>NC_044037.1:213517468-213850246 GCF_901765095.1 Microcaecilia unicolor | reverse complement strand
AACATCATGCCAAACTTCTGGGAACATTCCAAATTTAACCATGCCCCTCCCGTGGCCATGCCCCCTGTTGAGTTGCATGCTATGAAAGTTAGGCACCCATGTCATAGAATAGGGCATAGGGCATATATGAATGTAACTCAAAAATATTGCTAATTAACTCCAATAATTGCTTGTTAACACCAATGTTCCCCCTCAGCTGAGCGTAGTCCTTCAACTGCATGGCTGCCAGTGAGGATTGGTACTCAATATTATGTTTTCAGTTGTTATGAACAGGCAGGTTCCCTGGAGTCCTATAGAACTTGCCTGTCTCTCACTATTGAAAATGTGATAGTGAAACAGCACCCCCCACTGGCAGGACTGTAGGTGGAGTTAGGACAGGTTGGGTCCAATGAAGGATTTTTGAGGAGTGCTGTAACTATGGCATGTTTTGAAGGCATCAGGAACAGTTGAAAGTCTAAAGTGAAAGATTGAGGTCTATGACAGATAGAAGGGATGACAGTAGGAGAGATAGTGCTAATAGATGCGTAAGAATAGGATCAGAGGAACAGGTAGTCAGTTTGGAGGAGGAAAGAAAATGTGTAATTTCCTATTCAGTGATTTCAGAAAAGGAAGAAAAGGAGGCAGAGGTTGAAGGGCAAGTTGAGAGAATGGACTGAGGGAAGGAGAGGTGGAGGTGACTTGGTTGAGAATTCCAGGTTAATCTTGTGAACCTTATCATGAAAGTGCTCAGCCAGAGTCTAGGGAGAAAGTGAAGGGGGAGCTGGAGGTGAAGGCACTTTGAGGAGAGAGTTCAGTGTGGCAAAGAGATGCTGAGAGTTTGAGCCAAGAGACTTTGTAAACTGGATAAGTACATAAGTACATAAGTAATGCCACACTGGGAAAAGACCAAGGGTTCATCGAGCCCAGCATTCTGTCCACGACAGTGGCCAATCCAGGCCAAGGGCACCTGGCAAGCTTCCCAAACGTATAAACATTCTATACATGTTATTCCCGGAATTGTGGATTTTTCCCAAGTCCATTTAGTAGCGGTTTATGGACTTGTCCTTTAGGAAACCGTCTAACCCCTTTTAAAATTCTGCCAAGCTAACCGCCTTCACCACGTTCTCCGGCAACGAATTCCAGAGTTTAATTACGCGTTGGGTGAAGAAATATTTTCTCCGATTTGTTTTAAGTTTACTACACTGTAGTTTCATCACATGCCCCCTAGTCCTAGTATTTTTGGAAAGCGTGAACAGACGCTTCACATCCACCTGTTCCACTTCACTCATTATTTTATATACCTCTATCATGTCTCAACTCATCCGTCTCTTCTCCAAGCTGATGTAGTAGTCCTATTTGGCAAGTGAAAGAGCAGACTGGAAGGAGGTCAGCAAGAATTTGAAATGAATGAAGACAGCATGGGCACGAGATTCAGCCAAAGGTTTCAGCAGGATCAGGCTCAGGAACGTTAGGTATGTGGATTCTAGAGGTCAACCAAGGCTGGGGTTTGCTACACCTTACAGAACAGGGAATTGGAGGAGTGACAGTATCCAGAGCAGAGTAGAGAATAGTATTATAGGAAGAGACAGCCTCATTGGCAGACTTGGATAACATGGAGGGGCATAATCGAAAGGCGCAGGCCAAATATCTGGCCAGCCATCTCCGACGCCGCAAGGGGGCAGAGCCAACCGTATTTTCGAAAAAGATGGCCGGCCATATTTTTCTTCGCTAATACGGTTGGGCCCAGCCAAATGTCAGAGTTCACGGGGGTTGAGATGGCCGGCCTCGGTTTTCGGCCATAATGGAAAATAATGTCGGCGATCTCAAACCCGGCGAAATCCAAGGCATTTGGTCATGGGAGGAGCCAGCATTTGTAGTGCACTGGCACCCCTCACCAACCGGGCATCCTAGGAGGCACTTCTAAAAATTAAAAAAAAAAAGCTCCCAGGTGCATAGTTCCCTTCCCTTGGTTCTTTAGCCCCCCCCCCAAAACCCACTCCCCACAACTCCACACCATTACCATAGACCTAAGGGGTGAAGGGGGCACCTAGATGTGGGTACAGTGGGTTTTGGAGGGCTCCCATTTACAACCACAAGGTAGGGGGGATGGGCCTGGGTCCACCTGTCTGAAGTGCACTGCACCCACTAAAATCTGCTCCAGGGACTTGCATACTGCTGTCAGGGAGCTGGGTATGACATTTGAGGCTGGCATAAAGGCTGGCAAAAAGTTTTGTTTTTGTTTTTTTTTGGGGGGGGGGGGGGGGGGGGTTGGTGACCACTGGGGGAGTAAGGGGAGGTCATCCCCGATTCCCTCCGATAGTCATTTGGTCAGTTGGGGCCCCTTTTTGAAGCTTGGTCGTGAAAAAAAAGGGACCAAGTAAAGCTGGCGAAATGCTCGTCACACCTGGCTTTTTTTTCCATTATTAGGCAAAGCCGGCCATCTCATGAGCATGCCCCCGTCCCGCCTTCACTACCCTACCGACGCGCCCCCTTGATGTTTCACCGGCTCCGCGACGGAAAGCAGTTGAACCCGGCCAAAATCGGCTTTTGATTATACCTATTTACCGGGTTCAGGAGATTGCCGGCCATCTCCCGATTTGTGTCGGAAGATGGCCGGTGATCACTTTCGAAAATGTAGTGGTTGACAAGAGGTTTGAAACACTGGAGGGCAGAGTAGAAGAGTCAATAGCCTGAAGATTCCTAAATGTGTTGGTGGAGATTGTACGGAACTGAGGTGGGGGTAGGGAGAAAGTGTAAAAGTTTTATCAAATGATGGTCAGAGAGGGGAAGAGTTGAGGTGCAGAAACTGGAGCATGAGCAGTTGGAGAAGAAGATAAGATCAAGACAGTGGCCACTCTGGTGAGTAGGGGTAGTGGAGCACTGTTGAAGATTGAAAGAACATGTTAAAGTGAGAAACTGAGAGGCAAAATAGTCAGAGGGATCATTAGCATGAATGTTAAAATCCCCAGGAATGAGGGAAGGAGATGAAGATTCAAGAAAAAAGGAAAGCCAGGAGTTAAAGTCAGTGAGAAAGGAAGAAAAGGATTTATCAGTGGGTCGATAAATGACATCTACTTCAGATATTTCCTTAAAAGACATTTGGCCTGTTGCCACCTGAATAAAGGAATTTTTTAAGTCTACTGCTCCTGAATTATGTACCTTTACATCTGAAATGGCTACTAAGTTCAAATCTCTTGATACTACTATTTCTTCTATTGGTACTCAGGATTGGTCTCTGGAGTCAAACATTTCCTCTGCAGAATACTTTGGTTTATGCTATAAAAGACTCCATGGTTTTGCACCATAAGATTGAATCCTTAGAAAATTCTCTTTTAGCTAGGAATCTACATTTTCTTAATTTTACTATTATTCATTATTTGTCTCCAAAGATAGTTCTGAGGAAATACTTTAAGGAGATTCTTGGTTTACCAAATAGTGAACACTTATCTTTGGTTAAATGTTACTATGCTCTCCTTATGTTTTATTTATGGTCATCAGGTTTTGAGACTTCTACATTCCTCAGATGCATTCTGTTCCTCTATACTGAAGACGCTGTGCATCTGATGCCCACTTGATAATGTCTGATTGGCTCTGCTAACATTGCTGAGCTGCAATCCAGCTAATCAGAGTCTGTTTCCAGAGTTCAGATAGATGCCTCTACACAGCACTGATAAAAGAACTATTAATTTGTAAGCAGAGAAAAAGATTGAGCTTTTTGCCTCACTTGACTTCCATGCCACTTTGTTTTTTTTTTACATTTTGCCTTCCTTGATATTTTGTCTCCCACGTTTGCCCAAGACATTAAAGGCAAGAATATCTTGTGCTGCCTTCCTAGGCAACACCAACAAAATTCACAGACTTGCCAGACACAAGACTTTTGCTTACCTATCCCTTGGATGCTGCATATATTTCTCACCATCTGAAAAGTGGCTAAAACTGCCATAAGAAGAATTGTGTCAGCTGCACTCTGCAGAAACCTTTCTGGGATGATTTCATCTGCCACAAAAAGTTGTATGACTTTTTAATATATTCTTCTTAGGGTAGATCAGGTAGATAAATTATTCTGTATTGAAAATGTGAGTCACAGTAAATGATATTTCAGTCTTTGTATCATTAGCAATTATAAGTTTTTTATAATAAGCTGTAGAATTTAGGAATGAAACTGCTGATAAGAGAACATTTCTGGATTTGTGTAATTAACTGTCTGCCAACTCTGTAATACATTTTTACTAGCAATACATTTTTCCTGTCAGTGTGCCTACTGCCAGCCTATCAGAGAGTGAATTCAGGACCTGGGATCTGTGTACTGCAGACTCTTGTTTTATCTCTGGGATAGAACCTTTCCCTATAAAATGGGCACCAACATTTAGACACAAAGCACACATGTAAATGACTAGAACTGTGACATGTACACTTGATGTTTTCTCTGAATAGCTGCACCACTCTTTGTCATTTACAAATAAGCTGGTTCATCTTTAGAGATCTTAAAAGAGCTTAGATGTTTTAGCTCCTCTCTGTTCACATTTTCCCGATGATTTTTTAAACACTTTCATTAGTCAAGTTATACATTGGAATCATAAGCTGAACTTTGCTTTGGTTACCCTAGCTCCTTTTTGCACAAGTAAGCATGTTCATCCACGATATCAGAGTAGGCTTTGCTGTGAGGCAAGAAAGGCTGAGAGAGTCTGGCAGAAATATAAGTCTGCCAATGTACTTGTTCATTGCAGGGAGCATGATTATCATTATATTATGAGTGCCAAGTATTTATTTTTTATTTATTTATTTGTTACATTTGTATCCCACATTTTCCCACCTATTTGCAGGCTCAATGTGGCTTACACGGTATCGCATCGGCTTTTCTGATTCCGGTATGAACAAATACAAGGTGATATTGTGGTAGAATAAGGTTCATGTGTGATAGACACATTGGGCATCTTAGAGAGGAAGAGTTAATTATCTCCTTTGCATTCTTTGGTTTTGTTGTGTTGCAGGTATTCAGGCTTTTATGTTGGGTCGGTGGGGTATGCTTTTTTGAACAGGTATGTTTTTAATGATTTCTGGAAGTTTAGGTGATCTTACATTGTTTTTACGGCTTTTGGCAGAATCTTCCATAGTTGTGCGCTTCGATAGGAGAAGCTGGATGCATACGTTGATTTGTATTTGAGTCCTTTGCAGTTTGGGTAGTGGAGATTTAGGTATGTTCGTGCTGATCTTGTTGTGTTTCTGGTTGGCAGGTCTATGAGGTTTGTCATGTATCCCAGGGCTTCGCCATAAATAATTTTGTGAACCAGGGTGCAGATTTTGAACGCAATACGTTCTTTGATTGGGAGCCAGTGCAGTTTTTCTCGGAGGGGTTTAGCACTTTCAAAACGCGTTTTTTCCAAATATAAGCCTGGCTGCTGTATTTTGAGCGGTCTGAAGTAGGCTTAAGAAGTCTTATTTCACTCATCTGATCTTTAGTAATTGAAATCATCCCAGGAAATTGTTTTCTATATTTTCTGAACTTACTTCTCAGAAACAGACTGTTACCACTGGTGTCAATATCCAGACCATCAACAGATCAATTTGCAAATTATATTGTGTCAAAGGTCTCTGATCTCTGAGTACCCTGCTGCTTTGGGGATCATTGATGGATCCTCTCTTTTCTGTTGCTGGTTCCCACACTCAGATAATATTTATTAGTTTCTACCTTTCAGTTAACCAAAGTGCTTACTACAGCAAGGCCTACTACTTGCATGCTTGATCCCATCCTTTTGAGATAGATCAGAGAACCTGTTCTTGACCTGCTTCTAATATATATGATTTCTAATTGTTCATGCTGCTATAAATTCTGAGAGCAACAACTACCACATATTGTAATGAGCTCTGGGAACCTATTACAGGCAACTATGTGTGGTTTTGTGTATTCCTTAAGGTGGGTTGTGTGCTTCGCATTCAGATCAACACATTGTCTAAATGCCCTTGACCCAGACACGGAGATGTCAAAACATGTTGGGCCACTGAATGGACATTAGGAGAGACTGAACGTCTGTGAAGTTAGTTGCTGTAACTTATAGTTTATTGAATAAATGTTTGTGACTATTGGTTTGTTGTCTGCTGCTTTTTAGTAGTAGCTATTTCCAATCTTAATAGTTATTAACCGTAGTTTATTCACTGTGTCTGTTTCTGAATTGCGGAAACAGGTTCAAGCTCATGGATACATTGCCAATCGGTAACCTCCTCAGTAGTTTAAAAATCGGTTTAAAGAAACAGAAAAAGTAAGGAATTACTAAAAAGTTACAAAAGCATTGAGGAAGAAATAGTACTAATAGAAAAAGTTATAAATTCATAGCTTCCCTTGGTGCCAGCTGTTCCCCTGCCACATCTGTGCAACTGTAAATGGTTAAAGAGGAGGAACGTCTTAGGTATCAAATGTCTGATGAAATAGGTATCTTTTGAAATTTCTTTTTAAAGCATGTGGATGAAGTATCTTGCCTAATGTATAATGGCAGAGGATTCCATAGTATAGGTCTAACTATACTAAAAATGGCCTGACACATTATATCCATTCTAACAATTCTAAAGGAAGATATTACTAGTAGGTTTTGATTAAGTGAGCAGAAGTTCCTCATTGGAATATGTTGGAGTTTTTAAAAAAATGTGCTAAGGAACATAGTTGCTCAGTGCAATAGGCCTCACAAACCAAACTGTATTTTAAATTTGATCCTGGCTGATATGGGTAGCCAGCACTGGCATAGCTAGAGGGGGGCACCAGGGGAGCGGCCGCTCCCCCAAATGGAGTTCTGCTGGCGCCGGCACCTATTTTTTTTCTCAATGTGTTGCATTGAAAATGTGCGCCTGCGGAAGTCCGCTCTCGAGCTGCTCTCGCTCTCCCCGCACCATCAACCTGGCTCCACTTCTGGTAGCCAGTGCTCACTACAAAGAAGTGAGGTGACATGATCAAATTATTTTGCATAGGTGATCATTTTAACTGCAATGTCACATCTCTTTAACCTGAAGTTTGCGAGATAACATTTTGCAATAATTTAAATGTGCGAGGATCAAAGCTATAGCTAGAATTCTATGTCCCCTGTGTAAATAAACCACAAATAGGTGAATCAATTTAGGTTTAAAGAAGCATTTTAGAACCATAGAAGTCAGATATGATGAAATGTTAACTCTGAACTTAAGATGACACCTAGTATCTGGATTGAAGGTACTAGTGGTTTATATATCAATCATAACAAAGGCATAGACTAATGTTGTGGATTCCTTATTATTGCTAGAGCAAAATATAGCTTTTGATTTGTCTGGATTAAGTTGTTATTTGTGTGATAGAATCAGTTAGATATAATTGTCAGTCTTTTATTTATGGTGTGTATATTTTGAAATGAGCTATTGTTCATTCATTTCTAAAGAAATATAATTTAGCCTCTTCGACATTATCTATCATTTAGTTTCTAACCTTCCTTTTTCTTCAAAACATATAGAAAATGTGGTGCTCTAGCAGCTAAGAGATTTTGCCCATAAATCTAATATTCTCCATCATCACCATTCAGGGTTTAGACCAGGACACAGCAAAGAAACTCTACTGACTGCCTTTCTCAGTGAGATCCACAGATTACTGGATGCAAGTAAGGTTGCCCTCATAGTCTCACTTGATCTTTCATCTGCATATGATTTCATTGATCACCTTCTTTGGCTATCTATCTTGCCAATATTTTTCTTGGGGGCCTGATCTACAGTGTTTTTCTCTTATCTTTCAGGGCATTCTTCATGTTTCCTCTGACTCTTCAATTTCAGTATCTCTCTTCTAAACTTATGGAGTACCGCAGGGATCAGTCCCTGCTTCCCTTCTTTTTAACAGTTTCCTTTCTCCACTCGCCAGTTTGGTCCAAGCTCTGGGAATAAGTGGCTATTATTACATTGACTATCGATTTTTAGTTGCTTACAGTATACTGAATTTTGTTCTCTTGGTCTAGGTACTATGAATACCTGCCTCAAATATGTGTTGAATTGGTTTTGAAATAATCGCTTGGTTCTTAATCCTGCTAAATCAGTACCAGTATGGCTTACTGGAAGACATTACCATCACTCAATGGCATGCATCCTATTTTATTATCAGATATATTTAAATATCTGGAAGTCATCATCGATTGCCAACTGAAGCTCAGGCATCTGCATCGGTGACGTGTTCTATTTGTGCTTTCTATCAGCTCCACTTCACAAAATCTTATCTAGATGCTCCAGCTTTACATTCCCTGTTTTTTTTTTAAACATCTTTATTAAGATCCAAGAACAGCACACTTCAAGGAGAACTGCTGCTTGCCATTACACTCAGAAGTTTCATAATTCCATAGCTTTAAACAGCGAACATCACATACGTCTGAGTCATTGATTAATCAGTTGCTAAACATACAAGATATTTTCTCAGAAGCCAAAACCAATGAAGCTAATATCCTGGCTTCCTTTTTCATCCAACTACAACCTAAAAGAACCTCCTCCCCTCACCCCATGCTTTAATTATTTCGCAGATTCATTATTGTAACTTCGTATATTCTAGGATTTCGGTACAGAACATAGCTATTAGGTTTCTTTGCAATTTCTCAAAATTTGATCATTTTACAGCCCTTCTTTTAGGCAATCACTAGTTGCCTGTTTCTTTTTGTATTCAGTTCAAGGTTCTTCTTTTGGTACATGGGGCATTTTATACCAGCAACTGTCTATTTATCTAGTCTCCTTACCCCTTATTCCCCTCCTCCTCTCTTCATTCTTACAATGATAATCTCCTTTGCCTACTTTCAACTGCAAGGAGTAGTTGGTTCTACTAGACAGTCTGCATTCTTTTGTTTAGGACCATCGTTTTGGAATTCTCTACCTAATTTTCTTCAGGAGTCTTGATATAAGAAACTTAGGGCCCCTTTTACTAAGCTGCGTAAGCGTCTACACATGCCCAATGTGCGCCAAAATGGACTTACCACCCGACTACTGCATGGCTCTTGCAGTAATATCATTTTGGTGCGTGTCCACTACTCTCACCTGAAAAATATTTTTTATTTTCTTGCGCGTGTAGCAGACGCGTGCCAAGTGGCATCTGACGCGCATAGGTCATTTACCGCACAAATTCTTTACCATTACTACTACTACTACTATTTAGCATTTCTATAGCGCTACAAGGCATACGCAGCGCTGCACAAACATAGAAGAAAGACAGTCCCTGCTCAAAGAGCTTACAATCTAATAGACAAAAAATAAATAAAGTAAGCAAATCAAATCAATTAATGTGAACGGGAAGGAAGAGAGGAGGGTAGGTGGAGGCGAGTGGTTACAAGTGGTTACTAGTCAAAAGCAATGTTAAAGAGGTGGGCTTTCAGTCTAGATTTAAAGGTGGCCAAGGATGGGGCAAGACGTAGGGGCTCAGGAAGTTTATTCCAGGCGTAGGGTGCAGCGAGACAGAAGGCGCGAAGTCTGGAGTTGGCAGTAGTGGAGAAGGGAACAGATAAGAAGGATTTATCCATGGAGCGGAGTGCACGGGAAGGGGTGTAGGGAAGGACGAGTGTGGAGAGATACTGGGGAGCAGCAGAGTGAATACATTTATAGGTTAGTAGAAGAAGTTTGAACAGGATGCGAAAACGGATAGGGAGACAGTGAAGGGTCTTGAGGAGAGGGGTAGTATGAGTAAAGCGACCCTGGCGGAAGATGAGACGGGCAGCAGAGTTTTGAACCGACTGGAGAGGGGAGAGGTGACTAAGTGGGAGGCCAGCAAGAAGCAGATTGCAGTAGTCTAAACGAGAGGTGACAAGGGTGTGGATGAGGGTTTTGGTAGAGTGCTCGGAAAGAAAGGGGCGGATTTTACGGATGTTGTAAAGAAAGAAACGACAGGTCTTGGCGGTCTGCTGGATATGAGCAGAGAAGGAGAGAGAAGAGTCAAAGATGACCCCAAGGTTTCGAGCTGAGGAGACAGGGAGAATGAGAGAGCCATCAACAGAAATAGAAAACGGGGGGAGCGGGGAGGTGGGTTTGGAGGGGAAAATGAGAAGCTCGGTTTTGGTCATATTTAATTTCAGGTGGCGTTGATACATCCAGACAGCAATGTCAGACAAGCACGCTGAAACTTTGGTTTGGATGCAAGGTGAGATATCAGGGGTAGAAAGGTAGATTTGGGAGTCATCAGCATAGAGATGGTAGGAAAAGCCATGGGATGAGATTAATGAACCAAGGGAAGAAGTGTAGATAGAAAAGAGGAGGGGACCAAGAACAGAACCCTGAGGTACGCCGACAGGCAGAGGGATAGAAGTAGAAGAGGATCCACCAGAGTGAACACTAAAGGTGCGGAGGGAGAGGTAGGAAGAGAACCAGGAAAGGACAGAGCCCTGGAATCCAAGTGAGGACAGGGTATCGAGAAGTATGCTGTGATCGACAGTGTCAAAAGCAGCGGAAAGATCAAGAAGAATGAGGATGGAATATTGACCTCTGGATATAGCCAGTAATAGGTCATTGGAGACTTTAGTAAGCGCAGTTTCGGTTGAGTGGAGAGGGCGAAAACCAGATTGTAATGGGTCAAGAATAGCATGTGAGGAGAGAAAATCAAGGCAGCGGCGGTGAACAGCACGCTCAAGTAATTTGGAGAGAAAAGGAAGGAGGGAGATGGGTCGGTAATTAGAGGGACAAGTAGGGTCAAGTGAAGGCTTCTTAAGAAGAGGTGTGACCACAGCATGTTTAAAGGCAGCAGGGACAGTTGCAGTGGAAAGTGAGAGGTTGAGAATGTGACAGATAAAAGGAATAAGAGTAGGAGAGATGGCATTAAGAAGGTGGGTAGGAATGGGATCAGAGGAACAGGTGGTACATTTTGAGGAAGAAAGGAGAAGTGTAGTTTCCTCAATAGTAACTTCAGGAAAGGAGGAAAGGGAATGAGGGGAAGGAGAGAGAGGGGGACGGACTAGTGGAGGGAGAGGTGGTGAGGTAGAGAAAGCAAGGTTTATCTTTTGAACCTTGTTGTGAAAGAATTCAGCAAGGGTCTGAGGAGATAATGAAGGGGGAGTTGGGGGAGGGGGCACCTTGAGGAGAGAGTTCAATGTGGTGAAGAGAAGTCGAGGATTAGAGCCAAGAGAGTTGGTCAGTTGGATATAATAATCCTGTTTGGCACGTAAAAGAGCAGATTGGAAGGAGGTCAGCATGAACTTAAAGTGTAAGAAATCAGCAAGGGCCCGAGATTTCCGCCAGAGGCGTTCGGCAGAGCAGGTACAGGAACGTAGGTAGCGGATATTAGAAGTCAGCCAAGGTTGGGGTTTTGTACACCTTACAGGGCGGGTCATCAAAGGTGCAAGAGTGTCTAAGGCAGAGGATAGAGTATTGTTGTAAGAAGAAACAGCCTCGTTGACAGACGTGGATGGTGCCACAGTAGAGAGGAGGTTAGAAACATGGGAGGATAGAGATGAAGGGTCAATATCATGAAGATTCCTAGATAAATTAGATAGGATAGGACGGAACTGGGAGGGGGGAGATTTAAGTGTGAAAGTTATAAGATGGTGATCAGAGGAGGGATGATCAGAGGCAAGGAAACTAGAAGGTGAACAGTTGGAGGAGAAGATGAGATCAAGACAGTGACCATTTTGATGAGTGGGGGAGGTGGAGCATAGTTGGAGATTAAAGGACGACGTTAAAGCGAGTAACTTGGAAATAGAAGAGTTGGAAGGATCATTAGCAGGAATATTAAAGTCACCAAGGATGAGAGAGGGGGAGGAAGGATCATGGAAGAAGGCAAGCCAGGCGTCAAAGTCACTGAGAAAGGATGAAAGGGACTTACCAGGGGGACGATAAATGACCGCTATTCGAAGAGGCAGAGGAGAGAAAAGGCGGATAGAGTGGACTTCAAAGGAGGAAAAACAGTGAGATTGAGGTGGAAGAAGGGGTTGAAATCTGGAGGAGGGAGAGAGAAGTAGTCCAACACCGCCCCCACGGCCAGCAGGGCGAGGAGTATGTGAAAATAGATAGGTCTATGGCTGGTGGTAAGGTCTGAGACCCAAAATGTATGCGCGGTAATTTTGATTTTGCCGCATGTCCATTTTCGGGGGGGGGGGGGGGGGGGGGGGGAAGAGGCCTTTTTTACAGGCACGCTGAAAATAATTCTGCGCACCCAGAACCCACACCTACACTACTGCATGCCACTTTTTACTGCGGCTTAGTAAAAGGACCCCTTAGAGCAGCCCGTAAGACACATTTCTTTGATCAGGATTTCTCTCATTAGTTGAAGCACAAGATCTTTGGACGTCATTGATGGGGGGGGAGGGGGGAAGAGAATGCGACTGATTCCAGTCTTTAGTTCTAGCTCTATTTTAGTTTATTTTCTTCACAGCATTCTGTTCTATACTATGAATTTTACAGTAAACCATTTTGTGGTATAGTAAAAGGCTGAATAAACAAAACCATAAAATGCTGTTCTACATGTGTTAATTGCTTATATTATACTCATGGGGATCTACTGCATGTGCTAAAGGCCATTATGAATGCAAGCAATACTTAGCATACTCACAAAATAGGGTGTATGCTAAACATATACCAAAAGACTGGTTCATGCACACTTAAGCTTATGTGTAAATGAAGGAACTTTCCATTTGTATTATGATTCATAGGAAATATTGTGGCATTCTGTGTTCTACCTACTATTAAAAACATGCTCACTAAGGCCTTGAACTTAGTGCTTTAGACCATGTGTTTTCTGCACTCACACTATTAAAAGGGCTTAGCTATTTTATTTATTTATTTTATTTGTTACATTTGTATCCACATTTTCCCACCTATTTGCAGCTCAATGTGGCTTACATAGTACCGGAGAGGCGTTTGCAAACTCCGTGTGAACAAATAACAATGTGATGTTGTGGTAAGATAAAGTTAATGTAGCATTGCCATATTAAGGAATTGTGCAATGGTAGAGTTGAGTATGTTCATACATACTTTAGTTTTGTTGTGGTTGCACTGTAGTTAAAAGATAAAGGAAATGGTGAAAGATGACATTATAAAAGTTTGCCCACAGGCTCTTCAGCTAGAATATATCTTCCCACACTTTTCTTTGGAAAAGATAAATACGCCAACAAAAACATCTACACACAGCCAGGAATCATAGTTATGAATGCAAAAAAGTTTAGGGATAGGATAAATCTCTACTTAATAGAGAATTATTTGGAAAGCTGCAAGAGTTTACAAAAGAGATCCATCAAACATTAGAAAGATTATTTTAAAGATTTCTCAAAAAATCAGTTTCAGCCTACTAAACTTTTAAACTTGGATTCAGCAAGTTCAATACAGTTTCCAGAAAAGTACTTTACCATAGTAAGTGCAGTTACATTTAGGAGATGGTAAGTGTATCCATACTATTTAACAGGTGCAATCAACACCCATTCCCCATCGTAACCTGTCCTTTTCATGCCCCACAACAAGCCATACAGTTAGAGCCAAATTCTATAAATGGTGCCTTAAAAATTGGTGCTGAAATGCACGATTCTATAAACTATGCCTAAATTTAGGCATAGTTTATAGAATATGCTTAGCAGCTGTGCTTGCGACTGCAATTTAAGCGAACCCATTTAGGCCACCTAAAACCAGGCCTAAAGGTCTGTGCCTAACTTAGGTGCAGATCGGGTGTATTCTATAACAGTGCACATAGATTTTGAAATGTCCACGACCTGCCCATTCCATGCCCATGCCCCCTTTTCAGCTACATGCATTAGAATTTACGCACACCATATTACAGAATACAACTAGAAAGTTGTACCTGTAAATTCTAATTAAAGCCAAATAGTGCCGGTAATTGGTTAAGTACCAATTATCAGCGCTGATTGGCTTGTTAATCAATTAAGTTGTGTGCGCAATTTGACTTTGTGGCCAAATTAGCGCACACAACTTAAGATACCATTTATAGAATTTGGAGGTTATCTTGTGAATTAGCACATGCTAACCATTATGCCAGCACAGTACATTAACTGCAGCCATGTGATAAGAAACATGCTCATTCACGCATAGTGGCACTTTAATAACAGGGCTCCTAAGATCAATAAAATTTACAAGTCTCTATGGGTTAAATACCTCCTAGAAGTGGTCTGGAAACTAATATTGTGAACAGTGTCACTGATGTATTTGATAGGAAATGAATTATCAGGTTTTTGTCAGATAGACTCTCCAGAATGAAGAGATGGTTTCAATTGTTAAAAGTGAACAAAAAGATTTGAATATCTCTTTAATGCTCCTTGACTTTCAGATCAGTTATGATGGATTTTTTTTTTTTGTTCTTGGATATTTTTGTTCTGTTTGTTTTAGGAGAGTATCAGCTTCAGAGCTCAGTAATGCTTATACCTCTACATATTTAGTATTATGTGGGCTAGATCTGATCCCTTTACTACTGTTTTATTGAAAATGCTATTCTTAACTTTGTATTTCAAATTACTATGTAAG
Source organism: Microcaecilia unicolor (assembly GCF_901765095.1). Taxonomy (NCBI): domain Eukaryota; kingdom Metazoa; phylum Chordata; class Amphibia; order Gymnophiona; family Siphonopidae; genus Microcaecilia; species Microcaecilia unicolor. The sequence goes on along the minus strand of NC_044037.1, from coordinate 213,835,840 downwards.
CCGCATTGAGCCTGCATTGTGTGGAAAAGCGCGGGGTACAAAATGTAATAAATAATAATAATAATCTATAAGAAATTTGTATTAATGATCTAACTCCTTGTTTAGTTAAGATTGTTAATATGTTATTTTTCACTAAGATATATTTCTACAGTACTAAAGAAACAATTGTCATGCCTGGTTTGAGCAAAGATGTCTTGCTGCCATTCTTGGGGAAATTTAAATTTAAAAATTGGTTCATTGTTAGTTAAATGTTTTCTATCAGGGCCTGATGCTCAAAAGTCCCCACTATAAATCGCATGTGTTTAGATCCTTGGAAAAACTTACCGATTTGAAAATAGTGAGTGATGCTCAAAGAAAATTGCATGCAAATGAGCAGCACACAATTTCAGCAAGCAGCTTGGTAGGGAAAGTGCCTAGCACATGCACAGAACAGTCTCCCAGTAAGTGTACTTGTTCTGCACATGTGCCAGGGCTGGTGTACTCTTTCCTTTCTTCTGCAATACTTGCTGACTCCACTATCCCCTGTCTCCTTTCCCTTGCAGTGGTCTGGTGCTGGTTCCACCTTCCTCCTGCAGCTTACTTGTCTTCCCTCTGCCTCCCCCCCCCCCCCCCCCCCCAATGATTTTGCTTAGGAATCTCCTCCTTGCTGAAAACACCCCCCCCCCCCCCCCCAGAGGACATCATAGGGGGTTTCCCAAGCCGATTGGCTGTCTGCTTGTTTCTCTGGCCCCCCCCCCCCCCCCCAGCTGACATCATAGTTGACATTACAGTGGCTTTCCCCTGCCAATTGGCTGTCTTCTTTCCTATTCAGAGTTTGGATGATTTTTGCAAAACGAATATGCCCCACCATGTCACCTAAATGTGCACTTACAGAACATCTTTTAGATGCCCTGCTAGCACTTCCACATGGATGTGCTAGTATTCTGTAAATATACACATGCAAGGGGTGTGTGAAGGTAGATGCTCAGTTATGGAATTGTCTTTTGCAAGCATAAATTACATTTCCATCCGCAGTCCACTAGAACCTGCGTACATGTGGCTGCACAAAAACAGGTGCCATCCTGGCAAGGGTATGATACATACCTGTAGCAGTTGTTCTCCGAGGACAGCAGGCTGATTGTCTCACGACTGGGTGACGTCCGCGGCAGCCCCCACCAACCGGAAAGAAGCTTCGCGGGACGGTCGGCACGCAGGGCACGCCCACCGCGCATGCGCCGGCCGTCTTCCCGCCCGTGCGCGACCGCTCCCTGCCAGTTGAATGACTAGCAAAAGATGAAACACACAACTCCAAAGGGGAGGAGGGAGGGTAGGTGAGAACAATCAGCCTGCTGTCCTCGGAGAACAACTGCTACAGGTATGTATCATACCCTTTCTCCGAGGACAAGCAGGCTGCTTGTTCTCACGACTGGGGTATCCCTAGCTCTCAGGCTCACTCAAAACAAGAACCCAGGTCAATGAACCTCGCACGGCGAGGGTACAACAGAAATTGACCTACGAAGAACAACATAGTGAGAGTGCAGCCTGACCAGAATAAATTCGGGTCCTGGAGGGTGTGAGTTGGATTTACACCCCAAACAGATCCTGCAGCACCGACTGCCCGAACCGACTGTAAGCGTCGGGTATCCTGTCTGGAGGCAGTACTGAGATGTGAATGTGTGGACAGATGACCCACGTCGCAGCCTTGCAAATCTCTTCAATAGTGGCTGACTTCAAGTGGGCCACTGACGCTGCCATGGCTCTGACACTATGAGCCGTGACATGACCCTCAAGAGCCAGCCCAGCCTGGGCGTAAGTGAAGGAAATGCAATCTGCTAGCCAATTGGAGATGGTGCGTTTCCCGACAGCGACCCCTAGCCTGTTAGGGTCGAAAGAAATAAACAATTGGGCGGACTGTCTGTGGGGCTGTGTCCGCTCCAAGTAGAAGGCCAATGCTCTCTTGCAGTCCAATGTGTGCAACTGACGTTCAGCAGGGCGGGTATGCGGCCTGGGGAAGAATGTTGGCAAGACAATTGACTGGTTAAGATGGAACTCCGACACCACCTTCGGCAGGAACTTTGGGTGGGTGCGGAGCACTACTCTGTTGTGATGAAATTTGGTATATGGAGCATGAGCTACCAGGGCCTGAAGCTCACTGACCCTACGAGCTGAAGTAACTGCCACCAAGAAAATGACCTTCCAGGTCAAAGTACTTCAGATGGCAGGTATTCAGTGGCTCAAAAGGAGGTTTCATCAGCTGGGTGAGGACGATGTTGAGATCCCATGACACAGTAGGAGGCTTGATAGGGGGCTTTGACCAAAAGCAAACCTCTCATGATCGAACGACTAAGGCTCTCCAGAGATGGCTTTACCTTCCACACGATAATGGTAAGCACTAATCGCACTAAGGTGATTCCCTTACTGAGTTGGTCTTGAGGCCAGACTCTGATAAGTGCAGAAGGTATTCAAGCAGGTTCTGTGCAGGGCAAGAACGAGGTTCTAGGGCCTTGCTCTCACACCAAACGACAAACCTCCTCCACTTGAAAAAGTAACTCTTTTTAGTGGAATCCTTCCTAGAAGCAAGCAAGACCCGGGGGACACCCTCAGACAGACCCAACGCAGCGAAGTCTACGCCCTCAACATCCAGGCCGTGAGAGCCAGGGATTGAAGGTTGGGGTGCAGCAACGCTCCGTCGTTCTGCGAAATGAGAGTCGGAAACCACTCCAATCTCCACGGTTCTTCTGAGGACAACTCCAGAAGAAGAGGGAACCAGATCTGACGGGGCCAAAAGGGCGCTATCAGAATCATGGTGCCGCGGTCTTGCTTGAGCTTCAGTAAGGTCTTCCCCCACCAAAGGTATGGGAGGATAAGCATACAGGAGGCCGGTCCCCAATGAAGGAGAAAGGTGTCCGACGCTAGCCTGCCGTGTGCCTGAAGTCTGGAACAGAACAGAGGCAGCTTGTGGTTGGTCTGAGAGGCGAAAAGGTCCACCGAGGGGGTGCCCCACGCTCGGAAGATCTTGCGTACCACTCTGGCATGGAGAGACCACTCGTGCGGTTGCAATACTCTGCTCAGTCTGTCGGCCAGACTGTTGTTTACACCTGCCAGGTACGTGGCTTGGAGGAGCATGCCGAAGTGACACGCCCAGCGCCCATCCCGACGGCCTCCTGACACAGGGGGCGAGATCCGGTGCCCCCCTGCTTGTTGACGTAATACATTGCAACCTGATTGTCTGTCCGAATTTGGATAATTTGGCAGGACAGCCGATCTCTGAAAGCCTTCAGTGCGTTCCAGATCGCTCGGAGCCTCCAGGAGGTTGATCTGCAGATCCTTTTCCTGGAGGGACCACAGACCCTGGGTGTGAAGCCCATCGACGTGAGCTCCCCACCCCAGGCGAGATGCATCCGTCCGTCAGCACTTTCGAGGGCTGCGGAATTTTGGACATGGACGTCCCAGGGTCAAATTGGTCCGGATGGTCCACCAGAGCAGTGAAGTGCGGCAACTGGTGGAGAGGCGGATGACATCTTCTAGATTCCCGGTGGCTTGGAACCACTGGGAAGCTAGGGTCCATTGAGCAGATCTCATGTGAAGACGAGCCATGGGAGTCACATGAACTGTGGAGGCCATATGACCCAGAAGTCTCAACATCTGCCGAGCTGTGACCTGCTGAGACGCTCTGGTCCGCGAAGCCAGGGCCAGGAGAGTGGTGGCCCGCGCTTCGGGAAGGTAGGCCTGAGCCGTCTGGGTATTCAGCAGCGCTCCTATGAATTCCAGAGACTGGGATGGCTGGAGATGGGACTTTGGGTAATTTATCACAAACCCCAGCAGCTCCAGAAGTTGAATAGTGCACTGCATGGACCGGAGGGCTCCTGCCTCTGAGGTGTTCTTGACCAGCCAATCGTCGAGATATGGGAACACGTGCACTCCCAGCTTGCGTAGGTAGGCCGCTACCACCACGAGGCACTTGGTAAACACTCGTGGGGCAGAGGCGAGCCCAAAGGGCAGCACACAATACTGAAAGTGCCGTGTGCCCAGGCGGAATCTGAGATACTGTCTGTGAGCTGGCAGTATCGGTATGTGAGTATATGCGTCCTTTAAATCCAGGGAACATAGCCAATCGTTTTTCTGAATCATTGGCAGAAGGGTGCCCAAGGAAAGCATCCTGAACTTTTCTTTGACCAGGAATTTGTTCAGGCCTCTCAGGTCTAGGATGGGGCGCATCCCCCTGTTTTCTTTCCACAAGGAAGTACTGGAATAGAATCCCTGCCCTTCCTGCCCGGGTGGTACGGGCTCGACCGCATTGGCGCTGAGAAGGGCGGAGAGTTCCTCTGCAAGTACCTGCTTGTGATGGGAGCTGAAAGACTGAGCTCCCGGGGACCAATTTGGAGGCAGGGGAGGCCCAAATCAGGGCGTATCCGCACCGCACTATTTGGAGAACCCACTGGTCGGAGGTTATGAGAGGCCACCTTTGGTGAAAGAATTTTAACCTCCCTCCGACAAGCAGATCGTCCGGTACGGACACTTGTAGGGCGGCTATGTTCCCGTGGATCCAGTCAAAAGCCCGTCCCCGGCTTTTGCTGTGGAGGCGCAGGGGGCTGCTTAGGCGCACGCTGTTGACGAGAACGAGCGCGCTGGGCTGTCCCCTGTGCCTGACGAGGCCTTCGGGCCGGCTGGTTGTACCTACGCTTCGCAAAAGAATAGGGTGCAGCCTGCCGGGCCCGGGAAAAACGTCCCACCTGTGGAGGTGGATGCTGAAGGCGCCCGGTGGGAGAGCTTGTCGAGAGCGGTTTCCCGCTGATGCAGTTGGTCCACCATCTGCTCGACCTTCTCACCGAAAATGTTATCCCCCCGGCAAGGGACGTCAGCCAGTCTCTGCTGGGTGCGGTTGTCCAGGTCAGAGGCACGCAGCCATGAGAGCCTGCGCATCACTATACCTTGGGCCGCAGCACGAGATGCCACGTCACAGGTGTCAAAAATACCCCTGGACAGGAACTTTCTGCACGCCTTCAGCTGCCTGACCACCTCCTGATAAGGCCTGGACTGCTCCGGCGGGAGCTTCTCGACCAGGTCCGCCAGTTGTTGCACATAGGTCCGCATGTGAATGCTCTTATAGAGCAGGTATGACTGGATGCGGGTCACGAGCATGGAGGATTGGTAGGCCTTCCTCCCAAACGAGTCCAGAGTGCGAGACTCCCGCCCCGGGGGCGCCGAGGCGGTATCCCTCGAACTCCGTGCCCTCTTGAGAGCAGAATCCACGACCGCCGAGTCATGGGGCAATTGGGGCCGCATGAGCTCTGGGTCAGAGTGGATCCTGTACTGGGACTCTGCTATCTTGGGAATGGTGGGGTTAGTTAATGGTCGCACCCAGTTCCGAAGCAGTGTCTCCTTCAGGACATTGTGCAGCGGCACCGTGGAGGACTCTCTAGGTGGTGATGGATAGTCGAGGACCTCGAGCATCTCGGCCCTCGGCTCTTCCACAGAGACCACGGGGAAGGGAATGCTGATAGACATATCCCGCACAAAAGAGGCAAAGGAGAGACTCTCAGGAGGTGAGAGCTTCCTCTCCGGTGAAGGCGTGGGGTCCGAGGGAAGGCCCGTAGACTCCTCTGAGGAGAAATATCTAGGGTCCTCCTCTTCCCCCCACGAGTCCTCATCCTCGGTATCGGACATTAGCTCATGTAGCTGAGTCCTGTACCGGGCCCGGCTCGACGTCGAGGCACCGAGGTCTCGGTGTCGTCGAGCGGTGGACTCCCGCGCCGGCGGGGACGGAGCTCCCTCCATCGACGTCGACGGGGACTCCACCTGCGTGGCAGTCGAGACCGGCACCGCAAGCGGCGGCGGTGTCGACAGCCCCGGCGCCGGGCTAGAGCTCGCCGGCGCCACAGTCATCGGCGCCAAGGGCGCAAGCACCCCCGGCGCCGGCACAGCCTGGCGCATCAGCCCTTCCAGGATCCCCGGAAGGATGGCTCTGAGGCACTCGTCCAGGCCTGCTGCCGGGAAAGGCGGTGGGGCCGGTAAGGGTGTCGGTGCCGGAAGCTGCTGGGAGCCAGGAGACGGCACCGAGGTGCCGGAACCCCGACGCGTCGGTACCTCCACAACCGACGGAGACCTCTCCTCTCGACGATGACGCTTCGGCGTCGACTCCTCTTCGGGATGCACCGAGGGCGTCCGGTGACGACGCTTCTTATCCTTTTTTCGATGCACGTCACCGGCGCCGGAGGGCATGGAGGAGGAGGAGGTCGATCCCCCTCGGTCTCGAGGCACCGGGTCAGACAGGGGTCGGTCCCGTGGCTCACGAGCTGAGGGAGTGACCGGGGCCGACTGCCCACGCGGCCTCTCAACCCCACTCTCACCGGCGGACCGGCGGACCAACGGGACCTGTTCTCCTGGGGTCGCTGCCATCGGTGCCGATGTCTCGGGCATCGATACCGGTACCGAAGAACCGGCCTTCGATACCGATGCCGTCGAGGTCGACGTCGAGGGGCCGGCGCAAGTTCCAAAAAGACGGTCCCGCAGAACTTGCCTCGCAACCTGAGTCCGTTTCCGGAGACCGAGACACAAAGCACACGACTTGAGATTGTGCTCCGGCCCGAGGCACTGGAGGCACCAAGCGTGGGTGTCGGTCTGCGAGATCGGCCGGCCGCAGCGACCACACTTTTTAAATCCACTCGGGACCTTCGAGGACATCGACGGAAAAATCGCGTCGGCGAAGTCAAAGTCGTCAATGGTGGCTAAAATCACACCACGAAAAGATAAACGACCGAGCGACCACTAGGCCGCAATGTGGCGTCCCCGCTGGAAGCGAGGGAAAAGGGGAGCGCGTGCTCCACACGCGCAGAGATTTTTTTTTTTTTTTTTTTTTAAACAAACAAGAAAAAGGAAAACCGAACGGTAATCCGAGCGAAGCGACGATCCGCGTAAACGCGGTCGAAAAATCCGGCGGCTGAAACAGAGAGAGTGGCAGAAGCACAACTCTCTCCAGTCACGGAAAAAAAGGAACTGGCGGGAGCGGTCGCGCACGGGCGGGAAGACGGCCGCGCATGCGCGGTGGGCGTGCCCTGCGTGCCGACCGTCCCGCGAAGCTTCTTTCCGGTTGGTGGGGGCTGCCGCGGACGTCACCCAGTCGTGAGAACAAGCAGCCTGCTTGTCCTCGGAGAACCATGCATAATCCATGGGGTGATTTTATAAAATATGTTTTAAAACAGAGTATCTTTTTAGCGCAGGCCTCAAAAAGTCTACAGAATTACACTTCTCAAATTAAGTAGGATCAGAATTATTCACCTTCTAAGTCCTAGGATTGTGGTGTTCCACAAGGATTAATTTTGTCACCACATCTCTATATTCATCCCCTGGTGGCCATGACACAGCATCATAATATTGATTTGTCATCTACTTGCAGATAACATTCAGTTGACAATCTGGGTCAATGAGGCACAAGCCACTGAAAGACTGATAATAGTTTGGTTGAGGTTACAGGTGCATAAACTCAAGCAATATCCAGAAAAGTCTGAATGTCAACCACTGAATGGACACCCAGAATCCAAATAGTAGGGCTAATCTATTGAATTGTCTACCCAAGGAAAATGTAAAAGCGAATGATCTCCATAACTCACACAGAAATTCAAACTTTTGTGGATATTGCTTGAGTTAAAACTTGTTTCTATTGTCTGTATCAGATAAAACAGCTACACCCATGCTTGCCTCCCAAAACAATTGCATATGTTACTGCTGGTAACTGCTTGTTAATGGTAGTTAGTAATCAATCCTATTATCATGAGATTTCAGAATATATATTACCTAGGCTGCAAACTGTACAGAACCACCAAATTAATTGATTGTGGGATCGAAAGCATTTGATCATGCTTACTTACTTTAAAGGAAGGGCAAGGGAAAAGAAAGGAGGATGAGATTTGATACACTGCCTTTCTGTGCTTATACTCAAAGCAGTTTACATATTACATACAGGTAATTATTTTGTATCCCGGGTAATGGAGGGTTAAGTCACTTGCCCAGAGTTTTAGGGTGCTACAGTGGGAACTGAACCTGGTTCCCCTGATCTTAGGCCACTGCACTAACCATTAGGCTACTCCTCCCTTCCAAAAGATCTATATTGGCTTATAGTAGAATATCATGTTCAGGTTAAGGTTTTAACTTTAGTTTTTAGCTATTTACAACAGTTAGTCCCTGTATATTAAATGAATGCATTGAACCAATATACTACTATGCATAGATACAGCAGAGTTATTTAGTGATTCTTTCACTAAGGGATGCTAAATTATCTTCCACTAAAGGTCAAATTTCAGCTGTTTTGTAAACTTATTATAGAATCTTCTGCAACTATGCCAATTTTTAAGTGGCATAGTATTTTCTTCCTTTTCTTAATTTTATTGGTTCTAGGTCAGTTCCCACTGCACAGCTCCCACCCACCCACCACTTCTCTCCTAGGACAATTCCCACTGAACCAATCCCCACCGCACCAGAGAGGACAATTCCCACCCATAACCCAAAAAATACAAAGCACACAAAGCAAGTAATCTTCCTCCCTTTTCTCTTCCAGATCGTATCCCCTCATACCCCCCCCCCCCCCCCAACGTTATCTTTTACACATCACTTTCCCCTTCTCCTTTGTGTACATCCATATGCTGTTCTAACTTCCTTGTTCAGACCCAATACAAGAAAGAAGATTATGGTCGGTAGAAAAAAAAGGCTAGAGAGGGTGGGAATTGACCAGGGATGAAAGTTCTTGGTGGAAATTGTCCCCCTTAAGTGGTAATTATCCCAGGGGGAATTGTCCTAGGTGGGAATTGGTGGGTGGGAACTGTCCAGGTGGGAACTCTCTTTTTATTGTTGTAACTACAGGATTATGTTCTTTTCTATAGATCTTAGATATTTTATTGTATATTCTTTGGAATTCTCTCTCAAATAAATATTTATTTACACCATAAAAATATCTTTGGGAATAAATGGTTAATAGATTTGTTGTATATTCCATGATGTATAAAGTATAAAGTTCTGTCTCTAAAGCTTCTAGAGCCATATAGAATAACAGAATTAAGATGATCATTCCAGTTCTTAATAAGGTTAGTCAGTCCAAAATCCACTGCAGGAGTTTCATGGCCAGCTTACCCATTAGGGGGCACTCCACAGATCACTAATGAGAGATTTACAACCACTCTGTACCTTCCTTTTCCAGATGACTTTTATTGGTCTGAAAGTTGAAACGTCTCCCAGTATTTTCAGACTTCCAACACAGGAACCCTAACCTGCTGATATTCAGCCTGCAGCATTCAATGTTTGTTTGTTTTTTAAACATTGACCACTGCGGGCACCAGCATTGAATATCTTGGGCTAATAATGCCAAGTCTTGCTGCCAAAGCTTATGGATGTCCCAGCTGATATTCAGGCAGGACCTGCTTAAGCTAGGACCCGCATAAGACACTTATGCCACTTATGCCATTTACACATGGGGGTGCTTCTAAAATAAGAACCTTAATGTCTACCTTTTAGATTTATTTACGGTGGACTCTTTTTGTTCTCGGATATTTTCCTACACTCTACCTTAACGGTTGATGTAAGACACCATCGTGAGATTGTCCAAAAGAACGTGGACTGGCTTCCCATCCAGAAGAAACTGAAATGCAGAAGGATCCTACGAACTGCCCTCAGTTCCAGATGGTTTATAGGCAAAAGCGCTTCTGTCGCTTTTCAGCAACCCTGAGCCAACTGATGGAGAAAGTGAGCTCCCTATCCAGAAAATCTTGTGTTGGTTACTACCACCACTCAGGAAGGCACAGATGAAGATGATCCAGATGCAGCCACCAAGCATGCTGTACCTGGTCTGCTGGGTCCAAGATTTGTGAGAGTGAGCGGAAGCAGGATGGAAAAGCAAAGGGACAATGAATCACATGTTTTTGAGAAGGTAGTATGCAAGCAAGCAACCTGAGAGTCCAGTGAGCTCGCAGGTGAGATGGGAGGGAGTTGAAAAGAAAAAGGTGACAATGTGGACAGGTCAAGGTGATGATGGTAGGGTCTTCAGCAGAAACTGGCTTTAGAGACAGTGGGAACACCAGATGACAAAGTGATAGCAAAAGCTACTAAGAAATGGTCAGACCAAGAGAGGGGAAGAAAACAGTGAGTGGAAATGTCAACCAAGGGGTCAAGTTCTACCGCCTGCTGAGTCCAGCTGAGGAAAGCCCTAGCCACATTTATTTATTTGTAACATTTATATCCCACATTATCCAAAACAAGTTTGAATTTAATGTGGCTTACAATAAAAAAATATAGGATATATAACAAAGAATAATGCATAAGAAAGTAATTTGTTGTAAGAATCCAATTTTATAATACAGTATCACAAGCATACTAGGATAGCTATGGAAAAATCTATTATGAATGAGAAATTGTACATGAAGTAAAGAGAAAGGTAATGGAAAACAGAGTAATAACCAACTCAGGTAATAATTAATTGTTTGAGATATGGTTGTTCTTTGTGAGGGTTTGTTTGAATAGGAACGATTTGAGAATTGTGCGGAATCTAGTATATTCCTGTATATTTCTTATTTTGGTTGGTAAGGAGTTCCACCATTTGGTTCCTAGGTATAAAAACTGCAGATTGCTGCCTGCAGAGAAAGCATTAAGATCTTGAAGTACAGCTTCAAGGAAGATTCCAGCTTCCTATCCTGGACGTCCTTAAGAGCTATTTCACCCTCCACTGGCAGAGTAGTTTCTTTGGAACAAAAAAACAGCAGAAGTGCCCCCCTAATGACAGTCCACACCACAGACACAAAACCAAAGGAGGGGGCAGACCAATGTGATTACAAAACAAGTGGTTTAGTGAAGGATGACAATTAAAATGACTCAACACAGTCCTGCTTTTCGGCTCCACTCACACCTGCTTCAGGAATCAAACAATTTTGTTCAGCCACAGATGACAAATTGCAAATGTAAGGGTAAAAACATCCAATAATTCAAAACCCAAAGAGCTTATAGGCAAAATGACAAGACAAAAAGCCCCTCCTGTTGTTTTATTTTGGTGTAGGGTAATTTTCTTTGTCAACATGGCCACTAAGGTGTCCACATTAGGCAACCTGAAGCAGTCCTCCTCTGAGACAGGATACAGGTATGCCATAGCTCTCGCCACTCTCAGGCTGGTATCTGGAGTGGCTCACTGTGCTGAGATCAGCTCCTGCATGGTCTCATGCACTGGAAAAGCCTTTGGAGGCCTCTGTGCTAGCCTTCTTAGGATTAGATGCCGCCAGCAGCTACGAGTCAGGAGCCAAGGTATTCAGGACTGCAAGAGTTTTAGAGATGAATGAGAGCAACTCCTCCATATGAAAGACCTGGACTGCAGTGGGGTCATCAGACTAATCAGGCAACAACTCCCCCTCCTCCAGTTCCTCAGGAAAACCAGGAATCACAGATTCAGCCCCAGGTTCCCCTTCAGAAGGAGCAGGAGAAGAGGGAGACCTTGCCTCCAACTCCGAGACAGTGCCCACCCGTTTCCTTTTACATGACAAATCTGGTTGCTGATGCTGAGAAAGAAGAGGAGACTCTATGACTGGAAGAGACCTCTTCAGCAGAAATGCCTGATGAATCAGCAATCAAACTCAAGTGAAAAGGGCATCTGAGGAGCTGCCTGAGACCCAGTGGCAAGGGAAGCTGCTGTTAAAGTAAGCCTGCACCATGAAGAGCCCCATGAGCCTCCTGAGAGACATTTTCACCTGCAGAAACAGTGTCGCAGGGATCTGAAATGGCTGTGGGTGATAACAAAGATGAAGAACCTGAGGGTGCTGCCAGCGCTGTTTGCACCAACCCCCCCCCATGCGGGAACCCGATGACCCCTCATCTGGATTGGATTGAATTGGATTTAATAATGCAATATACCACCAAATATACTGGTTAACAATAAGATCACTGAAACTGGAAGCTCTGACACTGCTAGGCAAGTGTCACACTGCCCTGATGCTGCTCTGCACTTCCCACAGCACGAGCAGCGCATAGCAGCCTCTGCTGCCATCAGTCTCCCGGGAGAAACCCAAACCGTGATGTCGCTAATAACAATTTAAAAGCATACTCACAGTAAACCGAAGGTTGAACTAAACTGCTAGTTTCTCTGCCTTGAGGCTGCCCGCAGTGCCCAAAACATGTTCCTCCTGATACAGCCGCACTGCCAAGGTTCAGTTGTCCTCCCCAGAGACCACAGCCACTGAACTGCGGGTTTCTCTCCCTTTTTTGTTTTTTTTTCTTTTTAATGTGAGGAAGGAGAGGGGAATAAAAAACACAACAAGAGGGAGGACAAGGAGAGGGGATCTGGCACTACCAGGTGTACCCCTACAGAAGGCACTCCAAAAGCCTAATCACCCCCCAGCTCAACTGAACCAGCCTTGCCAGAAAAGGAGCAATGGCCCAGGATGATACCAGGAGCTTGTAAGAGACCGTCCACCATCTGCAGGAGATAGAGATATACTGAAGAACATACCATCCTATATGACAGAGTTCAGTGCTCTCTATCTCATCCTGCTGGTAGATGGTCATAACCCACATGTCACTGGATTCATCCACTGCTGATGAAAGAAAATAAATATTTATTTACGGAAAGGATGGTGGATGTATGGAGCAGCCTCTCCACAGAGGTGGTGGAGATAAAGATGGTATATGAACTCAAAAAAGCATGAGACTAGCACCGAGGATCTCTGAGGGAGAGGAAAACATTGTGTAGATTACTAGCTGGTGTGGATGGGTAGACTTGATAGTATATGATCTTTATCTACTGTCATTTTTGTTTTTGTGTTTAGACTGGTCCCTAAACCTTCAGGGCTTTAAAGGTTAAAAACAACACTTTCAATTTAGCTTGAAAAACAACAGGAATCCAGTTCAAGTTCTTCAAGACAGGATTAAAATGATCCTTAGGTAATAACCAGCAATAGAATGACAGATGAACTAGCAGGATCTTGTAAATGCTCCTTGTTGGTAAACCAGTATACACAGAATTGCAATATTCCTTCCTAGAAAACTTTAATGAACAGTAAAACACATCTGATGTCTGCAACATAGAAAAATGGCTTTAGCTGTCAAATCATACACAGCCTTAAAAAAAATCATTTCCAGCCACTATTTCTTACCCAAAGCAAATACATTTCCAAGCAAAAGTTAAAGGACAATATTTTGTTTTAATGTGATTCTACACAGCACAATTTATACAGTATGTTTTCATGGATTAAAGTAAACGGCCATCCCACAGCTAATTAGTCATTGCCATGATTGTGTAAAAATGTTTCCCTGCATGAGTTGATTGCCCTGCAGGGTCTCAGATGGTTATTGCAAGTCTAAAAAATAGCTGTTACAGTGTAAACAAGACTGAGACAGATGAGGAATAAATACCTCAGAGAAGGCATCAATGGGAAAATACGAGGAATGGAAAAGAGGCAACCTTATCTTAACAAAGCTTGGATAGCCCTCTTCAGCCTTTTTCACTTGTTCAGGACTCACCTGAGATGGCCATTCCTGTGAATCATGGAAAAATGGATGCAACTTATACAGACTCCTTCAGAAGTAGAAGTAATAGACAGAGATTTAATTGAAGATGTTCAGAAAACTGCTGGATGTTGATTGGAACATCCTGGCTGAGGTGTCATCCAAAAGTAAAGATATCCTGGATTATACATATGAAGAACTGTTTGGCTGCTGGTAATGGAATACACAAATGGAAAGAGCTTATCTGATTATCATGGGATCACCAGTATTAGAGCACAAGCAGTGATAGTTCGTTCAATAAATGGATACTAGGCTTCAGAAAACACTGAGGGCATCTTTTACTAAGGTGCGCTCACGTTTTTAGCGCACGCTAAAATTGTGGGTGCGCTAAACGCCCATAGGAATTCATTGGCATCTCTAATGTTTAGCGCGCCTACAATTTTTGGCTTGCCAAAAACACGAGCGTGCCTTAGCAAAAGACCCCCTTAACTTTTTAAGGGGTGAAACACATAATAGTGCTGTCAATTGGCTGATCTATCTTTGTTGCTGTTATTGCTATGGGTAGTCGGTCCATAAACATCTGCAGTCATTTAGAGGCTTCAGCATAACAGTTGCCATTGCTACCTCAACATTACAGGGTCCATATAGTTAGGGGGGGAGTGGAAATACTGACAGTGTTCTCTTGACTCAGGGCTGGCAGATTTCTCTCTTTAATGCCAATTAAAGTATTCCCAGGGGTTGAGGAGGTTTGACTTAATGAATGTACACCACTTTCTTCCTATCATTTTGACGGGCCCTCAATACTACTGTTCTAAAGAATCATATTATTAAAAGGGAAAGAAAATCTCAAAAATGCTAATAGCTGTAAACCACTTCATAAAAATACAATTATGATTTTGAGAGCATATTGGTTATGGGGCCAGGTACTTAGCACCAATTTCTTTTGACATGAAAATCAATTTTATGATCCAAAGTCTCAACATGGTGGCTGAAGCCAGTTACTGAATTACCATGTTGTGATAGTCTACCACTCTTCCAGCCTTGTTAATGGATTAGAAACCCTGAAATGTGAATTGCAGAAACTATGATTCACCCAGTGGTCAAGAAGCTTACCCTACTTTGGTTGTTTCAATAAAATACAAATTTTATTTTAAATGAAAAGACAGACCCACATGTTTATCAATCTGCTTATTATTCATTTCAGACAAGTAAAAGGTACAATTTTTTTTCTTGTGAAGCATAACTGGTATAATTTTGTGATGTATTTCAGAATATGTAATTACACGCTGAGGAAAAGATGATAATAACCACTGACTTCAAAGTGATGGACTATGGTTGACCTGAAGTGTGCAAATCTAGTGATGATGCTCTGACTCAGAGTGGACATCTCCTAGGAAAGTATCAACCCCTCCTACTGTATCAGCAAAGTGATATGACAGCTCAAATCTATACAGTGTAATTATTTTCACCCACAGATATTACTAAATGCCAACTTATGAATCCCGGTATGTGGGATATAAATAACATTGGTAATCCATGTTCTCTCTCTCTTTCTGTAATACAGAACGATAGCATATGCAAACTTTATCCAGTCCAAAATAGCGATAAAATTATCAAGAAAATCAACAGGGAAAAGGTTAGCAAATGCCATTTTCCCATGAGCTTGTTCCCTGAATTTTATAAACCTTCCCCTTCTGAGAAATCTCTCATATGGTCACATCCTAGCAAAATTACACAGTGAAATGGGGAATGGGTAATACCGTAACTCTGACAAGCACTGGCATGTTTACATAGGCCTGTACCCTGAGGACTGCAAAATTTAGCACAGCTCTACAGGCTGCTACAGCTCACAAAAAAAAAAAAAAAAAAAAAGTAAACTCTTCAAAGTCAACCCTTGTGAATATTAACCCTTTCAATACAGTTTTGATTTCCAGATTTCCATATGAGAAGTAGGCAGCATTTTGTTGAGATAATTTGTCCTTTACAGAATTCTTTCACTCATAGCGGAGAGCAGATATTGCACCCCTGCCTTTTCAAAATGCCACTATTATTATCATAACTTGAAGAGGTGAAAAAGCTCTTAGGTCTGAATTCAATAAAGAGCGTGCATCCCATGAGCTGCTAATAACCAATTATTGATGTTAATTGGCATTAAATAGGATTTACGCCTAGATCTGCCTGTGTGTTATTCTATAACACTGTGCACCTAAATTGTCTCGCATTCAACTCAAAAAGTGGCTTGGCCAGGAGAAGGGCATGGGTGGCTTAAGGGTGTTCCCAAAATTTAGGCACAGTGTTACAGAATAGGGTCATTTATGCATCCAACTGCCATTAGTTGTGTTCCAGAATTTAAGCGTAACCCCCTAGTGTTATAAAAGTTGCCAAAAATTGCGAGTGCAATTTAATTGAATAATGAGCCAATTAGGGCTGTGGCTTTTTAACAAGCAATTATTGACGCTAGTTAGATTTAATTGGATGGGATCTGCGCCTAAATTTTATGTGCAAGTTTTAAAAAAGGTTGCGGAAATGGGAGGGTTATGGGCAGAATGGGGGCATTCCTGGCATTTACGCTGATGTGGATACGCGCCTGCACCACATTTTAATTGGTACAAATGGCTACGCCTAAAGTTAGGTGCATGTCCTAGGTTTAAGCACTATTTTATAAACCACACCTAACTTTAATCATATGTTATACAATAACCTTTTGCAGCGCCATTTTTTAGGCGCCATACATAGAATCTAGCCCTAAGCAATCTTTATAGAACTGGCACTTGGCGCAGATCTTTCCTAGGTTCAAGTGCTAGTCTATAATCTGCGCCTAACTTTAAGCTTAGTTTATAGAATAGCGTTTTTTCAGTTCCATTTTTTTAAGTGCCATATACAGAATCTAGCCCTAAGTGACCTTTATAGAACTGGCACTTGGCGTAGATCTTAACAGTGCCTAACTTTGGGCACATTTACTGAATCCAGCCAATAGTGCCCATTATTTAAGAATAGAAATGTGCTTTTGTTTATTTTCTGGACCATCTGAAAAGACGTGTGCTTTGTATTTTAATGAAGAATTAAGCAGCAAACTGAAATGCAAAATCATTTATATTAAAGCCTTCTTCATACTGCCTTTCCACATTTGTTACTTATCACTGTTATTTGAAATTTATAATTACATTCTGTTTTGTGTTTTTGCTTTAACCAAAGCTTGCAATACACAACAAAGGAAAACAGGAAAATGCAGTCAAAGCTCCCCAAAGCCTTGTGATCAAATCAAAATAATATATAAGCATGAACCTCAAAGTACGAGATCAATAGAAGAATAGGAGAGGTAAGTAAGCTGTGATAGAATAATACATTTTACCACAGAGATACATATCAAAGAGCTTGACAGCAGATAAAGATCTACATGGTTCATTTAGTCTGCCCAACAAGATAAACTCGTGGCATATGAAATGTGAGATAACATATGCATATTGCAGGTTGGTGACTCCCACAGTAAATAAAAAGTGTGTGCTGCAGCTGGTACATTGTGTGTTTTTTGTGTGCACATGGCTTGGGCAGGAAAACAATCTACATATATATTCCCCAGTATACAAAGATAATACTTGTATATGGGAGAAAATATCCAAGTTGGGTTTTACAACAGCTTAAAAGCATGCATAAGTTTTAAAAAGGGCTCGTTTGAGCTAAGGCTTTGCATGAGGGATTGAGGGAGTCATTTTCCATAATCCAATGTAGATCATGTCTACCTATATAAAAAAAATCAAGTTAAAATTGCGACGTCACTAATTGGCACCACTTAGCATGTAGGTTTGAAAAAAATGGGGCAACTACAGGTAGATATGGTGCCACTTTATGGAAGTTCTGAAATCAATTGTTTCCATGTGTCAGTGCTACCACCTCCATGTGAAAGCTACTGGGTCTGTGCCATTCATTTTTTTCAATGTGTACATTTGTAAAATAGATGCTGCCACTGTATGTGCCAGAATATACTGGTGCACTCCTGCAGGCATTTTTGAGACAGCAGAACCTTTTCTAAAATACTACCGGAATTGTGCAGGCCCTGACCTGGATGTCTCAATACCGATCTCTATGTCCTGCATAACATGGGACTCCACATCTGTTTAATTTTATTTATCTGGCATATTGAAAGACACCTCTGCTTTTCAACAAATCACATCTTGTTAGCATAATGAGCAGATGACAGGGGCTACTTATTACAAGTCTTTTCCCATGTTGTATCTATAGGCAAAATATTTAGGGGCCCTTTTACTAAGCCGCGTAGGTGCCTACACGTGCACAACGCACTTCAATCTGGAACTACCACCTGGCTACCACATGGGTAATTCCAATCTTTATGCATGTCTGCTACGCGCGTCCAAAAATATTTTTTATTTTTGAACACGTAGCACTAACTGGGCGGTAATCAGCAGTGTTCGCTCGTTGATGATTACCACCCGAATAACATGTGAGACCTTACCGCTAAGTGAGTGGGTGGTGGCAATGTCTCAGACCCACAATGGACAAGCACCAATTTTTATTTTGCCGTACATCCATTTTCGGCCAAAAACAAAAAGGCTTTTTTTACAGGTGCGCTGAAAAATGGATCTGTGCATGTCCAAAACACACGTCTACATTAGCGCAGGCCATTTTTCAGCACACCTTTGTAAAAGGACCCCTTAGTCCACAGGCTCACAGGTCCCTTATTAGAGAGAGGCATAATCGAAAGGGACGTCCAAGTTTTGATGAGGACGTCCTCACAAAACGTCCCCATCCAGGGTCGGAGAAACCCATATTTTCCAATTTGATGAGGACGTCCATCTTTCGTTTCGATGATTCGATCAGGGACGCCAAAATCTTGAAATTTGGTCGTCCTTAGAGATGGTCGTCCCTAGATTTGGTCATTTCTGAATTTCGGCGATAATGGAAACCATGGACGTCCATCTCAGAACGACCAAATGCAAGCCATTTGGTCGTGGGAGGAGCCAGCATGCACTGGTCCCCCTGACATGCCAGGATACCAACCGGGCACCCTAGGGGGCACTGCAGTGGACTTCATTAATTGCTCCCAGGTATATAGCTCCCTTACCTTGTGTTCTGAGCCCCCCCCCCCCCCAAACCCACTACCCACAACTGTACACCACTACCATAGCCCTTACAGGTGAGGGGGCACCTAGATGTGGGTACAGTGGGTTTGTGGTGGGTTTTAGAGGGCTCGCTGTTTCCTCCACAAACGTAACAGGTAGGGGGGATGGGCCTGGGTCCGCCTGCCTGAAGTGCACTGCACCCACTAAAACTGCTCCAGGGACCTGCATACTGCTGTCATGGACCTGAGTATGACATCTGAGGCTGGCATGGAGGCTGGCAATCAGTATTTTTAAACATGTTTTTTGAGGATGGGAGGG
Source organism: Microcaecilia unicolor (assembly GCF_901765095.1). Taxonomy (NCBI): domain Eukaryota; kingdom Metazoa; phylum Chordata; class Amphibia; order Gymnophiona; family Siphonopidae; genus Microcaecilia; species Microcaecilia unicolor. The sequence continues at coordinate 213,816,995 of NC_044037.1, read as the reverse complement.
GGCTAGTGACCACTGAGGGAGTAAGGGGAGGTCATCCCCGATTCTCTCCAATGGTCAACTGGTCATTTCGTGTACTTTTTTGTGCCTTGGTTATAAGAAAAACACGACCAGGTAAAGTCATCCAAGTGTTCGTCAGGGACGTCCTTGTTTCTTTCGATTATGGGTCGAGGATATCCTAGTGTTAGGTACGCCCAAGTTCCACCTTCGCTACGCCTCCAATACGCCCCCTTGAACTTTGGCCATCCCTGCGACAGAGTGCAGTTGGGGACGTCCAAAATTGACTTTTGATTATACCGATTTGGACGACCCTATGAGAAGAAATCCCATCTTCCAATTTATGTCAAAAGATGGGCGTCCTTCTCTTTCGAAAATGAGCCCATAAACCTGTTATTTTAAAATTCCATGGTTTACATGGCTTCAACTATAATCATTTTTTCTTTTCTAGTTATCATCAAAGATGAATAAAGACAGACTACTTTTAGCTCTAAGTTTTCTACTTTGAAAAGAAAAAAAAATGTATATATATAGTGCATTTCATTTACACATAGCTATGAATGAAGAAAAACCAGGTCTGGCTCAGTTTACATTCCCAAGACAGCAAAAACATTATCCGGTTGACATTTGGCCGGTGGTGGTCACCGTTTTTTAAACACTGGGCACTGCGGGCAGAATTAGGCCCCGCTATTCAGTGACAGACCATGTCCGGGCACCGGCATTAAGTATCATTGTCTGGCTAGATGGAGTCAGGCTGCCAGCTCTTCTGCCGGTCCTGGCTGCATATCAGCTGAGACCTGCATTAGTAGGATGTGCATGTCCCCCACTGACAATTGCCAGCGCCTCCATAACTCCCAGCTCCTCCCTGGCTCCACCTCCTGTAATGCCCCTGGCCTGCCCACTTGTGACATGGCCGGTGACTGCCAATATTCAGTGGTATTGTCCAGTTAAGTGCCACTTAATATCAGCAACTGGGCAGGCAGAAGCGATTTAAAAGGTTAGGAGAATATCCTGCTCTGTTAAATCACTTTGAATATGGACCCTTAAGTATTTTAGCAAGATTAGTGTTTCTATGCACCTAATCCCCTGGCTGGTGTTGATATTGAGGCTTGCAGTACAGTAGGCGTGGGTTTGGGGCAAGCCGATCCATTTTTCAGCGCGCCTTTAAAAAAATGGTTTTTTTTTATTTTTGCCAAAAATGGACATGCGGCAAAATGAAAATTGCCACGTGTCCATTTTGGGTCTGAGACCTTAACGCCAGCCATTGACTTAGTGGTAAAGACTCACGCAGTAACCAGGCAGCAATGACCTATGCATGCCAAAAGCCACTTGCTGCACATCCATTCCGCTCATCCGAAAATAAATAATATTTTTTAGATTCACATATTGGACATGAGCCAAAAATGAAATTACCACAAGAGCCACGCGGTTGCTGTGCAATAAACCCATTTTGGCGCACGTTGGGCGCGTAGATGCTTATGTGGCTTAGTATAAGGGCCCCTGAGTGACTAGTTGACTGGTAGCCAGAGATCTCATTGCAACAGATGGAATACTTATGGAAGACATATGGTTTAATTTTGCAGGTCTGCGATCAGAGTAGGGAATCCTCTCTACTCATGTTTTCATCTCCTTAACTGAAAACTCCATTTGTCTCAACCTCCTGGCAAAAACTGACAGAACAGCCAAAAATGCTTCTTTGTGCTTCCTCATCTCTTTCTAGCTCTTTCTTCCTCTATATAGTGCTAAGAAGCTACTGAAGCAAAGTGTCATTATGCAACAGAGTTCCCATGCAGACAGCTGTAACCTAGCCATTATATAAACATGGCAGTAACCAGAGGAGAAGCAATTACAACCACAGTACAATTGAAAATCCTATTTAGCTTTCCAAATTAGTAACAATAGTCTCACAAAAATACTTTAATGCCATTTTCTAGTATTATTGAACAGAATTCATTCTACCTTGTTCGAAGGATTGCTTTTGTGTTCCATTCTGTCTAAGATTTTACATAACAACCAAACTATTCTCGCTGGATTGTAATCTCAGTTCAAGCCTTTCTAGGATATTCACCAAGTAAAGTATTTCTCATAGGGGCCGATGCTCAATGCTTACCGGGCTTGTAGCATTCCATTTTGACCAGTTTCAGCCAGTTTTACGTGTACATTATTATGCGCCTAATGCTCAAAGGGTTTTTACACTGCTTTTACCTTTCATGAAAGCAGTGTCTGAAAACTAGATGCAAATGCAATAAAATGAACTAATTAGTATTAAAACGAGATTTCCATGAGATGCACAGGCATTTCCTGCAGTGCACAGAAGGGAGCGCCTACCTGTAATGTTCAAAATTTTCAAGCAGGTCCAAGGTTGTGTTGCATGTGAAAGGGCAGCTTCTCACTGGTCTGCATTTTTTAATAGTATCTGCACTTTTCATGTACGTGTATCATATGCATGTGTGTTCTGCCTGGAACAGTAGTGTAACCTTAAAAGAAAAGTGTTCTGGTTGCCATACACAAAATACAATAATTAAAAAAATAATAATAATAAAAAGACAACCAAAAAGAAAGTAACCAACAAGAATTGTCCATGAACATGCTCATATGATACATGCTCTTACGACAGGGTCCAAAGAGCAGTTGCTTCTATTTTTCAAGACAGGTTCTGTTTTTATTTTGTCTTGTTTTGTATTCTTCCCGTTTCTTTGGCCTGGGCATGCGCAGAACATCTAGCTTACCGTGAGACTATTCTGCGCAAGTGCCGGGTGCTCTCCCTACTGATCTTCATGCAGACTTGCAGTACATCTCATTTGCATGCAATTTCCTTTGAGCATCGATCACTATGCCTAGTTTGGTAAGTTCAGCTGCGGCTCTAAGCACGTTTAATGACGACTTTTGAGCATCGGCCCCATAGTTCTTTATAGTGTGCTCATCCCACTTTCTCACTGCCCAATTCAGGGCTGGCTCTGGATATTGCATATTTTATTACACTGATAAAAAAAACTGAGCTGCTTTTTTTTACAGCCAAAGGACTCTACTGCTAAGACAGCACAAAGGAAAATGATTAGAGGCATTGCAGCTGTACGGGAGAAGGTTCTGTCGTGTTCAAATCCTCATCTTAATTTGCCAACATAATACCCGTGTTTGCATAGACCCATGAAAAGTACTGGATACTGTCAAACTTTCAAAATAAAATGACCTGCATTCTTCACTTTGAATTTTATACACCCGGATTCTATATAGCGCAGCTAGAGATCTGCGCCAAAATTGGCGCAGATTCTATAACAATGCACAGAACTTAACAAGCTAATGAGTGCTGATGCCAGCACGTAACGAACAATTATGAGCACTAATTGGCACTGATTAGAATTTACCACACAACTTGCTAAGCATATTCTGTAATGAAGTGTGCCGAACTTCTAACATGCGCAGGCAAAAAGGGGCATGGTTATGGGTGGGGAAATGGGCGTTTCATGAAATTTATGCTCGTAGTTATAGAATATGTCCCAGTGAGCATGAATCAATGCACCGGGATTTACGCCACGTTTTTATTGGTGTAAATGGATCCACATAGGTTTAGGTGCTGGGATATCCACAATCTATATTATATATACCATGCCTAAATCTAGGCATGGTACACGTAATTATGGAATATACTTAGTCGGCACTGATTTCAGCTCCGATGTTTTGGGTGCCATATATAGAATCTCCCCTATAATTTACACTTCCTCTTTGGCACATACACATTTCCCAAGTTAATTTAAGTGCATACATGTGTGTGTGTTAATATTATAGTTTATAGGGTTTTTTTTTTAAATGTAATATACCGTTTATCCATAAAAGCAACCACAGAAGTTTACAATAATTAAAATTAAAAAGGAAAAAAAGGAAAAGAACATTAATTAAATAGGATAGCACAATCACACCAGACCATTCAATCTCACCTTAAAACTCATATTAAAAAGTTAAAACACAGAAGATTAAAAAAAACAAACACCTAAGCTATCTCCTCTGGAAGAGCAGCCTTCTCAACTCACCCTCTTAGAACACCTCCTCTCTGTCTAAATAAGCTTATGCAGATACATATTGCATGCAGGTAAGTTTACTGACACATTAAGTGGATAATATTACAAAATCTTGCTTCTGCACAATACACACTTTTTAAACTGAAGAAAATAGCTTTTAACAATTCTTGTCAAGAGAACAAATATGAAAGCAACCAACGCTGTCTGGACTGAGACTGAGGGTGAATTAGGATTTTTTTCTTTGGGCACAGAATGAGGAAAAGTTCCTTTTCCAATAAGGCCTAGACGCTAATACTGTTTTTCACATGCAGTCATTTCTGTTCTTAGGTTATTTCCATATTCATATCTTGATTAGTTAATCTGGTTTTGCTCCCAGACTAATTTAGTAGAAAATGATAGAAGGTCAGGAGTTGTGTTTTCCTAAGTGCCCACTGACCCCAAATATACGTATTTAGGAGATATTTTATTCTTTTCAGACATCTGCTCCCTAATTCTAGAAAGTTATTGACTAGGGGCCCTGTTTACTAATCCATGTTATAGGCTTGTTAGTGTCTTTAATGTGCATTAACCATGTATGCGTGTTAACCATGTATACACCTACAGTATCCCTATAGGTGCCTACTCAGTTAGTATGTGTGCTAATTGTAGGCATGTTAAAAACGCTAATGCACCTTAGTAAGCAGAGCCCTATAATTGGTGTTAATTAGCCTTAATTGGCACTAATTGGCAATTACATGCGTAATTGCTCTTAGTTGGTATTTGATACGTATTGTGTTTAAATTCTAGAGCATGCAACTTCAAAGGATACATGGACCTGAGAGGGGCATGGGCAGATCAGAGGTGTGTCAGGCAGTTACACGCACGGGTTATAGAATACTAGTATTTACACGCCTACCCCCCCCCCCCCCCGGATTCTATATAGTGCACCTAGAGATCCGAGCCAAAATCCAAGCATATTCTAACACAACATAAATAACAATTGGCTTAACACGCTAATCAGCGTTGATAATAGCTCTTAAGAAGCAATAATGAGCACTAATTGGCAATAATTAGAATTTACACACATAACTCACTAAGCATATTCTATAATGCAGTGCACCTAACTTCTAATGTGCTCAGGCAAGAAGAGCATGGTTATGGGCAGGGAAATGGGCATTTTCAGAGCGTTCCAAAAGGTATGCACGTAGTTATAGAATATGGCCCAATGCACCTAAATCTACGTGCCAGGATTTACGCGACATTTTCCATTGGTGTAAATGGAGTAGCGTAGTTTTAAGCCCTGAGATATCAACTAAGCATATTTTATATACCGCTCCTAAATCTAGGTGCCGCTTATAGAATACACTTAGTCAGCAGTTATTTCAATGCTGATTTTGTAGGCGTCATATATAGAATCTCCCCCTAATACTTACAGTTAGGCATGAGCATTTAAACCAGCCAATGAGCTAGCAGAAATGCTTGCATCTAAAGTTAAACAATAAACAGAGAGACTCTTCAGATCCACACCAAAAATGGATGCAAAAACAGAGCAAGTCCAGAAGTTATTCCCAATATAAATATTTTTATTATAAAGTCACCTGACATGGTCCACATTTTGCCCACACCTGGGCTGCTTCAGGTATACAGTACAGCTAAGGACAGTGTAAGAACTTAAGAACATAAGAGTAGCCATACTGGATCAGATCAAAGGTCCATCTAGTCCAGCATTCCGTTTTCCAAACAGTGTCCAAGTCAGGTTACAAGTACTGGCAAAACCCAAATTGTGGCAACACTCCATACTACAAATCCCAGATCAAGCAGTTGCTTTCCATGTCTGTCTCAATAGCAGACCATGGACTTTTCCTCCAGAAATTTGACCAAACCTTTTTTAAACCCAGATACTACTGGTAACCGCTGTTACCACTTCCTCCAGCACAGAGTTCCAGAGCTTAACTATTCCTCCTATATGTCCTCCTATTTGTTTTAAAAGTATTTCCATGTAATTTCCTCACATCCTCTAATCTTTGAAGAACTCTACTAGTAAGACAAATTTTGAAGCCTACTACTACTATTATTTAGCATTTCTATAGCGCTACAAGGCGTACGCAGCGCTGCACAAACATAGAAGAAAGACAGTCCCTGCTCAAAGAGCTTACAATCTAATAGACAAAAAATAAAGTAAGCAAATCAAATCAATTAATGTGAACGGGAAGGAAGAGAGGAGGGTAGGTGGAGGCGAGTGGTTACAAGTGGTTACGAGTCAAAAGCAATGTTAATGAGGTGGGCTTTCAGTCTAGATTTAAAGGTGGCCAAGGATGGGGCAAGACGTAGGGGCTCAGGAAGTTTATTCCAGGCATAGGGTGCAGCGAGACAGAAGGCGCGAAGTCTGAAGTTGGCAGTAGTGGAGAAGGGAACAGATAAGAAGGATTTATCCATGGAGCGGAGTGCACGGGAAGGGGTGTAGGGAAGGACGAGTGTGCAGAGATACTGGGGAGCAGCAGAGTGAGTACATTTATAGGTTAGTAGAAGAAGTTTGAACAGGATGCGAAAACGGATAGGGAGCCAGAGAAGGGTCTTGAGGAGAGGGGTAGTATGAGTAAAGCGACCCTGGCGGAAGAAGAGATGGGCAGCAGAGTTTTGAACCGACTGGAGAGGGGAGAGGTGACTAAGTGGGAGGCTAGCAAGAAGCAGATTGCAGTAGTCTAAACGAGAGGTGACAAGGGTGTGGATGAGGGTTTTGGTAGAGTGCTCGGAAAGAAAGGGGCGGATTTTACGGATGTTGTAAAGAAAGAAACGACAAGTCTTGGCAATCTGCTGGATATGAGCAGAGAAGGAGAGAGAAGAGTCAAAGATGACCCCAAGGTTCCGAGCTGAGGAGACAGGGAGAATGAGAGAGCCAAATAGAAAACGGGGGTGAGCGGGGAGGTGGGTTTGGGGGGGGGGGGAATGAGAAGCTCGGTTTTGGTCATATTTAATTTCAGGTGGCGTTGAGACATCCAGACAGCAATGTCAGACAAGCACGCTGAAACTTTGGTTTGGATGCAAAGTGAGATATCAGGGGTAGAAAGGTAGATTTGGGAGTCATCAGCATAGAGATGGTATGAAAAGCCATGGGATGAGATTAATGAACCAAGGGAAGAAGTGTAGATAGAAAAGAGGAGGGGACCAAGAACAGAACCCTGAGGTACGCCGACAGGCAGAGGGATAGAAGTAGAAGAGGATCCACCAGAGTGACCACTAAAGGTGCGGAGGGAGAGGTAGGAAGAGAACCAGGAAAGGACAGAGCCCTGGAATCCAAGTGAGGACAGGGTATCGAGAAGTATGCTGTGATCGACAGTGTCAAAAGCAGCAGAAAGATCAAGAAGAATGAGGATAGAATATTGACCTCTGGATTTAGCCAGTAATAGGTCATTGGAGACTTTAGTAAGCGCAGTTTCGGTTGAGTGGAGAGGGCGAAAACCAGATTGTAGTGGGTCAAGAATAGCATGTGAGGAGAGAAAATCAAGGCAGCGGCGGTGAACAGCACGCTCAAGTAATTTGGAGAGAAAAGGAAGGAGGGAGATGGGTCGGTAATTAGAGGGACAAGTAGGGTCGAGTGAAGGCTTTTTAAGGAGAGGTGTGACCACAGCATGTTTAAAGGCAGCAGGGACAGTCGCAGTGGAAAGTGAGAGGTTGAGAATGTGACAGATAAAAGGAATAAGAGCAGGAGAGATGGCATTAAGAAGGTGGGTGGGGAATGGGATCAGAGGAACAGGTGGTACATTTTGAGGAAGAAAGGAGAAGTGTAGTTTCCTCAATAGTAACTTCAGGAAAGGAGGAAAGGAATGAGGGGAAGCAGAGAGAGGGGAATGGACTAGTGGAGGGAGAGGTGGTGAGGTAGAGAAAGCAAGGTTTATCTTTTGAACCTTGTTGTGAAAGAATTCAGCAAGGGTCTGAGGAGATAATGAAGGGAGAGTTGGGGGAGGGGGCACCTTGAGGAGAGAGTTCAATGTGGTGAAGAGAAGTCGAGGGTTACAGCAAAGAGAGTTGGTCAGTTGGATATAATAATCCTGTTTGGCGCGTAAATGAGCAGATTGGAAGGAGGTCAGCATGAACTTAAAGTGTAAGAAATCAGCAAGGGCCCGAGATTTCCGCCAGAGGCGTTCAGCGGAGCGGGTACAGGAACGTAGGTAGCGGATATTAGAAGTCAGCCAAGGTTGGGGTTTTGTATGCCTTACAGGGCGGGTCATCAAAGGTGCAAGAGTGTCTAAGGCAGAGGATAGAGTATTGTTGTAAGAAGAAACAGCCTCCTTGACTGACGTGGGTGGTGCCACAGTACAGAGGAGGTTTGAAACATGGGAGGATAGAGATGAAGGGTCAATATCGTGAAGATTCCTAGATAAATTAGATAAGATAGGACGGGACTGGGAGGGAGGAGATTTAAGTGTGAAAGTTATAAGATGGTGATCAGAGGAGGGAAGATCAGAGGCAAGGAAACTAGAGGGTGAACAGTTGGAGGAGAAGATGAGATCAAGACAGTGACCATTTTGATGAGTGAGGGAGGTGGAGCATAGTTGAAGATTAAAGGAGGACATTAAAGCGAGTAACTTGGAAATATAAGAGTTGGAAGGATCATTAGCAGGAATATTAAAGTCACCAAGGATGAGAGAGGGGGAGGAAGGATCATGGAAGAAGGCAAGCCAGGCGTCAAAGTCACTGAGAAAGGATGAAAGGGACTTATCAGGGGGACGATAAATGACCGCTATTCGAAGAGGCAGAGGAGAGAAAAGGCGGATAGAGTGGACTTCAAAGGAGGAAAAACAGTGAGACTGAGGTGGAAGAAGGGGTTGAAATCTGGAGGAGGGAGAGAGAAGTAGTCCAACACCGCCCCCAAGGCCAGCAGGGCGAGGAGTATGTGAAAATAGATAACCGCCATGGCACAGGGCTGCGACTGAAGCAGAGTCATCAGGGCAGAGCCAGGTTTCTGTTATGGCGAGCAGATGGAGGTGACGCGAGATAAAGAGGTCCTGGATATAGGCGAGTTTGTTACAGATAGAGCGGGCATTCCATAGGGCGCAAGAGAAGGGCAGAGAAGAGGAGGGGAGTAGAGAAATAGAGATGAGGTTAGAGAGGTCGCGGTGAGATCTGTAGAGTTGGGATAATAGTTGGTGAGGGGGGCCAGGATTGGGATTGATGTCACCGGCTGAGAGTAAGAGAAGGAGTAAAAGAGAGCGGAGGAGAGTAGGAGAGGTGTGGCCACGAAGGCGTCGAAGGCGAGAGGTATTTAGGTGGAATGGGGAAGGCAAAATGGATGGAAGAAAGAGGCGGAGATTAAAAGCCAAGAGGGAGGAAGAGGGTAGGAGAGAAGGTGAGGTGATGAAGTCGATGGATGGGCAGTGAGTTCCTGTAGCGGAGAGAGGTAGGGGGTGAGGGAAAAGATTAGGAAGGGACAGGGCTAGGAAGAGAATGTGAATAGGGGCCATAAATGACTGAGGTACTTTAGCAACTGGGAAGAAGATTAGATGTAAAGAGAAAAATGCCTGCACCTAGAGCGGAGGCCCTGAGTGGATCGGAGTGGACCTGGGTGTCACCCCGGAGAAGGTTGTAAGGATATGCAGATGAGCTGCAAGTCCTCCACAGCACCTGAAAGGCAGCCGGTGGTAGAGCTGGGCACCTCTCAGCTGAGGAAAGGCTTACCAGGGGTTATGCCGAAGCCAGCATTCCTCCCCCTGAGGGTCGCCTGATCCTAGCCAAAAAGCACCTGGAAACTCTGTGCACTTGGAGCGAGGGCCCTGGGAAGATCGGGGTGGAACTGGAGTCACCCCGGATACAGCTGTGAGGAAATGCAGAAGGGCTGCAAGTCCTCCACAGCACATGGTGGGAGCGCTGGGCACCTAGAGCGGAGGCCCTGAGTGGATCGGAGTGGACCTGGGTGTCACCCCGGAGAAGGCTGTAAGGATATGCAGCCCCATAGTCAGCAGGATTTGAACCTGTGCGACCGCACCTGGAGTATTGTGTTCAGTACTGGTCTCCGTATCTCAAAAAAGATATAGTAGAATTGGAAAAGGTACAGCGAAGGGCGACGAAAATGATAGTGGGGATGGGACGACTTTCCTATGAAGAGAGGCTGAGAAGGCTAGGGCTTTTCAGCTTGGAGAAGAGACGGCTGAGGGGAGATATGATAGAAGTGTATAAAATAATGAGTGGAATGGATCGGGTGGATGTGAAGCGACTGTTCACGCTATCCAAAAATACTAGGACTAGAGGGCATGAGTTGAAGCTACAGTGTGGTAAATTTAAAACGAATCGGAGAAAAGTTTTCTTCACCCAACGTGTAATTAGACTCTGGAATTCGTTGCCGGAGAACGTGGTACGGGCGGTTAGCTTGACGGAGTTTAAAAAGGGGTTAGATAGACCGCTATTAAATGGACTTGGAAAAATTCCGCATTTTTAGGTATAACTTGTCTGGAATGTTTTTACGTTTGGGGAGCGTGCCAGGTGCCCTTGACCTGGATTGGCCACTGTCGGTGACAGGATGCTGGGCTAGATGGACCTTTGGTCTTTCCCAGTATGGCACTACTTATGTACTTATGTACTTATGACCTCAATAGATGTCTAGTCCATCGCCTTAACCACTCGGCCATGACTACCACTACAGTCCTTGTTAAAAACGGGGGGGAAAAGAAACTCTTCAGCACAGCATGGGAACTCCACCACACAAACTGTCTCAGCAATGGCGTTCTAAGTACTAGTCATGCAAATGTAGATGTAGTATTCTATACCGGCAGTTGCATGCAATATTGACATTACAGAATTCACGCTTAGTGCACATCATCCCAGCATGTAACTTTAGCTGAACTACAGAGAATTATACCCCCCCTCCCCCCAGTGCCTAAGCAACCTCCATTCTACAGCTTCACTCTCATGGATCCATTTTGCGTCTTTTAGAGACTAAAGAAATTTTAGCTTGCTTTTAATAATCCCTGATTACCTTTTTCTATGGGGGTGAGTTTTTATGTATGCTTTTTGTGTCATTTGAAAGTATTTAAGAAAAGACGAAAACCCAAACACTTCCACATAGTGCACCGCTGTAATTTGGAATTGTATACCTGTTACTTTTTTTATCTGAATAAAACTTTTTATTGACATCTGGTGTACAAATAAGTGGGAAACGGAGGAAGGCTAGACAAACCTCAGGATCAATTAGATTAAAATTTTGTTGCTGTGATATGTGAAACAATGCATAATAAAATAAAATCAAGTCTCAACACTCGACACGGCACCGTGTTTCGGCACAAAACATGCCTGCCTCGGGAGTCTGATGATATGGAGATAAAGGATAAGATTGTGCTGCTGGGTGAAAATGATGTAGTGGTCTTTAAAAAGACCAAGCATACATAAAACGATGCATTATACAAAAAGAATTGTAGCAAAACAAGGCCAGATACTCCATTAGAGTACAAAGTTATGGTAAAGCGTCGGGACTAGTCTCCTTTGCTCAGAGAAAAACATATCGGTACCAGCCATCATTTAAAGTAGCGTTCAGAGCGCAGGAAAAAATTGTGCATGCTTATCGGGCAGGTGGCTTTTCTATCCTGGAACAGTATTTTTGGTCACCCCCACCCTTTTTTTAACTCATCATTTAAAAGTGTGTGCCTTTCATATGGTTCTAGTAGTGGATTTGCTAGTGGTTACTCTCTTACTCTATGTTCTATATAGAATCTAATTGGAGATATATTTTTAATTAGATTGTAAAACCATTTGAGCAGATTCTAAGAAAACCTTGTTAAAAACTGAAATAAATATGTCACAGAGCAGGAGGTATCTTTCACTGCTGTCCTCTGAAACTCCCTTGGCCTTCCTCCACTTACCGCTATACTGTCTCTCTTCGGTTCCATTTATTTTAGACATGTTTTTTTACTGACCAGCACTGTTTCATATGCAAGCTCTGGTTGTGAATAGCCATGTGTTCTCTGTTTCACTAAAGAGTTCTAGCAGCAAGTGAAGAGGCCATCTTATTTTAAACAATGTGTTGTGCATGGAGCAATGCTGGGAGAGCCAGAGGAACTGAAGAGAGGTAGTATAGCGGTAAGTGGAGGAAAGTCAAGGGAGCTACAAAGGACAGCAGTTCCTGCTCTGTGACATACTTATTTCAGTTTTTACCAAAGAAGCTAAGTAGCAGAAGGAAAGCTGAAGGGAAAAGCCAGCAGTCGGGCCTGTTCCCATAAGTAAAGAGTTGAAAGAGGGGTTGAAGTGTGAAAACTGAACCCAGGGCACAACACCTTAAGGAGGAGAAAGGAGGGATCATCAGGGAGATCTAGTCCTACCATCAAAGAGAAGAGATGAGAAAAGCTAAAACCAGTTCCACATCCAAGTTCGAGAAAGGATTGGTTGGAACCTAGAAGCAGTGTGAGTGCATGCTAGAAGGACTGGTGCATCCTGTTTGCCCAAGCCAGAGGTTGAGCATAGGGAGGAAGTGATAAGGAATAAGGAGAGTGGCATCCCCAACAGGAGAAAAGGTACCTACCTAAGCAGTGGAAAGGAATGTGAGTGTCTGTAAGGAGTGAGAGAGACTGAGACCTGAGTATGTCCTATGCCCTAACAGCTGACAACATCTGAGCATATCTGGAAAGAGAAGATCGAGACAACAAAGATCCTGAAAGTTGAAAGGCACTTACAAAGTAGGAGGGAGGGTTCAAAGCCCATCTTCCAGTGAATGAGGCCAGAGAATAGATGAGAGAGCACACACAAATGAGAAACATATATGAAGATAAAATTGAAATAGAAAACCCAAGACACTCTGGGGGACTTTTACTAAGCCGCGGTAGTGTGGTTAGCGCGAGAAAAATGCTAGAGACACTCATACAAATATATGGGTTTCCCTAGCGTTTAGTGCATGCCTATTTTTAGCGTGCGCCAAAAAAAATCACTGTGGCTTAGTAAAAGGCCCTATCTATGAGCAATGGAGCAGTGAGCAGAAAGAAAAAGAAGTCCTTTTCCTCCTGTACTGAAAAATAGAAGAAATCCATATTTTCAAAGCTAATATATTTCATTCTCTAAATACTGAAAATAACTTTTGGTACATTTGTTGTTTGATCATTTCATTTTCCCAGTTGAGTTGGTCTTGATCTTGCTTTATCACTTTGTCTTGTTAGTTTTCTATTGAATCCATTTCAAGGTCTCCTTTCTATTTTCTGTTTCTTTACTCTCCCTGTCTTCTTCTCTTCCTCACTCTCCCTGTCTTCTTCTCTTCCTCTTTTAAATCTCTCTCTGATGTTGGAACTTCTATTTCATTTTTTTCTACATTTCTCCATTTATCTGACTATTGATAGATTTTATGCTTTATGTTTATATTTATGCTTATTTAGACTTGATATACCGCCTTTCACAACAAATCAAAGCGGTGTACAATAACAAAACACCAATAAGAAAAGTGCCAATTTTTAATAGGACAGAAGGGCACACTTCCCTGTAATTTATCCAGTTGCAAACTATGCCAAAACATTTCACAGGACCCCACAGTCATCCACAAAGGAAAGATATTCAACATAAAGGAATCTTTCACTTGCTCATCTTCCAATGTGGTATATATCATTCAGTGTAAAAAATGTAACGAAGGATGCTATATTGGAGAAACAGGCCAGATGCTTAAGACAAGATTCAATTTACATAGACATCACATGAACAATACTGGTGCCAGTAGGGCTCCCACCCCTGTTGGTCAGCATTTTACAGGACCAGGACACTGTACCAATGACTTCACAGTGAGAATCCTGAAAGGTAACTTTAAAACCATACAAGAACGTAAGACCTTTGAAGTCAGAATGATTGAATATTTTAACACCCAACAGAAAGGACTTAACAAAGATCTGAGGTTCCTAGCCCATTATAAACCATAAAGTTGTATTTCTCTGTTGATCACCCCACCCCTCACCTATCCACACCCATCCTGTTAGACTATCAATGATATGCTTCGAAGTCCCCATGCAGGCAAGGAGCCAGAGAGGGAGATGAAGAACCCGGACTGGACTCCTAGCTGCAATCGGGGAAGACATGGGTGTAAGCTGGCAGGTTGTGTAGAGTGGCTGCCACTAGGTGGAAAGAGAGTTGGGAAACCCTGTGTGCAGGAGCTCCTCATTAGGCTCATGCTCAACTCAGCTGGTATGGGTGTGGGGAAGCTAATGGAAGGAGAATGATTGGTTGTGGTAGCTGAAGCCAGGGATTGATTAGGCAGGTGGGAAGGAGTCCCAGCAGTTGAGTTCAGTTCAGGAGAGAGAAGCAGAAGGAAAGAAGTATTTGCAGGCTGAAAATCCTTGGGCAGGGAGGTCCCTTAAGTACAGAAGCAGGCTGAAATTCCTTGGGTGAGAGGAAGTCCCAAAAGTATTGAATTCACTGTGAAGCTGGTGCAGGGGAAAACCCTTGGATAGAAGGAGTCCCTAAAATATTGAACTCTCCTGAAGGTAAAGAGGATAGAAGGTAGAAAATGCTGCTTGGTGACTGAACTGTGATGATGAACTGAAAGAACTGTTTGTCTTGGGAATTGAATTACTGTTTATTGTGCACTGGATAAAGAGCCCAGACTGGAACCTGTAAGCCTGTATTGAATCCTGGTATGTGCTATGCTGCTGTTGGAACTGTGTACTAGAAACCTGCATGGAATAAAAGTCCTTAAGATTGAAGTTACTGGTGGACATCTATTTCTTCCTTGTACCGGGAGCCTGTGGCTGGAGGAGATTGTTCTATCCTTGGCTGCATAAGAGAGGTACCTGGTTACAACATGGATGGAGGGGAGGCGAGAGAGAAGAAATACTGAACATGGATGGGGAGGGCGGAGAAATACTGGACATGGATGAAGGGGAGGGAAGAGATAGGAAGGAGATGTACATGGAGGGGGGAATTACTGGACAAGGATGCAAAAGATGGGAGAGAGGAGAAATGCTAGACACGGATAGAGGGGATGGAAGACAAAAGAAGATGCACATGGATGATGAGGGAAAACGCATATGGATGGAGAAAGTAGGCAAAAGCTGGATCCACTCTATACCTCCTCCAGTCAAGTTCTCAGGGGACCCAGCTTTTACTTATGGATGTAGTGCAATAAATAAAGAAGAAAGGAGGAAAGTAAAGAAATAAATGGACAGGAAGCCCTGGAAAAAGAGTTAAGAGAACAGGTAGACAGCAGCAGAATCAAAGACAGGGACCAATATGATCAGAAAAACAAAGTCACCAGACAATGAAGGTAGAAAAAAAAACATTTTATTTTTATTCTAGTGTTTGGAATATGTCCAGTTTGATAATTTACATCTGCTGTCTCATTTTGCACTGTATAAGAAGAAACATGTTTCTTTCTGTTTTCAAAAAAAAGGAGAGAGTAATCCACCTAAGTGGATGAACACTAACTCCCACATAAATATAACAACACAGAGAGAGTGGGAAGTGGACCAATGACTCCAGGAGAACGGGAGATAAGATTTCAAAGAACCACTTTATTCAATGAATAAAGTGGTTCTTTGAAATCTTATCTCCCGTTCACTTCCCACTCTTTCTGTTTTCCTCATATTGTGCTGCATGCAGAGTCTAGCTTCTTAGGATTTCAGGTTAATTTTTGCCTGTAGAGGGGCTATCTCTGTTCTGCATGTGTGACTGCAAGGCCAAGTGTCTGAATAGGGATCTGTTTGTTAGGTTCTGAGATTTTGATAACATATTGTGTTTCAGATTTGGCAAGACTGTTCTCCCAATTCCTGGTCTGTATGTTAAATTGGTTTGTGTCATTTTGGGTATACTGGAGCTGTAACATCTTACAGAAATTATTTATAATGAAAAAAAAAATCACAAGTTATTTTTCTTCTCCTATACTGGTGTAATATTTTCAATGATGCCCGTTTATATGCGCCATGGCTGGTAAAAGGGAATGTGGTTAATGTGGGTGTGGCTAACAGGGGAGGAGCCATAGATAGTGACCCCCACCCCTATGGTTACCCATAATGAGTACCAGCACCTTTTCTCCTGTTAGAAAAAAGTACTGCTTAGAAGCCTTTTAGTGCAGTGTGTTAAGAAGTTTACACATGAATTGGCATTCATTTTACCACACAAGCACAGTAATTTTCTGTGGTGGCATGACAGCAGATGCTAATTCAAGCACTATTTATATGCTGTGTTAGAGACTGGGCTAGCCAGGTTACGGGCAGAAAATGGGTGTGAACTATACACTACAGATAATTTAGTTTATTTAGTTTAGTTTATTTAAATTTGATATTCCATCCTTCAGTACAATCAGAGCGGTGTACAATAAATCAGTAAAATAAGAAATACAGAAAGGAACTCCATAGCACAATAAAAGACAAGGAAGAAATGAGGGATCCAGGACAGTCAAGAGAACAGAATGTGTTCCAGGACAAACAACTCAGTCGAGAGAACAGAATGTGTTCCAGGACAAACAACTCCAACAACTCATCAAGGAGTAGAAAAAGAGGGGAAAGAGAACTGAAACAAGGGAAGGACTGTTCAGATTGAAAGCTTATAGGGAGGGTGTTCCAAAGGGAGGGGGCACCACATAAAATGCAGAATGATGGGTTAATTCTAAATGGAAGAACTGCAGAGGGGCGGGGCCAAGTGAGATGAAAGGCCAGAACTAAGGACCCTAGTGGGAGTGCATGGGGAAATAAAAGCTGAGAGATATGAAGGGATACATGAGTGAAGGACTTTATGTGCTAAGACTTTTGAACTGGATGCAGTGAGAGAGTGAGAGTCAATGATGGGCAGCAAACAGAGGGGTAACATGATCTGACTGGTGAGCATGTCAAAATGAACAGTTTGGAGACACTTAAGGGAAACCTTAGGGGGCACAGAATAGAGGACATTAAATAATCCAAGTGAGAGGACATTAAGGAGCAAAGGAGAGTCATACAGGAAGAGGTAGGTACAAATGGAGAAAATAAACTCGAGGAAAAAATTAGTGCAGGATACTTACTATACATTGTCATTTTTCCAGTTATCATGTTGCATTTACCACTTCTTCATGAGGAGCTGTAAGTGCATCCAGGCTCATTACAAACACATGTAAGAAACATTTTACTGCAGTAACTGCAGAGGATATGCTGGGTAACCCCCACCCTTACCATAAAACCTTTGCACTTACCATGCATTAAATTTGCTGTTAAAGTACAAACCTTACAACACTTTAGAAAAGAGCCCAATGACTAGAATAAGGAGAAATGTTGAATATTATAAAAGTTTTAATTCAGTCTATGTTAATATATTTCATTAAGTTTTATAGAATAATTGCTTCAATTGTTTTATGGTAATTTAATTCATATGCATATTAAATAGAAATTGGCAATTTAATTTATATGCATATAAATAGAAATCTACTGGAAAATACTCAGTGCATTTATTTTGTATGTGTTAGCATAACATTATAGCACTCAGACGTGAAGATAGGATGAAATGATTTCATACTACAGTAGCTGTGAGATCCACATTTTTAAAAATAATCATTATTTTTCACAACTATACACTCATATATATGGTACATGTGTAATACACTGTTATATTTGAGCCCTGTGTGGAAGGGATCCAGCATAGAGAGCATCATGAGTCCATCACACACTGGAGAATCTCCTGATTCATGGAGTACCAGTGTGGATTGGAGCTGATGAATTGCTATTTAAGGGAGGACAGTGCTTTGTAAACTTGTCCTTGGTTGCCTGTATCTAAGAAGTTCATTACCCTCACCAAGAGACCCGCTGGCGCTGAAGAGGGGTACCTGCCAAGAACCTTGAGAAAGGAGCAGGATTTAAGCTTTGCTGTTAATCGCTTGAGAAGTCAACCTGCGGGCTGGAGATTGGGGAGTCTCACCGCAACTCAGGCTTAAGGGTAGGATGCTGTCTGCCCGCAGCTGATGATTCCTTCCAAAGTGAAGCCCTGAAAGGCTTGGACAGTGAAAGTTGGATCCAGGTCTCCACTGATGGTGACTTATAGCTTGGGAAATTGATTATGGAATACCAATCGGTTTCAGGTCAGGCAAAAGGGGTTGTGTATGAGTGTATAGCCCAATAAGGAAAAACTAAGTGCTCTTGTGATTTTATAAGATCAGAGTTGAGTACCATCTGAGTTGTGTGCTGTGGATTTCCATAACCTTTGTTACAGAGTTCTTGTTCAATATAGTTCTGTTGTTTTCTTTGACTCTCCTGACTACTGTGTGGTTCCTGCGTGTGATCTGGAGGGACCCTGGTATAAGTAGTGCATCACTCAGTCTCCTCAACCCCAGGCTTCGCTCACAGAGTCCACTTCATGAGTGTGAAAACCTGCTTCTGAGTGAGAGGAGCGGGTTACACATGCAGGGCACTACATGGATCGACACTTTTGCCTATTCTGTTGATTCGGTCAATGGATACTAAGTTCTACATCTACATGGATGACATGCAGCTACTCTTACCCATCAAACCAGACTTACCTGCAGCCCTGAATAAACTGACTACCTGATTAACAGCAATTCAAAAATGGACTAAAAACAGCAAACTTTGCCTGAACACAAATAAAAGTGAGGTCCTGTGGGTCCGTAACAAAAACTGTTACCTGACATCAAAATCCCTTTTGGGAACGCCTCCTTAAATCATAGGTCAGGAACCTTAAGGTACAGCTTGACTGAACACTTATGCTGATTCCCCCAAATTCAAACTTTCAGGAGTTGCCTCTATCATCTGTGACAACTACACTGTGTCTTTCCATACATCAAGAAGGCAAATCTTGTCACAGTGGTTCATGCCATGATAACATCATGGATTACTGTAATGCACTCTAAAGGGTGCAAACCCTTTGTAGTAATTGTTACTACAAAGGGTTTACACCAGCTCCAATTAATACAGAATGCTGTAGCATAACCGAAAGAAGGTTGTAAGTGATGTGATCACATCACACTATTTCTTCAAAAACTTCACTGGTACCAGTACAATACAAGGCTAAATTTAATGTGCTCTGTCTGATATTCAAGGCCCTTAAAAGAAATGTGTCATAGTACTTGAAGAACAGACTCTCCCTCTACAGACCTCCAAGGCCAGTAAGATCCTACTAAGTAGTATCCCTAATTGCACCCTCTCCAAAGGACATCATATTATATGACACCCATCAATAAGCCTTCTCGAGAGTAGCCCCCTCAACGAAACGCTTCGCTCAAATCAAGATTATCTCTACTTCAGGAAACAGGTGAAAGCTTGCAAGCCTTTAATGGAAGAAGCAACTAACTAGTTAATCATGCACAATACGACTAACACTGGCTGCACATACCGTAGCAGGATTTGTTATCCATTCTAACTCAAGTTATGATCATTTTCTTGCACCTTTTCTCACTTCATGTGCCAGTTTCTCTCTCTTCTTTTCTGTATGACTTCAGTAATTCTATCTTTTTTTATGTACCTCTGCTGCTTACACCCTATGGGGCTTGTTTTCCAAAAACGACTAAAAAGTGGCATAAAGCAGCATTTAGACGTTTTTCTTACAAAAACTTCCAAATCAGTACTTTCAAAACCTGTTTTGCAGACATTTATCTATGCAATTCGTCTGTGGTTCATCCAAATCACAAGGGGGCATGTCAGGGGCGAGATTAGGCGTTCCTAACACTTGGACATTTTACAGCCCTAATGGAACAAAACAAAAATGTCTAGGGCCGAAACGTCAATGTTTTGGTCTAGATCTGTTTTTAGATCAAATAACGTACATAAAGGTGCACTACTCCCCCAGCGGTCACTGACCCCCCTCCTACACTCCCAAAAGTGTGAATAAAAATATGACTCACCAGCCTCTATGACAGCTTCAGATATTATGGACAGGTCTATTAGAGCAGCAAGCAGATCCCTGGAGTAGTCTAGTGATCGGTGCAGTTCACTGTAAGGTGGACCCAAGCCCATACCACCCCCTACCTGTTACACTTTGTGGTGGAAATCGTAAGCCCTCCCAAACTCACCAGAAACCAACTGTACTCACATATAGGTGACCCTTCACCAAAAGGGATATTGTAGTGGTGTACAGTTGAGGCATTGGGTTTTGGGGGGCTCAGCGGGCAAGATAAGAGAGCAATGGTGAGATGTGTACTTGGGAGCATTTACCACTATGCCGCCTAGGGTGCTCCATTGCTCTCCTGGGATGTCTGGGGGACCAGTCTACTAAAACTTCTGGCCCTTCCTATATTTATTTATTTATAGCATTTCTATCCCACATTTTCCCACCACGGGCAGGCCCAATGTGGCTTACATCAGTCTGAAAAGGCATACATCAATCCAGCACAAACAATCAAGTACATGGAAGTAGGAGAGATCAGTGAGTAATTACAGAGAAGGGGAAGGAGTAATAGAGTTGATGATGTTGTTAAGATAGTTATATCCCAATGGCTTGATTTTCTATGTTTTTCAGTTAGATTTTTTTTTTTTCAAAAATGGACCAAAAATATAAATGTTTTGAGCACAAAACATCTAGAAAAATGGCTATATTCCCCACTAGAGTTTTGGACATTTTGAGCAAAAGTTCAAAGTTGGACTTAGATGCCATATTGAAAATGCCTCTCCACATTGTCTCTTAAGCTGTTTCAAAGCAGATTGTTTTGAGATTGTAGACAACATACTGTGGCATACTATATAGTGACAATTGAATATTTTTACTGCTATAATTAGCAATATCTGGCTTATTCTTAATGTACTGTGGCTTAATTTTAATGTACTCTGGCTTGGGTGAACATTTTTTTCTCCTAAAGATGGTATAAAAACATAATTAATAGATATATAATTTTTTTGTAAAATGCAGCATATAAATATATATATAAGCTGTCACTGTTCAATGGCATGCCTGCTTTCCAGCTTTACGCTTCCAACTTACACAATTAAGAGGTAATTCTATAACTGTGCACCCAGAGGGCCCCTGGTAGGACCTTATTTTATAAAAGAACATAAATGCTTACTTAGGAGTGGAGGAGTAACCTAATGATTAAAGCAGTGAGCTGAAAACCTGGGAAAGTGGGGTCAATTCCTGCTACCTGGTTACCACCAGGTTAGCGCGGGAGCCCGTATCACCACCTCAATGGGTGGCAGTATGGGCTCCCCCATCGCATGGCCATGTGGTAAGAGTTCTCTTACTGCATGACCATGTGTGCTGGGGGCTTTTTTCCCCGCTGCGGTAAAAAGGGCCCTGGCACATGGGAAAAAGGGCCCCCACTGCCAGGACAAGGCCCTTTTTCCCACAGCTTGATAAAAGGCCTCTAAATTGCTTTGAATATTGAACCCATAATGTCTTATCATTAGGACCTTGCCTGTTCTGAACTGCATCATTATTTTCAATGCTGTTTCTAGCATGGACATTGCAAACAATTTGAGTTCAAACCTAAACCTGGCAGATCTCAGTCTTTTCCCAAACTCTGGTAGACAATCCATGCAAGTATTGCATACCAGATCCAACCATTTCCATTAACATTCTTAAAGATCGCAAGTGAATTTCTTTGGATCAGTCAATTCATGAGATTCACTTTGGGATTTTAAAGATGAAATATTATTGAACCAGCTTTGTAGTTTGCAAAGTTTTAAAAAAATAAGTTGGGTAGATACTGAAAGGGGTTTAAACAGGCAGGAGAGACTCCTGCCCTCTTAAACCTTAATTAGTGGGTCATCCATGAATAGTCAGTGGTATTTAATTTCACAGTACTGCTGAATATTCCCTCTGTGGCCTTACGTGATTAGTGCTGGGGCAGTCCATGAGTAGAGATGGGAAAAGTTGGCAGTTATATGGCACTGGACATGTTAAGTGCCAGTGCCACCAGCTAACCGGGAAAATAGGACTGTACAAAAGACAGTTCTGTCTTTGCCCAGTTAGCTATGTGGTTATCGGCACTTATATTGGTGGGCACCCACATAACTTCTGGTCTGCAGCTGACTGAATATTCAATGCCAGTGTCTGGACATAGCCCCAGTATTGAACATTTGGGTTAGATTCAGTTCACTGTGGCTCTAAAACCACTGTCTGCTGAATATTGAGGGGGGAGGTATTCCTTTTTCCCATTAACCCACTGAGCCCTTTTAAGATCCAGGGCATCAATCCTGTTTCAAAAGAGATTTTTACAACTGTATTTGGGAATCCAAAAGGCAAACATCTGTGAAATGTAACAGATTTTATAGTATGTAAATGTGATCCTGGGTCTTCACTATATCATTATCTACTGTATAGGAAGAATCAAGGCAGTGTCTTCTATCCATAAATTATTCAGGGTGAAACATCAATTTCAAATTCGACTTTCCAAGAGAGCTTATTTTGATTTTGAAGCAAAACTTGGTTAGTATTAATCCAATAATATGACAAATGCTAATTCAGGCAAATGCACGAAATGATTTGTTTCCAGATCCCTGCTTTTAGCACCATTTAAACCATATCTTTTCATAAACTGATATAGTGTAACCCATTCATAAACCTGTTGATGTTTCTGAATATATTTACAGTTCTATAAGAGATTTCCAAACTAAAAGGTATTAAAGATAAAATGACATACTGGATAAAAGTGCTGTTTAGGGATTAGGCTGGGAATTGAGAATCGGTAATTTTTATGTGAAGGATATTACTTATTGCTCTCCTGCTCTATAAACTTCTGCAAGTCACTGTGATTTCTTACGTTTCTCCTGGTGCAATATACTGTAATTGTGAAGGATATTGTGAAAAATGTCATATATTTTAAGAGACTGCCTCTGTCATATGTCTATGGGAATTCTCTGGAAACTGAACCCTGACATTTAAAATTGAAATGTGCATGTTTATTTATTTTGATTACTAATATTAGTACCAGTTGCACAGTGGATGAGCCACTCTCTGCGAGTCACAGGGCTGCCAATCAAATGCCAGGAAAGGAGGCAAAAATTCAGTAGAAGTCAAGAAGCTTGGTATTAATGGGCTACAATTTTTCAGAAGCCAACTGAGCTAATGCCAGCAGATCAGTGGTAGCCAGATACCATCCAACAGTATCATGGGTCCAAACTAACTTGGGGGTTCTTTTACTAAGGTGTGCTAACAATTTCTGCACGCTAAATACCATGCAGCCCATTGTATTCCTATGGGCTGCATGCCACTTAACGCATACTACACAACATGGCAAGGAAGCAAAAAGAAAGGCAAAGAAAACCAGGGGCGTAGCCAGACTTCGGCGGGAGGGGGGTCCAGAGCCCGAGGTGAGGGGGCACATTTTAGCCCCCCCACGTCACCATTGCCGATACCCCCTCCCACCGCCAGCACCACCACCACCAACTTTGACCCCCCCCCCCGCCGCCGACCCTCTCGACCCCCCCCCCCACCCGCTCGCCCGCTGACGCCTAACTTTGCTGGCGGGGGACCCCAACCCCTGCCAGCTGAAGACTTTTTCCTTCCTTTGGTTTCTGAGTCTGACGTCCTGCACTCACAGAAACAGAACAAAGCCATGTGATCTGCAGGACTTCGCTCTGTTTCTGTGAGTTTGACATCCTGCACGTTGTACGTGCAGGATGTCAGACTCAGAAACCAAATGAAGGAAGAAGACTTCGGCTAGCGGGGGTTGGGGTCCCCCGCCAGCAAAGGTAGCAGACAGTGACGGCGGGTTGGCGGCGGGAGGGGGGATTGAGAGGGTCATCGGCAGGTGGGTCCAGGGCGAAATCTACGGGGGCCCAGGCCCCCGTGGCCCCATAGTAGCTACGCTCCTGAAGAAAACTACCTTAGGTAAAACAATATCCTAGAAGCCATTCCCACCGATTTTGTCTTTACTAATGTATAGGGTTGGCGTTAGTAGTTGCGAGGTCCCGTGTGGACCAGTTTGATAGGGCCCCACCCCACCCAGGATTGACAACCTGCCTCATCGTGATACCCCCTCCCCATGATGGATCCCCCCAGCTGATACTCAGTTTTCATAAAACTGAGCATACATAGAGGATTTCTGCACTCCCACTCATGCTCAGTTTTTCACACAGGTGCGAAAACTAAGCATGTGCGGGTGGTGGGACTGGGACAGTGGCAGCAGCTCATGGGAAGCGCCACTGAACACCAGGCTGCAGATGCAGAAACACTTCCACAGGCAGGGTGCAGGGCCCCTTGGCCATGTGCAGCCACCCCATTGCCTCTTCTTAAGGCCAGCTCTGCTAATATAGACATGAATAATTAGGAAGATTGAATTAATTGGTCTTTTTTTGCCATCATCTACTACTCTATTACCATGCAAGGACTTTTTACTAAGCAACACTAAAAAGTGGCCAGTGCTATCCCCAGCATGGGTCTTTCCTGCCCGCTGAGGCCACTTTTAGCATGGCAGCAAAATGACCCCATTTTACAATTTTCCTATTAATGGCCACACACTAATTTCCCCATTAGCTCATGGCCATTAGCACAAGAGCCCTTACTGCCACTTATTTTGTAGGTGGTAAGGGCTCACACGCTAACCAAATGCTAATTGGTTAGCACACAACGATGTAGCTGCACTTACTGATTAACATGGAACATACCTATTCTCTACCCCAGACATGCCTCAGTGCATAAAAAATAAATCCTATTTTTTTAGTGCACACGCCAATCCCCAAACTACCATGGGATGCCTGAGCATTCTGTGCAGTAGTGCTTTTTAACCTGCGGTAAGCACACACTAGTGCTTACTGCAGCTTAGTAAAACGACCCCGTAGCGTGATAGCAGAACAAAGTGAAAGCTGCTCAGTGAAAAAGAGGAATGAGGAAATATATTTTTTCAGTTGTTAAATGAGAGGCTAATACTCAAACGCATATATGTTTTCAGTGGTGGCTCAGCAACCACATAAATTATTATTTTTTAAAATCTCTGAAAATACTGATGGAAAGTGTGACTCTTATACTGAGCTTGAATCTGACCTATTCCTAAGTAGACCACTGAAAAAATTCAAACCAAGTAAATACGTAGATTGTAGTAGAAGCATAACTGACCTGGATGTATCAATTTGTGGCTTGTTCCAGATAATATTCAACTTATCCAAACCCATCCTTGGGTTCTATAAAACATCTAGCTCTTCTTTTTCACAACAGAACAATCCCTCCTTAAGCACTACCATAACAATCTCAATGTATGATTCACTATCCAAACATTTCCAAGTTGATTTACATAACATGAGGAAATAATTGCACAAAAGATCAAGACCACGAAATACAAGTCTCTTTTACATATTACAGATCAACAGAACAAGTGTTTTCTGCCTTCAACAGCTTTGGGCAAGATATTCTACATCGTGGTGGTTAATGATTTAAGAACACTTGTTTAGCACAGAAATTTCATCTTTGTCTTTTGCCAAGAAATCAATCCTCGTAAAGGGCAGAACACAGGCAGGCCAGAATGTGCGCACATAAACCTTAAAATGTATTATTACCTATGGGAGGAGGGCATTTTTATGACTGGTCAGTTTACTGAAAGGTATACATGTATATTCATTTTGAAAATTATCCCAGGACAATTACGTGTGCACATTTACATTTGCTATTTGGTGAACATAATTTTTTCTCTTTATTTTTTTTCCATTTGCATTTTCAAATTTATTACATCAAAGAACACTTGAATTGAATAAAGAGTCATACAATAATTGTATCATAAAAAATAAAAATGAGATAAGAAAGAAAAATACAGACTATTATAGTCCACATTAGAAGGGGCAAGAATTCCACAATACCTAAGAATGAAGATCAAACAAGATTACAAAAGAAACCAGCAAACTAGCACCGGTGTCAGCTAAACGCGTTGTGATTGGCGGAGAGAGACCTGGAGGGGGGCATACATCAAAAGGGGCGTCCAGATAGTTTTTTTATTTGGACGTCCTCGCACATCCCGATGCCAGTGGTGGTAATTTGGTGCAACTCTCACCCCTCATCGCCCCAGAGCCGTGCGTTCCCAGGGAGAAGGGTCTACACAGTCAGCCGCAATCCACCTCCTTTCCAAGGAGTGGGGCGGGCAGGGATCACCGGCTGTACCAGCGGCTGCCAGCTTGCGCTCCAGCCTGCGGCTCTGACAAGTGCTCATCAGGGACATCCTTTGTTGACATCTTTGGCATGTGCAGACCAGCCAGCATAACACTTGGCTGCTCTGCGGCATGCTCGACTGGCCCGACTGGTTTCCGAGGGAATAGAGAATGCAAGTGATCTACAACGAGCAGCTCATTGCATTCTATTTCCTTGATGCATGGCCATTCCCTACCCGATTCGCTATGGAATCGGTAAGGGAACGGCACTTCCGAGGACTTTAGTTGCATCTAGCTCCGAGTGACAACCAATCAAATTGGCACAGCTTAATGGGTAACTAATTCTCCATTACCAGCAGAATCTTTGCCTTCTAAGAAAAACTGCAATTGAGAAGACTCAGAGAAAATATACATATGATTATCAAACAAACAACACATTTACAAGGATATCTAAATTGAAATTTAACTCCCAGATTGATGACTCGTTGAAGGCTGAGGAATTGTTTCCTCCAGGACTGCATAGTTATAAACCAAATCAGGAAATGTAGAACACTTTCGCACCAAGAAAATTCAGATCTTTCGTTTTAAAATAAAGTCTCATTAAAGCATCTTTGTCAAGGTGAAATACAAAAGTCACTAATAAGGTAATCCTTACAGTCACCTGTTCTGTAGATTTTTCAAGGATACCAGTCAGGCCCAGACCAACCGAAGAGACATTGTTTCCTCGGACTGGGAATATAATAAATCCTATGCAATGGAGGGAAACCTTCTTCAGTATATTTAGATACCTCTTCTAAGTATATAAAAAATAATTCTTTCATTTATTTATGAATTTAAATCCCACATTAGCCCGAGTAAAACTCAGGGTCAATATGGCTTACATAACAATTAAAAAAGCATGAACATGTTCAAAATATATTAACAGAAAGTAAAACATATCATATAATGTTAAACCAGTAAAACTTGAGTTAGGAACAGATGTAATTAAATACTATGGGACCCTTTTACAAAGATGCGTAAGGGCCTACCGCCTGGCTAGTGCATGCACCTGGAAGTAATTCTGAGTTTGATGTGCACCAAAACATGCGGTAGAAAATAATTTTCTATTTTCTACTGTGGGGGTGTTCCCGGTGGTAATTGGCAGTTGGCACAATGCTGAATGGTTACCAGCGCATGTAATGCGGGAGCCCTTACCGCTAAGACAATGGGTGGCGTTAAGGGCTCAGGCCTAAATAGATGTGCACTGGTTTTCATTTTGCCACATGTCCATTTCCCGGCCCATAAAACACCCCTTTTTTTCCAGAAGAGCTGGAGAAATGATCCAGCGCGCATCCAATACACACACCCACACTACCGCAGGCCACTTTTTGGTGTGACTTTGTAAAAGGGGCCCCTTTAGTGATTTAAGCCAGATAATTGAGATATGGCGGAAAAAGGGTAAGGGCTAGGATTAGCTGGGATAGACAGGAATAGTGGGAGGTGGAATGAGGTAAAATATTAATGCCATGATTTTATTTGAGAAGAGTGCTTATTTCCTTAAAGGCTAGACTGAAGAAATAAGTTTTCAATTATCGGTGCATTTGATGCTTTTAGGAAAGGATTTCCAAATTTTAGTGTTTTGATATGAAAAGTTCAGGAAATGTAGGATAATATATTCTCTAGATGATTCAGAGGCATTACATAACGATAATTCAATTAGGTTGTTCATGTATATTGAGGCGAACCATATAAAATTTTGTGAATGAAGGTACACAGCTTGAATGATATTCTATCTTTTATTGGCAGCCAATGCAAATCGTACAGAAGGAGGGTTGCTTTAGCGAAGTGTGGTAGTCTGAATTGAGACATGCGGTAGGGTTTTGAGTGGTTTGTAGTTTTTTGAGGAGATTCACTTTGGGTGTTGATGTCAATAACTGAGGAAAAATTAACAGAGGTTCAACTGGTTAGTACAGTTCACAAAGTTTTCTTTCTTTGAAAAAGAATTTTATCTTTGTGTAAGGTATTGTTTTGGTCTCCTCCACTGTTTTTGTGCTTATTTAATATTTTACATGTTGATTTTTTTAATTGCAAACTTGTTATTATATAACAGAATATGCTAAAAAAAAAGGAATATAATCAATAAGAACACAAAAATTGACAACATACTAGCCCACATTATGGAGAACCAAAGGCTAAACAAAAAGTCTCAATTATAAACCCCTTTATACATTAGCAGGCCTGTGAAAAAACAAAACTATAATCCTTATTAACCTGGAAAGAAAACAATTACCAAATAATCGAAAAACAAAACAAAAAAAATCCCTTATTTCCTTTCTTTTTCTTACAAGAAATTTTCCAATGAGTAGGCTCCACAAAGGTATATGAGTTAGTCCCTGATGTTACCAGACATTTGTAGAGAAATTTCAGAAAGAAAAAGGCTCCCACAGCTAAAACACAAGGTTTAAGTTGCTAGAAAGCTTTTTGATGCAACTGGGTAGGTCGAGCAACATCAGGGAACTTCATAATATTCTGTCCAAGCCTTTAGAGTAGATATTTTACAATCTTCTGTATGCAAAGGTACCAATAAAGTTGCTCTCTTAGAAATGGGTTCTTGTGAAGAGTCTAGAAATTTAGATATATCCAGTCTGATCAGTGAATTTAGAACATCACAAGCGCCTTCCTTTTCACTGAGCTTTTCAGATCATTAAGTAAATAAAGTTAGCCACTGTTGAATCTTCATAAACAAGTTGCAATACAGCCTTCACATACATTTTAAAGAGTTCTAATGGTGAAAGGAAATGTGTCACAGGAAAATTTAGAAGCCCCAGGTTCCGAGCTCTCAATGTGTTTTCAAGAAATTCCAGTTGAAGGTGCATAGATAATCTATCCTTAACCATAGCAGCAATTACAGAATTACTTAAGCTTGTCTGTACCTCAACTTTCCCATGCCATTGATCTAAGTTAACATTCTAGTCTCTTGATCACGAAGCTTAGTTACAGATTCCTCCATAAATTTATTAAAATTATTTAAAATATCTTTCAAAGATTTTTCAAGTCTATTAATAGCCATCAAAACATCCTTTAAAAAGACTTCTTGCAGGATATCTGAAACTGGAGAAACAGGTTGCTGAAAATGAAAGAGAGACAGGAGATGGCATCTTTACTACATTGTCAATAAATCTCTCAACTGGAATAGAAGAACTGGAGAGGGAATGCCTGCTGGGATAACTCCCACAGGCTATGTTTGTCGGTAGCAGGCAGTGAGGAGGACACCTTGGAGCATTGTCATCCAGAGAAAGGCCCCCTGGGTTATAACTTGGCATCTTTGCCACAACTTTCTGAGATCCATCAGGCTACATTTGTAGGTAGCAGACAGTGAGGAGAATGCCTTGGAACATCATCATCTGGAGAGAGGCACCTGGGATATAACCTGGAGTCCCTGACACAGCCCATGGCCCATGGCATATGCCCGTGGTCACATGCCTGAAGGGATAAGACCCAAAGGGCAGGCCTCATTTCTTTGGCGAACTGGGGAGTGAGGAGTGTGTCCCTCTGGTCCTCAGAGGGAAGTGTAAAGGAATGAAGAGGAAAACTGCACAGCTTGCTAGTATCAGGGGACTTATGGATTTTCACCTGCAGCAGGCTATGGCACTTCAACCTTCAACGACTATGAGTACACCACCTTCTTCAGAGCTTCTCGCTCTTCCAGGGGTCCTACCCCTCCTTCCACAATTTGGGTTGCTATTATTTTCCATGTTGTAAGTTAATGTAAATAATAGACATTCCTTCTATGTTTCAAGCTTTATAGTAAAATACTTATGGAGTACAGAAATGTAAGATCCTGAACTTAAATCCTCTTTCTTTCTTTGCTAGCAATGTTAAATTTGAACTGCTTTTGAGTACAGCAGAATCATTTCACCAGGATATTACCAATGAACAAAAGACCTCATTGCTTTAATTCCATTTTTTTTTTTTTGCATAATAGCAGCTTCAAGCAGAAAATTGTAGGCTTATGTTGATTTTCAGTGACAAAATATAAAGAAAGGCATCTCTTTAATATGCACTAATCCTGCAACAAAAAGGTCATGGCAGTGAGTTTGTGTTAAATGTTATACTTGTCTATCAATCAAATTACTTAGATTCCACAATGTTCAATTCAAATACCCTTCTTATCTTACCCACAGGAAAGTATTAATGCCCTTTATTTCATAAAGAGTAGCCTTGCTAGTTGTTTCCAGATATTTCAAGCTCATTTTGTTGGAGATGGGTATGTTCGATGTCCTCAGGTTACACATTCTACAAAAGCCTGAAGTGCAAATTATCTGTAAAATGAACTATTTAATACACTAAGGATTCTTCTTAGTTTTCTTGACAGATCAGTTTTATGGCTATTGAAAATATCATTTTAAAGAAACGTATATTAAGACATCCCTATATAAAATGTTTTCAATATGTATCTGTAGGACCATCAGAATGTAGGCTTAGATTGTCCTTGTATATTTATGTATCATAACATAAATAGGCTTCCATACCTATTTTCCTCATCAGTCCAATTTTACTTTTATTCTTTTGTGAATTTTTCAATGTCCAACAATCACAATTATTTCAGTGTCTAACTCAAAAATATCTTCAATATATCCCACAATTTGACAAGTACTTATCATCAAAAGCCTGTTAAAATAAATTGGACAACAATAACTTACAAAGATTCTCCCACTAGTCCAATATAATGCCACGTTTCGCCATTCCAGCTGCATCAGGGACTTTCTAATACTGTGGTAAAAATAATAAATTCAAAAATTCTACAAGGTAACTTTATACCATATATAACTGATCCTATATTCCCATACTTAAAGTATCTCTTCAGCAAATTTCTTCACAGTTCGCTACCATTACAAAATGGTGGTGGCGTTCAAAGCAAGCAGTGAAATATCAGCTGTTTCATAATCAACCAATCAGGCTAGCGAGAACTGATCCAGTTCTTCATTTAATTCATTCAGTATGACAGATTGCAGATCTTAAATCCATCTCTGTTCCTTATTATTCAAAATTCTCTCCAAATTGCCACCCTTCCCTCCTTCATCGGTAATCATATCTAAAATCCACCATTTCAAATCTTGAACAGTTTGCTTCATTAAAAGCCAATGACTTATGATCAGAGCAGTTAATTGCTTTGTCAAAATTCTTGACTTATGTTCATTAAGACAAATCTTTATTTTTCTGCTTGTCCTACCTATATATATTTTATCACAGAGACATTGCAACACATAGACCGCCTGACTAGAGTTGCAAGAAAATTACTTTGAGCTCGGATACTCCATTGAGAGCCCAGCAGTGACCAGGCTTGTCCCTCTATCATAGAGGAGCACCACTGACAGGAACCACAGGCCCTATGCTGAAACTGTTTGTCCTTATACTATTGAGTGTTTGAAGCCTTCAGAAGTTCCCCAATAGTTCTCCCTCTATGTAAGGCCATCACCAGGGGTTCCACTGTAGTTAATAATGAAATAATAATGTACCATAGTTTATGGATAAGACTCGCAATCCCTGATGAGTCTGGAATATGGCAGCATACCAGTGACGTAGCCACAGGTGGGCTCGGGACCACCCATTTCCATCCAAGGCCCACCCAAAAATAGTGGATCTTCTTTTCCATCCCTCACCCCTGCCGTGAAGTGTCTAGGTTAAATTAAGGGTGCCGGCCAGCAGCGATTCACAGAGAACCACTCTGGAGCTTTTCTTCTGCAATGATCCGCCCTCTCGGAAACAGGAAGCTGCATCAGAGAGAGCGGATCATGGCAGAGGGAAGCTCCCGGAGCAGGCCTCTGTGAATCACTGCCGGTTGGTGCCCTTAATTTAAACTAGAAACAGCACAGCGATAGTGAGGGAAGAAAAAGAACCGAATAATGCTGATCCATGGGGCAGGCTGGAAGTGAGTGGCTGTACCTGCAGGGTGGGAGAGGGGTGGCTGGGAGACAGTGGCTACTAGACGTACGCAGCGCTGTGGAAAGGCTGGAAGGAAGGGAGAGAGGTGCTGGACCTGTGGGGGGGGGGGGGCTAGAGGCTGGAGGGAAGGGCTGCAAGGGAGGCTCGAGGGAAGGGAGAGAGGTGCTGTACCAGGGGGAGAGATTAGAGGGAAGGGAGAGAGATGCCAGATCAAGGGGATGAAGGAAGAGTGGAGACAAATGTTTAACCCACAGTGGGATAAAGAGCCAAAATCTGGAAGAGAGAAGGAGAGAAGC
The DNA here is from genome assembly GCF_901765095.1 of Microcaecilia unicolor. Classification (NCBI taxonomy): domain Eukaryota; kingdom Metazoa; phylum Chordata; class Amphibia; order Gymnophiona; family Siphonopidae; genus Microcaecilia; species Microcaecilia unicolor. The sequence goes on along the minus strand of NC_044037.1, from coordinate 213,784,850 downwards.
TGGATAGGTGGGATCGGAGAGGAGAGAGAGACATTGGTGTGGGTGAAGGAGAAAGGGGAGATACAGAAACAGACGTGAGATGCTGTATGGGGATGGCATATGAACTCAGAGGGGCAATGCCTGACAGAAAGGGGGTGAATATGAGAATAGAGAGGCTATGTTGGAAACTGGGAGGGAGGGGTATATGGACACAGGGGAGAAATACTAGACATAGGGGAGAATAAAAACTCAGAAGGAAAATACCAAACATGGGAGGGCATAGGGACACAAAGGATAATGCTAGACACCAGGGTAGGGGATAGAAGGGTGATGATGGATGGAAAAATTTGAACATAGTGGAGGTACTGGACAAGGAACTATAGGGACACAGAGAAGGGAGATGGATGGTGGACATGGAGAGAGAACCCCTGGTAAGCCTTTCCTCAGCTGAGAGGTGCCCACCTCTACCACCGGCTGCCTTTCAGGTGCTGTGGAGGACTTGCAGCTCATCTGCATATCCTTACAGCCTTCTCCGGGGTGACACCCAGGTCCACCCCGATCCACTCAGGGCCTCCGCTCTAGGTGCGGGCATTTTTCTCTTTACATCTAATCTTTTTCCAGTTGCTAAAGTACCTTAATCATTTATGGCCCCTATTCACATTCTCTTCCTAGCTCTGTCCCTTCCTAATCTTTTCCCTCACCCCCTACCTCTCTCCGCTACAGGAACTCACTTCCCATCCATTGACTTCATCACCTCACCTTCTCTCCTACCCTCTTCCTCCCTCTTGGCTTTTAATCTCCGTCTCTTTCTTCCCTCCATTTTGCCTTCCCCATTCCACCTAAATACCTCTCGCCTTCGACGCCTTCGTGGCCACACCTCTCCTACTCTCCTCCGCTCTCTTTTACTCCTTCTCTTACTCTCAGCTGGTGACATCAATCCCAATCCTGGCCCTCCTCACCAACTATTATCCAAACTCTACAGATCTCACCGTGACCTCTCTAACCTCATCTCTATTCCTCTACTCCCCTCCTCTTCTCTGCCCTTCTCTTGCGCCCTATGGAATGCCCGCTCTATCTGTAACAAACTCGCCTATATCCAGGACCTCTTTATCTCGCGTCACCTCCATCTGCTCGCCATAACAGAACCTGGCTCTGCCCTGATGACTCTGCTTCAGTCGCAGCCCTGTGCCATGGCGGTTATCTATTTTCACATACTCCTCGCCCTGCTGGCCGTGGGGGCGGTGTTGGACTACTTCTCTCTCCCTCCTCCAGATTTCAACCCCTTCTTCCACCTCAATCTCACTGTTTTTCCTCCTTTGAAGTCCACTCTATCCGCCTTTTCTCTCCTCTGCCTCTTCGTATAGCGGTCATTTATCGTCCCCCTAATAAGTCCCTTTCATCCTTTCTCAGTGACTTTGACGCCTGGCTTGCCTTCTTCCATGATCCTTCCTCCCCCTCTCTCATCCTTGGTGACTTTAATATTCCTGCTAATGATCCTTCCAACTCTTATATTTCCAAGTTACTCACTTTAACGTCGTCCTTTAATCTCCAACTATGCTCCACCTCCCCCACTCATCAAAATGGTCACTGTCTTGATCTCATCTTCTCCTCCAACTGTTCACCTTCTAGTTTCCTTGCCTCTGATCATCCCTCCTCTGATCACCATCTTATAACTTTCACACTTAAATCTCCTCCCTCCTAGTCCCGTCCTATCCTATCTAATTTATCTAGGAATCTTCACGATATTGACCCTTCATCTCTATCCTCCCATGTTTCAAACCTCCTCTCTACTGTGGCACCATCCACGTCTGTCAAGACTGTTTCTTCTTACAACAATACTCTATCCTCTGCCTTAGACACTCTTGCACCTTTGATGACCCGCCCTGTAAGGCGTACAAAACCCCAACCTTGGCTGACTTCTAATATCCGCGACCTACGTTCCTGTACCCGCTCCGCCGAACGCCTCTGGCGGAAATCTCGGGCCCTTGCTGATTTCTTACACTTTAAGTTCATGCTGACCTCCTTCCAATCTGCTCTTTTACGTGCCAAACAGGATTATTATATCCAACTGACCAACTCTCTTGGCTCTAATCCTCGACTTCTCTTCACCACATTGAACTCTCTCCTCAAGGTGCCCCCTCCCCCAACTCACCCTTCATTATCTCCTCAGACCCTTGCTGAATTCTTTCACAACAAGGTTCAAAAGATAAACCTTGAATTCTCTACCTCGCCACCTCTCTCCCTCCACTAGTCCGTTCCCCTCTCTCTCCTTCCCCTCATTCCCTTTCCTCCTTTCCTGAAGTTACTATTGAGGAAACTACACTTCTCCTTTCTTCCTCAAATGTACCACCTGTTCCTCTGATCCCATTCCCACCCACCTTCTTAATGCCATCTCTCCTACTCTTATTCCTTTTATCTGTCACATTCTCAACCTCTCACTTTCCACTGCGACTGTCCCTGCTGCCTTTAAACATGCTGTGGTCACACCTCTCCTTAAGAAGCCTTCACTTGACCCTACTTGTCCCTCTAATTACCGACCCATCTCCCTCCTTCCTTTTCTCTCCAAATTACTTGAGCGTGCTGTTCACCGCCGCTGCCTTGATTTTCTCTCCTCACATGCTATTCTTGACCCATTACAATCTGGTTTTCGCCCTCTCCACTCAACCGAAACTGCGCTTACTAAAGTCTCCAATGACCTATTACTGGCTAAATCCAGAGGTCAATATTCCATCCTCATTCTTCTTGATCTTTCCGCTGCTTTTGACACTGTCGATCACAGCATACTTCTCGATACCCTGTCCTCACTTGGATTCCAGGGCTCTGTCCTTTCCTGGTTCTCTTCCTACCTCTCCCTCCGCACCTTTAGTGTTCACTCTGGTGGATCCTCTTCTACTTCTATCCCTCTGCCTGTCGGCGTACCTCAGGGTTCTGTTCTTGGTCCCCTCCTCTTTTCTATCTACACTTCTTCCCTTGGTTCATTAATCTCATCCCATGGCTTTTCCTACCATCTCTATGCTGATGACTCCCAAATCTACCTTTCTACCCCTGATATCTCACCTTGCATCCAAACCAAAGTTTCAGCGTGCTTGTCTGACATTGCTGCCTGGATGTCTCAACGCCACCTGAAATTAAATATGACCAAAACCGAGCTTCTCATTTTCCCCCCCAAACCCACCTCCCCGCTCCCCCCGTTTTCTATTTCTGTTGATGGCTCTCTCATTCTCCCTGTCTCCTCAGCTCGAAACCTTGGGGTCATCTTTGACTCTTCTCTCTCCTTCTCTGCTCATATCCAGCAGACCACCAAAACCTGTCGTTTCTTTCTTTACAACATCCGTAAAATCCGCCCCTTTCTTTCCGAGCACTCTACCAAAACCCTCATCCACACCCTTGTCACCTCTCGTTTAGAGTACTGCAATCAGAATCTTGCTGGCCTCCCACTTAGTCACCTCTCCCCTCTCCAGTCGGTTCAAAACTCTGCTGCCCGTCTCATCTTCTGCCAGGGTCGCTTTACTCATACTACCCCTCTCCTCAAGACCCTTCACTGGCTCCCTATCCATTTTCGCATCCTGTTCAAACTTCTTCTACTAACCTATAAATGTATTCACTCTGCTGCTCCCCAGTATCTCTCCACACTCGTCCTTCCCTACACCCCTTCCCGTGCACTCCGCTCCATGGATAAATCCTTCTTATCTGTTCCCTTCTCCACTACTGCCAACTCCAGACTTCGCGCCTTCTGTCTCGCTGCACCCTACGCCTGGAATAAACTTCCTGAGCCCCTACGTCTTGCCCCTTCCTTGGCCACCTTTAAATCTAGACTGAAAGCCCACCTCTTTAACATTGCTTTTGACTCGTAACCACTTGTAACCACTCGCCTCCACCTACCCTCCTCTCTTCCTTCCCGTTCACATTAATTGATTTGCTTACTTTATTTATTTTTTGTCTATTAGATTGTAAGCTCTTTGAGCAGGGCCTGTCTTTCTTCTATGTTTGTGCAGTGCTGCGTATGCCTTGTAGTGCTATAGAGATGCTAAATAGTAGTAGTAGTAGTAGTAGAGAAGAAATGACAAATAGAGAAGAGAACCTGGTGTGTGAATTAAGAGAAGACATAGGACAACAGACACCAGAGACTAGGACCAAGCTGATTTGAAAAATAAAATAGCCAGACAACACAAGGTAGAAAAATAATTTTCTATTTTGTGATTAGAATATGTCAGATTTGGAATGCACATCTTGCCAGCGCTGGTGTTAGACATGGCTGGAGCCCAGGCCATAAATTTGGGAGGGAACCCCAAAGCCCATCACCATGCTGCACTGCCTTCATCTTCCATCATGCTTGTGGCTCTCTCTGGCCAGGGGACCAAGAGCAATTGCTCTAGTTGCACTCCTCTAACACCATCCCTGGCACGTACTATCTTTATATTTTGCACAGAAGGAAATGCATTTCTTTCTGTTTCTCTGGTATTGTATTACATGTAAGGTCTGGCTTCTTGGGGTTTTGGTTATATTTATGTTTATAATTTGTAGTCAATTATTCTATATTTGGCCTTTTTGTTCTGTGTGTGGGACCAAGGTATTTTGTTAGCATGAATTTTCTATGTAGCCTTTTGTAGTAATTTTGGTTTATTCAGTTTTCCCAGTAGATGTATTGATATTTTAGGGCCCCACTTTAATATGTAGGGCAATGCCTTTTTCATAGATAGGATCCTTGTTTTGGAAGTTAGTGCTGACATCATATATATTTGCTCTAGGTTCTGAGTGACATTTTGTTTTAAAGATTTTTTTATTTACTATATAGTGGCTGTTGAGATTTTGGTGAGTTTTATGGGGAAATGTCCTAACTCTGCTCTGCACCCATTGGGGGAGGGCCAGGGGCATAGGCGTAGTTTGACTGTTTCATTTGGGGGGGCAAAGAATGGGCGGAGCATATTAGCATATCATTTGCATATATACATATGCAAATGAATATGCTAATGTGGAGGAAGGAATTGAAATTTACAGGCAAAATATCACAGATGCACATTTCAAAAAGCTGACACATTTCAATTAATAAATTATGAATAAAATACTTTTATCTACCTTTGTTGTCTGATCATTTAGTTTTTCTATTCGCTTTGGTCCCAGTGTCTTCTGTTTTATGCAGTGTCTTCTTTCCAGTAGGCTTCCCTCTGCTCCCCACCCTCCCAGTCCCATCCATCTCTTGCTCCTTCCCTCTGCTGTGCCTGACCTCTCCCAATCCCATCCATCTCCTGGTCCATCCCTCTGCTCCCCATTCCTCGCAGTCCCATCCATCTCTTGCTCCTTCCCTCTGCTCCCCACCCCTCGCAGTCCCATCCATCTCTTGCTCCTTCCTTCTGCTCCCCACCCCTCCCAGTCCCATCCATCTCTTGCTCCTTCCTTCTGCTCCCCACCCCTCCCAGTCCCATCCATCTCTTGCTCCTTCCCTCTGCTGTGCCTGACCTCTCCCAATCCCATCCATCTCCTGGTCCATCCCTCTGCTCCCCACCCCTCTCAGTCCCATCCATCTCTTGCTCCTTCCTTCTGCTCCCCACCCCTCCCAGTCCCATCCATCTTCTGTTCCTTCCCTCTGCTCACCATCCCTTGGTCCCATCCATCTTCTGCTCCTTCCCTCTGCTGTGCCTGACCTCTCCCAATCCCATCCATCTCCTGGTCCATCCCTCTGCTCCCCACCCCTCACAGTCCCATCCATCTCTTGCTCCTTCCCTCTGCTCCCCACCCCTCCCAGTCCCATCCATCTCTTGCTCCTTCCCTCTGCTCCCCACCCCTCCCAGTACCATCCATCTTCCCTCTGCTCCCCCCCCCCCCGCGAGGTCCAAGATGGTGACTCCGTTTACCCCCTCTCTTTCTCCCTCCCTCCGGCGCAGGCAACAGTCTTCAGCTTTTTCAGCGTTCCTGGCAGTGGTAGCGATGTACATGCTGCCTTCGGTCTGCCCCGGAAGCCTTCTCTTCAAGTTCCTGTTCCCCACCTATGCGAGAACAGGAACTTGAAGAGAAGGCTTCAGGGCAGAGCCGAAGGCAGCGTGTACAACGCTACCGCTGCCAGGAACGCTGGAAAAGACTGCTGCCTGCGGTGGAGGGAGGGAGGGAGGAAGAGAGAGGGGTAAACGGACACGCTCCTCTCCGTCCGCTACTCCGCTTGGCTTCCCTGCCCTCTCTGTCTGCGTCCCGCCTTCCTCTGACGTCAGAGGAAGGCAGGACGCAGACAGAGAGAGCAGGGAAGCCAAGCGGATGGAGAGGAGCGCGTGCGTGCATGTGTTTTTGTTTTTTTTTTAACTAATGGCGCGGCGGCGCCTCGTCGTCATAGGGGGGGGCATTGCCCCCCCCATGCCCCCCCCCCCAGTCTACGCCTATGGCCAGGGGGTTCTGTGGATGCAGAATTTATTTGCCTTTAATACTAGACTATACTTTCTAGGATCATTTCTATAGCGTGTAACTGGAGAGATGTGTTGAAAAGTGTTTGGTGTTGCTATATAGGCTACGTATGTGTGTTAGGGGACAGAGGCTCAATGGAGGTTGAAGAGTGGGAATTCTTTGAGGATTAGGCTGAATCTCCAAAGTCTCCTGTATAATCTGCAAAGCTCCATCTTGAGGGACTTTAATATAACAGGGAAACAACATCTATCGTCACCAACCAATATTCTGGCAATACATTTTCAATTTCCTGGATCACATGCAGAAGTGTCTTGTAGATATGATTTAACTTTCTGAGCTTCTGGTTTCAAAAAAACATCTAAAAACGTTGACAATGGTTCTAAAATTGATTGTTTAGTACATACAATGGGGTGTCCTATGGGTGCTGTCAAGCTTTTATGAATTTTCAGAAGAAAATAAATGTAAAGACGTTCCTTAGATATCAAAAATCCTTGAAATCCAAAATATCAGAGACCAAACACATAAGAGTGCCAGTCGGATCCATCTCCATCTCCTCTGCTCACCCATGTCACGCTCAAATCCCATCACACATTAAGCAACTAACAGAGGTTTTGTACCATGCTGGCTGCTGTAATAGTGCAGAAGACATTAGCGTGGGTCTGTGCAGTAAAACCCATGTTAACTGCAGCTTAGTTATAGAGCCCCTAAGAATTTCTATACTATTTTATTTATTTTTGTTACATTTGTACCCCGCGCTTTCCCACTCATGGCAGGCTCAATGTGGCTTACATGGGGCAATGGAGGTTAAGTGACTTGCCCAGGGTCATAAAGAGCTGCCTGTGCCTGAAGTGGGAATTGAACTCAGTTCCTCAGGACCAAAGTCCACCACCCTAACCACTAGGCCACTCCTCCACTAAAATGGTTTATAAAGTCAGACTGAGTTGGTTTGAACTTTGATGGTTCTACCTTAAGCAGCTATCAAATACACAGAAACCTGAACCTTGATAAAGCAGTCAAAGTTTCTAAAATGTCCTCTAACTGTAATAAAACAAGTACCTCCAAAAGCTTTGTCAACAGTGGTATATTTCAAAGGGCCTAAAACTTGTTGGTAGAGCCAGGGCTAGATTACTTGCTTTCAGAACTGGGGGGGGGGGGGGGGGGGGGGAATTATATCTTCCAAAGAACAAGGACATGTACCTGGCCTAAATGCACAATTCAATAACATAGTAATCCACTGCATAACTTCAATAGAGGGATTAACCAACAATGAAGAGTGACAACTATCTAAAATACAATAATAGGAGGAAAATTTATGCAGTGAAGAAGAAAATTTAGATTATGAAGGGTATGTCACTGCAGGCAGTTGATGTTGGTAGTCCAAGCCAGGAGAAGGGTTCTTACTCTGACCTGTGCAATGCCTAAATTTATTGTCTGTAATTAAGGTAAGAAACCCTTCATATTTCCTGTTCTACAAAAGGAATTGTGCTTGGGGTTGCTTGTAATTGTTCATGAGGAAAATCCATTTCAGTTATCAACATTTTGTTTGTGCCAGCTACATATCCTACAATGCATTCATTCGCAAACTTTAGCCATTGCAGAGAATAGAGCAAGAACCCTCCTCCTGGCTTGGACATTGTTTTCATTGTGAAAATTCTTAGGGTTTATTTAGTTGACTCATTATCTTTAAACACCAGACTGGCCCTGCTTAGGATGGATGACCACAAGCTGGTGTTGGCTAAGGGGCACACTCACAAGACTAACCCAAAAGATAGTTGAGCACGTATATAAATGGGCATACACAAGGATACTAGCAAGAAATAGGTTAAGGAAAGGGGTTGGGGGATAGGTAATAGTAGGGAAGGTGCACAGGAGGGTGGAAAAAGAGGAACATGGGCTGCTGACCTTACCAAGACCTCATCTGCTGAGGTGGTGGGGCAGTCTCTGGAGAAATCACTGGGGTAGGCTGAAAGAGGAGGGAGGCACTTGACTGGGCTAGCACCATTTTGCTCCCTCTCAGCCCACCTTTGTGTCCTCCACAATCAAAGACCAGGATCTCTTCTTCCAGCATCAGGTGGGACCGAAGAGCACACAGCCATGATGTATATGATACATGTAGGAGATCAAGATATTAGGGGACTTTTCTCCTGTACATATTGCACTGTTGTGGAGGGAAGGCATGCCTATGTTTATTTATCCTATTTATTTATTTAAAATTTTCTATGCCGTCCACAACTAGGTGGCTCACAATAAAACATACACAATTAAATCACGCACAAAACCACAAAAATCTAAGAATGGGGGACCAAAACTCATTTACAACTGAAATTTCGGAAACTATAGACTACCCAACTTTGATTGAAAAGGTCAGAAGTATGACAGTTAAAGACAGTGAGAAGATCAACCATTGTGGAGTGGTGCTTTGATGGCAACTCCCAGTTTGAGCGCAAGTAAAAGGTTATCCTTTATTTTTATGCTCTGTATTAAATATACGCTTGTTATCTGACTCATATATATTGTGTTTGGAACTGTGGGACTCTAAGGCAGGTTGGATTTTCAGGATTGCCACAATGAATATTCATGAGATTTTAGATTGTGAGCCCACTAGGGACAGAGAAAGTACCTGCACACATAATATGTAAACCACTTTGGTTGTGCCAGAGAAGGCGGTATATCAATGGGCTCTTTTACTAAGGCATGCTGAAAAATGGCCTGCGGTAGACGCGTGTTTTGGGTGCACACAGAATCATTTTTCAGTGCACCTGTGAAAAATGGCTTTTTAAAATTTTTGCTGAAAATGGACATGTGGCAAAATAAAAATTGCCACGCGTCCATTTTGAGTCTGAGACCTTACCACCAGCCATTGACCTAGCAGTAAGGTATCACATGGTAACCACGCAATAATGGTCTACGGATGTAAAATGCCAATTACCGCCCACATGCCAGAATATAAAAATATTTTCTGGTGTATGTAGTGGGAATACGTAAAAAATGAAATTACCACAGAAGCCATGTGATATCCGGATGGTAACTCAGAATTACCACACATTGGGCACATGTAGGCGCTTACGCGGCTTAGTAAAAGGACCCCTTAAATGCTTTAATCTTACCTTTCTTTTAACCTTACCCGTACAGATTATAATGGGGTATATTACACTGTTGTCTTATTGTACTATGAAATTGTGTGGATTTTTATGGGAATGAACTGGAGAAGAGAGTTGCTTGAGATCAGCACATTACATCAATTACTGCTAAAATTGTTTTGACAGATTTGCCATGAGTTTCACTTGGAGGATTTACAGTGGTAGACTATTGTAATATCCTCTTTGTAGATTGCCACACAATTGTATGAAGAAGCTCTAGCATATCCAGAATGCAGTCAGATGATTAGTGATGGACTTGGACTATTGGGATCATGTCACTCCATTATTTAAACATATGCCTTGGTTTTCAGCAGAATACTGAAGCCAATTCAAAATGCTTCTTCTGGCTTTTATAGCTAAATTTGGAGTTGGCACCATTACATATTCAAGAACAGCTGCAGCCTTACATGCCCTTTTGAAATCTGAATTCATTGCAGGAGGGTTTATTGCATGTGTCATCCTTTACTTCTGTTTGCTTTTTGATAACAAGCAATCAAGCTTTTTCAATTGCATTTCCACCTTTGTGGAATTTGCTATCAGTTGACATAAGGCAAGAATTAGACTTGAGATTTTGAAAGGCTATAAAGACTTGGATTTTCAAGTGTGATTTCGGTAGACATTAAATTGTCTATTAATTGCTTTATATTTTAGAATTATATTTATTGTTTTGAATATTTTATTAACTGCTGCATTTTGTGCTATATTTGATTGATTGCCATATACCACTTCTAAATTAGAAAAAGTATGTATAAATACAATGAGATTGTCATAATATCTACTCAGTGTAATTTTGGGAATGAAGGAAAGCAGAGAAATTGCATTGGGCCCAGCATTACAAGGGGCCCCCTTGGCAAAGCTGAGTGATATCAGAGCTTCAGTGTACATGGCACTAGCTGGTTCCATTTTTCAGTTTCTTCTCTTGGCCCCAATGTGTCTAATGTTGGCTTAATACCTACTTTAGAATAAAGTTTTAAAAGACTGGTAGTGAACACTGGCTCCCTATTTCATCCCACCTAAAATTTAAAATTCATTGTTTCTTCTTTAAAGGTTTTTCACTACATTCCTCCAGTTATTTGGATGTTCTCCTTCTTCACAATCAGCACCCCTTCCTCTACCTCTTCCTCTATCTTCCCATCTTCAACTTGATATTTACAAGGACACTGTGTTCTGTTACCATGGTCCTCATTTACAGAAATCCCTTCTCCTTGCTATTCAAATGGAACCCTCCTTTTCCAAATTCAGGAAATCAGTTAAGACCCGGCTCTTCCACCTTACTTTTGGTTGACCACTTCTGTCTTGCTTGTTTCAGCACTGTGCTCGTGGCAATTCCCTCTCCCCTCTACTTGCCTCCACCTCTCGTCCCCCTCATTCCCTGCCTCTTTCCACCTCCCTTCAGTGCATTCTCCTCTTTCCCCCCCTCTTTTCCATCTTTTCAGTGTATTGTCTTTTTCTTTCTTTTCTTATACTTTTTATTATTATTATTATTATTGATTGTAAACCACCTAGAAACACCCTAGTGTGATTGGTGGAATATTAAGCATTTGACACCCCCCTCCCCACACACAAAAGTAGGGGTGTTTGAGAAACAGAAGGAAAGGAAGAAATCTATGGTTGAAATGATGTTGGAAGACTTATTCTCTCTGTCAGAGGTAAATTACTTGAGAGAGAAGGAGAGCTTTATAACTGACATTTTATGCTCTGGCAAGCAGTCTGAACACAAGAATAGACATATTGGGTCAGACCAGTGGTCCATCTAGCCAAGTATCCTGTTTCTAGCAATGGCCATTTCAGGTCATAAGTACCTGACAGAATTCCCAAATAGTAACAAGATTCATGCTACTGATCCTAGGGACAAGCAATAGCTTTCCCATGTCTATCTCAATAGCAGTCTATAGACTTTTCCTACAGGAACTTGTCCAAACCTTTTTTAAACCCAGATACACTAAACACTGATATCACATCCTCTGGCAATGAGTTCCACAGCTGAACTATTCAGTGAGTGAAAAAAATATTTCCTCCTGCTAGTTTTAAAAGTAGTACCATGTAACTTCCATGAGTGTCCCCTAATCGTTATACTTTTTGAAAGAGTAAAGATCTATTTACGTTTGCCCGTTCTACAACATTATGAATTGTGTAGACCTCTATCATATCCCCCTCAGCCATCTCTTTTCCAAGTCAAAGACCCCTAACCTCTTAAGCCTTTCTTCATACTTGAGGAGTTCCATCCCCTTAATCATTTTGGTTACACTTTTTTGAACCTTTCCTAATTTTGCAATATCTTTTTTAAGATACGGCGACCAGAATCACACACAATAGTCAAGGTGTGGTTGCAACATGGAATGATTCAAAGGCATTATAATATTCTTTGTCTTATTTTCCATCCCTTTCCTAATAATTCCTAGCATTCTCTTTGCTTTTGTGGCCACTGCCACATACTGACCAGAGGTTTTCAGCATATTGTCTACGATGACACCTAAATCTTTTTCTTGGGTGCTGACTCCTAAGGTGGATCTTAGCATCAAATAGTTATGATTTGGATTATCCTTCCCAATGTGCATTATTTTGCATTTGTCCACATCAAATTTCATCCGTCATTCGGATGCCCAGTCTTCCAACTTCCTAAAGTCTTCCTGCAATTTTTCACAATCCCAATGTGTTCTAACAGCTCTGAATAGTTTTGTGTCATCTGAAAATTTAAGCACCTTACTCATCGTTCCCATTTCCAGATCATTAATAAGTATATTTAATAGCACCAGTCCCACTCCACTATTCACACTCCTCCAGAGGCATAAGCAGGTTCTGATCTCAGGGGGAGCAGACTTTTATAAAATAGGTGCTGGTTGGCATCAGCTAGACAGCAGTGTCTGTTTTATTGCTCAGGTGCTATGGTGGGCAATGATTAATACAGGCTGTCTCTGTTGCGTCCAGCCTACAAGGAAACAGTAAGTTACATCAGGAGGCAGGACGCAGAAGAGGTCTCTGGACTGGCCAGAGCAGGCAACCTGTCTTAACTACAAAGTAAAAAAGTTCAAGAATAGCACACACATTCCTTCCACTGCTAGACACCTTGATTAAATCAGATGGGCTTTTGTTTGAGTGGTGACTGGTAAGAGGGTACTCCAGGACTGCCCTAGAACACAAAACGTATCACACCATAACAGCCCTAACCCACCTATCAGAAGAAAGTGCTATATACAATACACTGGACTGTGGAGCACCAATATACCTACTATTGGGAAACTGGAACAAATTGCACTGTTACACATTCCTACACAGAGACTACATGCTAGTAGAATCCTTCACCTCAGTCACACATGCAGAACATGGACAGACCCTCATCTATATAAACATAAGATTAGCCAAACTGAGTCAGACAAATGGTCCATCTAGCCCAGTATTCTGTGTCCAACAGTGGCCAACCCAGGTCACAAGCACCTGGCAGAAACCCAAACTGTGACAACATTCCATTCTACCGATCTAATACAGAATAGGGAGCCACAAAAAAACAACAAAATTGAAATAGACACCCCCACTCTCTGTCCAAGGAAGCCAGACTCTATAAACAGTGCAATACTGGTAAAAAAAAAAAAAAAAAAGAGACAGAAATGCATTTTCTCCTGTACATTTTTACAAAGCAGGTACATCTCAGTCCTTACAAAGTATTAAATAAAAATTTCTACCTTTGTTGTCTGGGAATTTGGCTGGTCCCAGTCTTTTTTTCCATATTCCATGAGTCAGTCTTACAAATTCTTTTCCAGGTTGGCCTTTCCATTTCTTCTCTCTCTCTTCGCCTTCTTCCTTTCCTTCTCTAATCTGTTTGGCACTGATCTTGCATTTTACGTCCCCACTATCAATTAGCTGTGTATAGATCTGCCACGTGATCCAGTTCCAGAAGGGAGATTTTTCAACCAGTCCTAGTGTGAACTCACATCCCAAATTCATATGGGATTTGCAATCCCTGATTCTACCCATCAAAATCTGTGCTGCAATACATCCAAAATGACTTAAGAAAATGCTCTCGGACCCCTCTACTGTTTGAACAATTTTCTCATTTGCTTTGGTCCCGCTGTCTCTTTTCTGTTTTTCTCCATTTCTTCTGCCTTTACAGGGTCTTTTGCCCATCTGACATTTCTTCTGTCTCCAAGTGCACCATCCTTCTTTCCTCTGCACCATTATTTGTTCTGTCCAGCATCTCCCTTCTGTGTCCCTTGTCCCTACCCTACCCCCAAGTTCAGCATCTGCCATTTGTGTGTCCCCATCTCCCCCCCTTTTTTTTCAACACAAGCCTACCTGGTCTCCTCATCTCCCCCTTTTCTAGCATCTGCCATCCAGGTGTCCCCATCTCTCCCTTTTTCCAGCACTACCATCTTCTCCCTTTTCCAGCATTACCTCTTTGTCCCCATCTCACCTCTTTTTCACCATTGTCCCCATATCGCCATTCCCCCTTCCAGTGGTGCCCCTCTGTGTCCCTATCTCCTCCTCCCCTTTTCAGTAATGCCCATTTATGCCCCATCCCCCTCATTTTCAGTAGAGACCCTATCTCCCCCCCCTTTCAGTAGTGCCCCTGTGTCCCCATTTCTTCATTTTCCAGCACTGCCTCTTTGCGTTCCAATGCCCCTCTCCTCTCCCTGTCCAGTATTGATTCTGTGTCCTTCTCCCTCCCTGTCCAGCATTTACCCTTCTCTCTCCCCATGTTAACCTTCTTCCCCGTCTCTTTCAGCGCTCCCCATTCTCCTTGGGGCCACATATTTCCCTGGCCTGCTCTCAAGGTCCATCCTCTGGCAGCTCCAAGGAGGTTTAATAGACAGGAGACCAAGTGGCATCAAAATGTTGAAACCAATTAGGCCAATCTCACTTTCCCCTTCCCCACACAGCTGTCATTGCTGTACTTTCAAAACAAAGCAAGCAAACCTATGAGCTGCTGCATCCACGTTGTCAGTCTTTATTGTTAAAAATAAAATCCTTTATCCTCCACCTTTTAAGACACTACCTATCCTGCTGGACAGTGATGGCACAAGGAAAGCAAGTTTAGTCCAGTGAAGACTAACTCAAAATAATCTGTTTCTTAGCTTGGCCCTAGTATTACCATATTAAAAATGCAACCATACCATGCCTCTGTGGCTATGTTCCACTAATGTTAAACAATTAACTGGATTTCTTGAAAGGAATATATAAACGTAGGATGCATGACGACAAGGAGCACAAACATACACTTATTTATTCAATATCACAATTCCTCATGTAGAGCCACAAAACAACTTTTCAGGGCAGATAGTGTTTCTTTGATTATTGACCAGAGAGACAGAGAGAGAGAAAAGAGTTTTCAGTTTTGGCACAATATAAGTCATCATCACAAGAACAAAATATAAGAAAACCAGTGGACTGAATTAGGGGCTTATAGCCCATTTATGTTTAAACAAAAGAGATCTGCATGAAACAAAATATTTATTTTTATTTTGACTTATAAAACTACTTGCCCCTGAAACACGTTCAAAACACAATAATCCCTTTGTGTATCTAAAATGTAAACGTCTACAAAACAGATGAAGATGTGATTCCATGTGCCCCAATGAAAGGAGAGTTTAATTCTACTTCCATTTAATTTCAGTATATTCTATCATCTTTATAACACCAGGCTTCCAAAGGCAGATTACAACTACAGTTAAGATGAACCCATCAGGAAACAGGATAGCCTCACTGAAATCTGGACATCTATATATAAGAAGTGAAGAAAAATGAGCACAAACTACAGAGTTTATAATTGCAATTTCTACCAGCTACAATAATTTTAGAAGCTGTTTTAGTGATATTCAATTGTTATTTCTTTTCTCCTCCACCTTTTAAGATGGACCAACAATAAAGAATGACAAGGTGGATGCAGCATCTCATAAGTTTGCTCGCTTTGTTTTGCGTGAACTGAAATGACGGCTGTGTGGTGGAGGAGGGGGGTGGAAAGTGGAAACAGATTAACCAAATTGGCTTCTTTGCTTACAGTGGAGTGCTAGTAGATAGGCTCACTTCCACTCTGGTCTTCGGCAGCGCTTTCTCCCTTCTCCATCTCTCCCCCCCCCCCCCCCCCCGACTTTTACCTCCCTGAGGCGTTCTCCCTTCGGCATCGGCGATTCACAGTCAGCCTTCTGCCACCATCGAGGCCTCTCCTCAGGCACGTACCACCTCTGCACAAAATAGGAAATTGCATTAGAGTAGGCGGGACACACCTGAGAGGCCCCAACGCTGGCAGAAGGCTGACTGTGAATCGCCGGTGCCGGAGGGAGAACGGTGCTTCAGGGCAGTAAAAGTGACTGACCATGCGGACGGAGAGAGCAGGCAGAGGAAAAGATTGGAGACTCGGGAGGGAGGGGACAAAACAAAATATTGGCAAGAGACGCATAGGTGCCATTTTTTCTAGAAACCTGTTTGGGGGAGCGACCGCTCCCCCTGCGCCCCCCTAGCTAAGCCACTGCCCTCCTCCACTGAGAGAATTGGCTATTTAACCCTACCCTCTGTTCTCTATCCATCAACCAATTCCTAATCCACAACAGAACATTGCCTCCTATCTCATGAATCTCATGACTCTCTAATTTTCTTAGGAGTCTCACATGGGGGACTTTATTTGTCAAACACTTTCTGAAATCTAGATGTACTATGTTGACCGGCTCACCTTTATCCACACGTTTATTCATGCATTCAAAGAAATGAAGCAAATTCGTGAGGCAAGACTTCCCTTGGCTGAATCCATGTTGACTCTCTCATTAAACCATGAGTGAAATATAAGTATCTGAAGATTTTTACATCACTGAGCTACAGGAGAGGTGAACAGCACAGTGGGCTGGATATGTAAATTACTCACTATAAGGAAAGGCAGTCTAATAATCAATATTTACACAATTTGGGGATGATTATCTATAAAGTGGGTGAATAAAATTGGGGTTAATAAAGCACACACACTAAGTAAATGTTAGGGATCAGGGAAAAGTCCTCACCTGAATATAATTGGGAAGACTAGTTATAACCTCTCTGGAATTCTGAACCTTCAGTCAATATCTTAAATATGCAAATATTCTGTCCAGGATTTCTGGTCTCTTGGTCTTTTGGCTGAGGGGAGAGGCTTCCTTCGAGAACACTGAACACTAAAGGGTTAAGGAAAACCTGGAACTGCAGGCCACAGGCTCTAAATAGCTCAATCAGCGAGCTAGGCTCACAAAAGAGCCAAGAGCTGTAGACCTAACAGGAAGGGACCCCTGGAGGCTTCTCCTGAAGAAAGTGAACTGGCCCACAATGAAGAAGTGGGGACTCAGTGGCAAAGCACCCCTTGGGAGCAAGCTCAGAGCAGGGAAGCCCATGGGAGCAAGCTCAGGGCAAGGCATAATTTTGGGAGGAGTGCAATTTGGTATCCGAGGCTCACTGGCAGAAAGGCTCTTGAAAGCGCAACTGGAGCTCGGAGTCCAGGTAGGTGGAGGTTCCTGGGAGGGCAACTGGTACTTAGATCCCAGTAGAGACTCCTGGGAGTACAATCATTGCTTGGAAACTGGCAGCAGTGACTGGCTAAGCCTGACTGCCTCACCCCCTCATTGGATGTCCAGGAGCCACCAGTCCAGAGCCCTCCAGCAGGAGGGTGAGATATGGGGGATATAGTAGGAATAGACAGGAGAAAAGACTCTTTAAGGAGCAAGAGCATATAGGTAATACTACCACTCTAATAAAATGTCTAATGAAGGTACAGGGGGATAGGTTTACAGTTGCCAAATTGGTAGAAAGACTGACTGGTTCCAAGAGCACTTTTAAAGGTTGTTTAGTAGATTGCTTATTGAACACCATTCACTCAGAAGACTTGTACATAGGTTAATAAACTCTAACAGCTCAGCCAGCCTTGTACACAGGGGTATTTTTTGAGTTTCTTGTGGGGAAATCTCACCCATCAACACCTTTCCTCCCCAGATGGAGGCACCAGGTGCCAATCATTCCAGGACCTGACAGAGCCTGCCCATGGGAGACTCCTGTCAGGTCGGTCCTGGACCCAGGGATGCTCACAAGAAGGCATTACACATATGTAAATAAATACATTAAAATAAAATGGTTGTTAGAAATCATTAATTAGAATCACCGGGGCCAATCTACTTCCTCAGAGGCTTGGTTATTGATCTAAGCGTTAGAATAAGTCCTCCCCTGTAGTGAGGATTTGGCCCAAGGACAGAAGTGTAATCAGTCCCCTTGAGCATGGAATACATAGAATATCATGGGATAATCTACAAAATGAGGTACCATTATTAACATTTTTTAAAAAATTTCAAGAACATGATCATACTATATATCTCAAAACAAGGATTGTTACCCTTAACTTGTACTATTTTAGCAGAGGTCCCATTTTATGCAATAAGACCTAGTTATTAATAACCCGGGTTAACAGTAAAATAGCCCTTCTTAACAGTAGTCCATGTTGATAACTTCCCCCCTAAATCTGATCTGTGCACATATGTTTTTCAGTCTAAAAAAATCAATGCAACTAGGCAAATTCAAATATCACTCTGGATTCAATAACTTTTATAACCTCTGGAGCATTTCACTAACTTGTCAAAGACAAAATCAAAAATTTTTTCATCAGCCAGACTTGAACACAAACAGAAAACCTATATTTCCTTGTTTTCTAAAAGTTATATAATGCCAGCCGCATGCAAGATTAGTATTCTTCTTGACCTCAGAGTATTTATAGAATGTGAGCATAAGACAAAACATCTGAAAAAAAAAAAAAGTAAATTACATCTGTTCTTTAGAAAATAATCCAAAGAAAGACATTCAGAGAATGATGGCATAATTAATCTTTGGTGTTAGGTGTCTGAAGTGAAATGTTCAAATTACAATCTGCCTCTCTTGTCAAAATCCAAGTATATATTTTAAGATAAAGTATATGGATTATTGATTCTATTACATGCATTTCAGTCTAGTAACTCTATTCATGATAATTTTGGGTTTTGAGTATGAATGTAAGTGCTAGGAATTGTACACTGAAAAACTGTTTGTTATTTTTGGGTGGGTGGGTGTTTTTTGTTTCATTTATTTTAAATTAAGAATGAAAACATGGGGTCTTCCACTCATCCACCCAACCTATGACTGTAAATTCACTTGGCCTTTCAAACCTTTCTAGGGATAGCTCCTACCTTGGTCCCTGTGGTGTTGCTATGGAGTAAGGTGTAGGCAGTGAAAGATGCAGGTAAGCTTGGAATGGGGAGGGTTTTATCTTTAAGTTCTGAGGCAGTAGCAGGATGGAGGCAAGGGATGCTGGACAAGGACCACATCAATGCGAAAGGGAAGAGTATTTTCACGTTGTCCTAGGCTCAGCAAAAAGAAAAGTGATTTGGGGTAGCCACTGGTGAGAGAGGTGTTGCCCTGGGTTGGAACCAGATTGAGACTGACCCACAGAGCCAGGAAGCCTGCATGCGCAAGGGAGCTGGAATTCCACAGTTGGATTCAGGAGAGGACACTATGGAGGACAGTATCTGTAGAGGTGCTAGTGGAAAAGAGTAAAGGAGCTAAGATAGTGTCAAGGCATCTGATCCCTAACAGAAAAAGAAGTAAGACATCCCCTCGTTATGGAGTGTATAGGAAACTGCTGGACCCCCCTTAAGCATATCTTTAGCTGTAGAGTGCTCAGCAGGGAGGCCATAATTCAGCCAGGAAAGAGAACACCACGAGCAGTGA
This sequence comes from Microcaecilia unicolor, assembly GCF_901765095.1. Classification (NCBI taxonomy): domain Eukaryota; kingdom Metazoa; phylum Chordata; class Amphibia; order Gymnophiona; family Siphonopidae; genus Microcaecilia; species Microcaecilia unicolor. The sequence goes on along the minus strand of NC_044037.1, from coordinate 213,765,645 downwards.
CAAGCCAGAAAGGCCCACAGCAGGAAGAAGCAGACCTCCAGAATAGTCCTATAAAACATATATTTGAAGGACCGGAGGGTAGCAGTGGAAAGTAGGAAAAGCCTTGTGATACTTGAAACTCAGGTTATCACAACCCCCCCCCCCCCCCTGAACTGAGCGCCAGAGAGACTGAAAAGGAACTTATCCATTCCATATTCCAATAGGAGGGGTAGTTACAGAGAAGAGGAAAGAGGATTTCTGAAGGAGAGTCCAGATCAACCTGAGAAATCAGCAGGAAGGTTTTTAATCAATACCATGAGAATCCTGAAAGGAATTAGGCAACTTTTAGTTTTCCAGGCTCTCTTACTGACAATGAATCAACAGTTGAACTTTGGAGAAGTGAAGTGAGGAAACATTGGAAAAATAAGAGAAAGGAAGCAGAACTGATGAGAGAAGTCAGAGAGAGGAGGTATGAAACACCAAAAAGTAATAGAGTGACGAGATGGATTTCAGCATAAGACAGGGCAATGCTGGAGAGTGTGCCAAGGTTAGAAGGACAGAAAAGGAGCTGGAAATTTATGTCTACAGGAGAGAGATGACGCTAGAATTCTGCACTGTCTGAGGCACACAACTGTAATAAGTGTTGAATGATTAGAAATACATGTACTATTACTCACCCTGGTTCTCTTTAGTTAACACGACTTCTATAAATACAACATCCTAGATTTTTCTTTTACTTTTCCGTGTTAAAATATTTAGACAAACAAAATTATATTTAGAACTCTAAGAACACTTTGAGGCATATTTTCAAAGCACTTTGGGAGGCTAAGTTCCATAGGTTTCTATGGAACTTTGGGAGGCTAAGTGCTTTGAAAATAAGCCTCTAAAGGGCCTATCTGCTATGCTGTATTTGCTATGTAATGAGGGAACTAACACATGCTAACAGTCGAACTCTATGTTAACAGTTGAGACAGCAGTTAAGTGGTAGAAAAACCGCACTATTCCCTCTAAACTGAGTGGGAGTCCTCTACCTACAGTCCTGCCAGTGGGGGGTGCTGTTTCACTATCACATTTTCAAAAGTGAGGGACGGCAAGCTCTTCTGAACGCCAGGGTACCTGCCTGTGTTTAGTGATAGGAAACACAATACTGAAGCACCAGCCCCCCCACCACCACCACACGCAGCAATTCAGTTGAAGACCCCCACTCACCTTAGGGAACAGAGTTAAACAGCTAACATGGAACTCACCATTAGGGGACATAAAATGGATGGGGAATGTGCAGGGTCTATGCTTTACAGTTAATGCAGAATGCAGCCAGGGGCTCTTTTACTAAGTCATGGTAGCATGACTCTTATAGTAGAAATCATCTGTCAGTAAATGCTGAAACACCCATAGGAATATAATGGGTGTCTCAGCATTTACCGCCAACTGATTTCTACCATGATCTAAAAATGCTACTGCAACCTAGTAAAAGGCCCCTTCAATGTGGTATAGCTAACTAAATTGTAAGGGGAGGGGGTTGGGACTCTTATACGGATCCTGGCTGATAGTCACATGCCAGTGCCCGAGCATGGTTCAGCATTGAATATCTGGGTCAAATTCTGCCTGCAGTAACGCTACCATGGCCTGCATATTGACTGGTATATGGGGGAAAATTCTATATATGATGCTCAAAAATCATCACCAAAAAATATGCTATTCTATAATGGGCACTCATTATAGAACAGCACTGAGCGCCAATTTAGTACCCAAATTTAGGCACCAGGACTTATGTCAGCTGAAACCAGGTGTAATTCCAGGCACCCAATCTGGGCACACATTCCATGTATTCTAGAACACTGTATGGAAATTTTAGGAACACCCCTGACCTACCCATGCAACTCCCATGGCCACAGCCCCTTTTGTGTTGCACGCTATGAGATTTAGATGCACATTGTCATAGAATATTGCACAGCAAAATATGTACCCAATTCCAAATTGGTGCTGATTAGTACCAATTAGTACCCAATTTTTGGGACTAATTGGCTCCTTAACCTATTAAATTGGACACACATCTTGGATCGGCACCATATATAGAATATGAGAGATGGAGTATAGATAGATAAATATAGATATAGATATTCAACTCTCTGGGTCTGTCAAACTGCCATAAGAACATAAGTACATAAGTGTTGCCATACTGGGACAGACCAAAAGTCCATTAAGCCCAGTATCCTGTTTCTAATAGTGCCCAATGCAGGTCACAAGTACCTGGCAAGATCCCAGAACAGTAAAGCAGATTTTATGCTGCTTATCCTAGGAATAAGCAGTGGATTTTCCCCAAGTCCACCCTAATAATGTTTTAAACCCTGCTAAGCTAACTGCTTTTTACCACATTCTCTGGCAACTAATTCCAGAGTTTAATTACACATTGAGTGAAGAAATATTTTCTCTGGTTTGTTTTAAATTTACTACTTAGTAGCTTCATTGCATTCCTCCTAGTCCTAGTATTTTTGGAAAGAGTAAAGAAGCAATTTAGGTCTACCTGTTCCATTCCACTCAGTAATGTATAGACCTCTATCACATCTCCCCTCAGCTGTCTCTTCTTCAAACTGAAGAGTCCGAGCTGATTTAGCCTTTCTTCATAAGGAAGCCATCCCATCCCCTTTATCATTTTCATTGCCCTTCTCTGTACCTTTTCTAATTCCTCTGTGTCTTTTTTGAGATACGGTGACCACAATTGCCTTCCTTCTTCCTTTTTTAATACATAGAATGTATGTAGTCTGGACGTCCAGGATGTTATTTTTGAACAGCATCCACACCTGATGTTGTGACCTTGTGAGGTCATTAGTCCCATTAGTTTTATTTCCTCACCTAGTTCCCATACTGTCCCTTGCAATCACCCTTTCCTCTTACTCTAGCATAAAACTGAAATAATAGTATCTACGTAATGCCTTTTTTTTTGCTCCACAATTTAATTTGAGCAAATTAAATTACATGTCAAGTTTCCAGTGCATGTGTATGAATTCTGTGTTCACATTAAGGCCTTATGTATATGCGAAATCAGTCAAGTGGCACGGACTTTGCTGCCATCAGTATGCTAATGATACACACAGAATGGGTACAGCTGGTTCAAGCTTGATACCAACATGAAGCGAGCACTGTCTGTAGACTACTACAGCAGTGTATTAAGTGACTAAAAGCAAATGCTGCAACTGTGATACACTATGATATATCATATAATATGAAAGAAACTCAGGGGATCTGATTTTCAAGAGTTGCACCATACATACAGAACATGAATAACATGTTAAGACCATATTACAGTAAGCTCAATAAAAAGCTGCCATTTGCTGTTATTGCATAATAAATCCTTACCTAATCTTTAGCAACAAGTTATTTTGCAAGGAAAATATGTGATAAAGCATAAGACATTGTGACATTCACAGAAAACCTGAGAATGCGCCACTTTACTATAGTTGTAAAGAAGATAGCATTATTTTCCATTTTTTAGTAGAGAAGGTCCAGTTTGAGATCAGGTGACTGGGATTTAAGGAGAGAAAAGAAGCAAAACTGCTCTTGGGTAATATTTCCCAAGAAATGCGGGTCAACATCACATCGAGTACTTGATTAGATTAGCCTGATTTTTTCTAGTTTGGAAAAGCAAGTATAAATTGTGATTCTAAAAAGCTCACATCTTAGGGAATACTTGGAGGGGGATCTGTTGGGGTCATATCATAGACAGCTGGAAGAGGATCTTGGGGCTCTTTAAACTGTTTTATGAAAATAAAGAAAATCTCACCAGTTGATGGAGAGGTGGTGAGTTCTTCTTGCTAAGAAATTAAGGGCACATAATTTTGTTTCTCTTTCTGGATTGCTGTTTCCATGATACAAAAATGTTGACTCCATGTATAACTTGAAATGGATATCCTTTCTGTTTAAGGTTATGCCCTTCTATTAGACCAACTCAGCTTTGACAGATAAATTACCTAGAAGATGAGCATCACTACTTAAATGGATAACTTTTGGGCACCAACACTGTCTTTGAATAAATGTCCTAATTTTGTCAGTATATCCCCTCATTCTACAATAGATTGAACACTTAGGGCCCTGTTTACTAAGGTACATTAGTGTTTTTAGAACGCCTACACTTAGCGCACGCACTAACCATGTAGGCGCATATAGGAATATTGTAGGCACGTACATGATTAACGTGCATACATGGTTAATGTGCGTTAAAAACATTAATGCTGCTGCTTAGTAAACAGGGTCCTTAAATTTATAGAATACTGCAAGTTACACAAGTACATATTACATTTAGGTGCTATCATTTACATGAGCCATAGACCTGTGGTAAATATTCACGATAAAATTTTGTTGTGTGATGCGGCTTTATGCTAGTATTCTATAAAGATACATACAATAGATCACTACCTGTAGTACTATCCTGCTTATTTTCGAAGGAGAAGGGCAGCCATCTTCCGACACAAATCGGGAGATGGCCGGCCTTCTCCTAAGGCCAGCCAAATCGGTATAATTGAAAGCCGATTTTGGCCGGCTTCAACTGCTTTCCGTCGCAGGGCCGGCCTAAGTTCAAGGGGGCGTGCCGGCAGTGTACTGAAGGCGGGACGGGGGCGTGGTTAAGAGATGGCCGTCCTCGGCCGATAATGGAAAAAAGAAGGCCAGCCCTGACGAGCATTTAGCCGACTTTACTTGGTCCCTTTTTGTTCACAACCAAGCCTTGAAAAGGTGCCCGAACTGACCAGATAACCACCGGAGGGAATCGGAGATCACCTCCCCTTACTCCATCAGTGGTCACCAACCCCCTCCCACCCCAAAAAAAAAAATTAAAAAACATTTATTTGCCAGCCTCTATGCCAGACTCAAATGTCATACCCAGCTCCATCACAGCACTATGCAGGTCCCTGGAGCAGTTTTTAGTGGGTACTGCAGTGTACTTCAGGCAGACAGACCCAGGCCCATCCCCCCCCCTACCTGTTACACTTATGGTGGTAAATGGGAGCCCTCCAAAACCCACCTGAAACCCACTGTACCCACATCTAGGTGCCCCCCTTACCCTTTAAGGGCTATGGTAATGTTGTACAGTTGTGGGTAGTGGGGTTTGGGGGGGTTGGGGGGCTCAGCACACAAGGTAAGGGAACTATGCACCTGGGATCAATTTGTGAAGTCCACTGCAGTGCCCCCCTAGGGTGCCCAAATGGTGTCCTGGCATGTGAGGGGGACCAGTGCACTACAAATGATGGCTCCTCCCTTGACCCAATGGCTTGGATTTGGCCGGTTTTGAGATTGCCGGTCATTAGTTTCCATTATCGGTGAAAACCAATGGCGGCCTAAATGTAAAGATTTGGCTGGCCCGACCGTATTATCGAAACGAAAGATGGCCGCCCATCTTGTTTTGATAATATGGTCAGTTACGCCGCTTTACAGGGCCGTCATTAGAGATGGGCACCCCCGTTCAATTATGCCCCTCTATGCTACCTAATGGTGGCTCTCTGTTATAGAATTGCCTCCATGTAGCCATTCCTAGGTAGGGATGAGCTGTCATTTGCAACAACAATAATAGTATGTACTCTTTGGATCTAGTGCACAATATACAGAAATAATGCTCAGTTAGTAGAAATAGTGAAATCACCACTCATGCATAAACCATTGTGCATGCACAAGCATGAAAAAAGTGTGTGCTCTCTTTCCACATAGCTATACGTGCTTTTGAATATTGGGCTGCTCGTGTCTCTATATATATGAGCAGTAATGCAAGAGAAGGCCTCAGGTGGCTACAGTATATATCCTCATCCACTCTTAGGTAAGTATTTTATGAAATTTATTGAGAGAAAATGATGGCTACTTGTGAGATGGTGGAGCTTTCATGCTATTAATATGCAAATTAGTTTGGCACTTCCCCCTTCCTCATGTATCTCCCTCCCCCACTTTACTGCCAATCATTGTATTTCAACCCTTTTCCCCTCTCTGTCCTGCTTATGACCTTCTATTTGTCTCTCTCTTTTATTTCTCTCCTTGCTCGCATTATGTAAGCCGCCTAGACAACATGTTTGATGGGCAGGGTAGAAACCCTGAATAAACTTGGTAATATTTGTGGTATCACAAAATTGGAAATCAAGGCTGTGACTGCCATAGTTGTAATAAATAATATTTGAAAGACTGAAAAAAAAGTCAATATTTACTCACTACTCCTACTTTCATGGAAATTATTTAACATGGATAAAATATATTCCCTTTGTCAGTCATCTTTACTGTACAAAAATTATTTATAAAACAAAGGATGGTTAGACGCTTTGAAGAAAATGGAGCATCTGAGCAGGGAGAAGTGAAAAAGTATGGAAAGGATGTGCTAAGTAAAAGGCTCATCTTCTAGGCTTCATATTTTTATAACCAATAAAACCCCAGTTTTGATGGCATTCATTATCATGTTTGATTGAGAAAAACCAGTGGAGGTAGAGGAGATAGGCAATATTGCAGAAAGTCACAGGATGGCTGATTTGGTCATTATTCACCATCATATTCCATGTTTCTATATTCTAACAAAGCACTGTAAATAGAGAAGATACCTTCATAAGGATAACAAATATAACTGGCATAACTACTCAGATTGGTTCCTCAGATAATGAACCAGAAAGGCAACTAAGTTCCTTTTAGTATTTTTCAAAAACAAGTTTACGGCAGGAACAATTTATTTGTACGGTATTAGTTGATAGAACACGATAGTTTACCTACTATCTTCTAATTTGTCCAGGGGTGAACTATTCTGGGTCCCCGGGCACTGAGGGTACTCTAGGCCCCGCTGCCATGCTAGCTAGTGCCACCCCCACCCCGTTATGCTGCTGCTGTCCCCCCCCCCCACCATGCTGCTGCTGCTGTCACCAGTACCCCCACCCCTGCCGTGCTGCCTCCTTCCATGTTGCAGCTGTCCCCCCCTACCTTGAAGGGCACTGGGGTCTAATGGCTGTGACTTCTTCCTGGACAGGAAATAAATCCCCTCTTTTCTGCCCACCCGCTGCCTCTACTCTGCCCAGTGCAGCACCATGTTTACAAAATAGCTGCCTAGACTTCCAATGGTAGCCACTCGCGAGACTACCCTGAGAGTCTTGGCAGCCATTTTGTAAACACAGCGGTGCCATGCAACCAGGGAGAATAGTGGCAGCAGCCACTAGACCATCAGGGTCCTGTGGGGGCAGTAGAGTGTGACGGTGGGCAACCGGGCAGAGCCTCTGGCCTCCCTAGAACCTCTGGGCCCTCAGGCACTGCCTGGTTACCCGAATGGTCAGTCCACCCCTGAATTTGTCAAACTTGTTTATGTCAAGCCCATTATCTCCCTAATTCTATAAATGCGGAAGACAATTTTGCGACTTGTGCACACAATTGCTCACGTAAATTATAAAATAATGCCTAACTTACCTCCCTTTTACAAAGCCACATGACAATGCCGACACAGCCCATTCACTTTGAATGGGTTATGTCAGCATTACCGCACCGGAAGCCACTAGCACGGCTTTGTAAAAGGGGGAGTTAATTTTTTAAGTGGGTGGCACATTTGTTCCTATGGGCTCCCCCTTTCTAATCCTCCCTCTCCCCTCAAAAAAACTATCAGGAAGCCCGAGCCCCCCCCTCCCCCGGACCTACCTTTGCTGGTCCCTGGAGGTCCAGGGGGAAACAGGAAGAAGCAACGCACACTCACTCCTGTTTGCCACTGGCTGCTCTTCAAAATGGCTACTGCAACCTCTATTGGCAGCCTCATGGTACTTCATGAGCATGATAACTGTTACTGTGCTTGTATGACAGTGCAGAGTAATTCATGCACAATGGGAGTAACTCTATAAAACAGGTGGCAACATTTATGCACTTGTTACATGTGTAAATATTTAGGATAGAAGCCATGGGTGTAGATTGGGGGGGGCGAGGGGGGGCATTGCCCCCCCAAATGATGACGACTTAATGTTCTTGCCCGTAGCGGTAAACTGGTGGGCGGGGCACCACTCCAGTAGTAAAAGCTGCAAGCAGCCAGGCTCGACTCCGTCCTTCGCTTCCTGCCCTGTCAGCGCCCCTCCCACCCGAAAGAAAATGACATCAGAGGAAGGTGGGATGCTGAGAGGGCAGGAAGTGAAGGACGGAGTGAAGCCTGGGTGCTTGCTGCTTTTACGCCCACCCACCCACCGCTGCAACTTCGGGAGTGGAGTGGAAGTGAGCCAGCCTATCTAGTCCACTGTAAGGAAGGAATCCATTTGGTAAATCTGTTTCCACTCCCCCGCGCAACCGTCGCCGTTCACTCAAAACACAGCAAGCAAACCTGTGAGCTGCTGCATCTATGTTGTCGTTCTTTATTGAGAGAGAGAGAGAGAGGGGAGGTGCTGCGAAGGGGGAGAGAGGGGGGAGGTGCTGGATAGAATGGGGAATGGGATGGAAAGAAACAGGATGGGTAGAGGAGAGAGGAGAATTGCTGGACAACAGGGATTGAAGGAGGGACAAGGGAGAGAGGAAATTTGCTGGAGATGGATGGAGGAGAAGGCACTAGGCAGGGGAGAATGGAGAGTTGCTGGACATGGAGTGGAGGGCAGGGTACGGAGGAGAATTTCTGGACATGGATGGATGGAGGGGAAAGGGGAGAGAGGAAATTTGCTGGATATGGATGGATGGTGGAGAGGGCAGGGGAGAATGGAGAGTTGCTGGAAATGGAGCGGAGGGCAGGGGAAGGAGGGGAATTGCTGGACATGGATGGATGGAGGGGAAAGGGGAGAGAGGAAATTTGCTGGATATGGATGGATGGAGGAGAGGGCAGGGGAGAATGGAGAGTTGTTGGACATGGATGGATGGAGAGGGCAGGAGAGAGAGGAGAATTGCTGGACGGATGGATGGAGGGAGGGGAGAGAAGTCAGGGAGGAGATGCACATGGATGAAGGGGAGGGAAGAGAGGAGAAATGCTGGACATGGATGGAGTAGACGGCATGGAAGAGAGGAGAAATGTTGGACAAGGATGGAGGGAAGGAAAGACAAAGGAAGGAGATGCACATGGATGGAGGGGAAAGGAGAGAGGAGAAATGCTGGACATGGATGGAGGGGAGGGAAGACAGAGGAAGTAGATGCACATGGATGGTGGAGAGTGAGGAGAAATGCTGGATATGGATGGAGGGGGAAACTGCTGAGTTTAAGGGCTGGTTTGGAACACGTTGAGGGCAGATACTGAAACTTGAGGAAGGTTAGAGACAGGGCTACAGATGGTAGACAGGACGCATAAGGACACAGGAGGATGGTGGACATGGTGAGAGAAAAAATATCAAATGGAAAGAAGACACTGCATAAAACAGAAGACACTGGGATCAAAGTATAGAAAAACTAAATGATCAGACAACAAAGGTAGAAAAAAGTATTTTATTCAGAATTTATTAATTGGAATATGTCAGCTTTTGGAAATGTGCATCTGTGATATTTTGCATGCAAGTTTCAATTTTTCTGGTATTGCTGCATGCAGAGTCTCTGACTTCTTGAGTTAACTTTCCAGTTCAATATTTTGCTTTCATATTTTTTGATTTCTAGTTCCTTGTGTCATGTCTGTTGTGTCATGTGTTTTTCATGTGTGATCAAGGTGCAGTATTCTGCTAGCATGTAGTATTTGCAGCCCTTTTTGTTTTGCTTTTTTTTCACAAGGTAGTGTATTGGTGTTTTAGAGCCTGGTGTAATTACAGTTCTGCCTTTTCACGCATAAGGTTGTAGCTCGTCCTGTCGTTGGAATTAGTGCTGTTATGGTTTAGTAAGGATATCAGTGTGTTTTTGCACAAGTTTGTGTATAGCGTTTTGCAGTGGAGAGATTGTGTGTTGGCCTTACTGAAGTGGTACCAAAACATCAGAAAGGGTGTAGAGCCTAAATCATGACACACATTACCTCTTGAAGGATCTACATATAGAGCCTATACATTTCTAAGGTCAACACTGGCATGGTATGGGAAAGGGGGTGGGGAAATACTACTGGAGAGGAAGAGGGAGTGCTGGGTAAGGAGGAAAGGATGAAGGAAGGGAGAAAGAGCTGGCTTGATATCTCATACATATTCATTATGGTTATTCCCAAAAAAAAGCCAGCTCTTTTTCCCTTCGTTCCTTCCTTCCTCCATATTAGCATATTCATTTGTATATATATATATATATATGCAAATGAATATGCTAATATGCTCCGCCCCATCCTTTGCCCCCCCCCCCCCAAATGAAACAGTCAAACTACGCCCATGGATAGAAGCAAATACACACATATGGAGGCAACTGCCGCTTACATTCACTGCTGCCAAGAAAAATTGGTAGTTAGGTACATAACTATGCTAAGCGCCATTCTATAATCAAAACTGCTTCAGTGTCCTAAGTGTTAGGAGGCATGCCAATGGATGGAGCATGGGTAAAGCACCAACTGATGAACAAACCTTACGGAATTCTGTAAATGATGGGTGCCCTTATCACACTAATGCATCAACAGTTACACCCTGACTATGGCAGGCATGACTAATGGCACATTACAGTTTTGGCGCACCAATGGTGGCTTGTGGTAGTATTCTATAATGGAATCTTGGCACCAAGATCCTGGTGTAGATTGGGCCCTCAGTGTGCACCAATGGAGTATCAAAATTGGTGCACAAATTTATAGAATTACTCCCATATATGTGCAACAACCATATACATACCAGATATGCGTCTAAGTGTAGCTTGCAGGTGGATATACACAAGGGTGGGGCACAAAGTTATACACATAACTGATAGAATATGCACATATCTACATATGTATCTCTGTAACATAGTATACACACTTAACGCCACCTCCATGGCTGGTAAGTACTTGTGCATCTACCTAGTTATACTAGTAATATATAAAGGATTAGGGGTCCTTTTACTAAAGGGTTGCTGCGCAGCAGCCTGGAACTATCGCCAACCCAATGCGGCCTCCAGCGGTAGTTCTGCCTCGAACATGTACCATTTCCGTCACAACGAAAAATATTTTTGCAGTTTTTACCGTGGCACTAACTCAGCGGTAATTACCAGCAAGCAGGGCCGCTGAGAGGGAGGGCAGAGGGGCAAAATTCCCCGGGCCTGGGTCTCCAAGGGGGCCTGGCGCTGGGGTCAGGCCTCCGGCGCTGCAGTCCCCAGTCTCACCTGCCTGCCTCCTCAGCTCCGGGCCCCCCTGCATTCAAAGCAGCAGTCACAGATCACGTCTCTTCTGGCCTTCCCTGTGTCCCGCCCTCGCAGAAACCGGAAGATACATCAGATGAGGGCGGGACACAGGGAGGGCAGGCCAGAAGTGACGTGATCTGCGACTGCCGCTTTGAATGAAGGGGGCCCAGAGCCGTGGAGGCAAGCAGGTGAGACCACGGACTGCAGCGGCGGGGGGAGCGACGGGAGGCAGCAGCAGCGGGTGGGGGGGGCGGAGGTGGGGCTGCCTTGCCCCGGACCCGGCCTTGTCTCTCAGCGGCCCTGCCAGCGAGTTACCACAGGAGCCCTTACCGTGGCGGTATGTGCTTCCCACCACATGGCCATGCAGTAAGAGTAAACCCATGGCAGAAAAAAGGGCGCTGGTGCGCAGGAAAAATGGCCCCTGCTGCTACCACAGGACCCTTTTTACCACAGCTTGCTAAAAGGACTCCTAGATGCCTACTTTTCTTTATAGAGTGAGCTCAATAAGATTTCTCTGAGTGCCTTTATATAACATGTTATGGGGCAGGTTATGAGTGGGCAACGGGCATGGACTGTGTGGTAAGTACATTTGCACAGTCTGTGAATACCCTTAACTCACATTTTGCAGTAACTGTATCGGAACATGCTAGGAATGTAGATGCACAGGTTTTGCACTTACTGTGGTTACATTTTTGCATTTAGGGCTTCTTTTACTAAGGCACAATAGCGTTTTTAGCTCATGCTAATATTTAGTGCGCTAAACATTAGCAAATATTAGCGCATGCTAAAAACACTAGCGCGCCTTAGTAAGATAAATAAATAAATAAAAGACCCCTGAGTGGAGGAGTAGCCTAGTGGTTAGTGCTGCAGACTTTGATCCTGGGGAACTGGGTTCAATTCCCACTGCAGCCCACTGTGACTCTGGGCAAGTCACTTAACCCTCCATTGCCCCAGGTACAAATATGTTATCTTGATATACTATGTAAACCACTTTGAATGTAGTTGCAAAAACCACAGAAAGGTGGTATATCAAGTCCCATTCCCTTTAATGTGCAGTACAGGCCCAATTTTAGTAAACAGGCCCCTTAAGTTTTTTGCTTATCTTGGAATTTTCACAACTGTTGCCCTAACAGAAGAGACTGCAGCATTTTGATTCCCAGCCATAAACCATTACTAATGTTAAAGAATGCCATCTAACCTGATGCCTAAAACCACAAACCGGTAAGAGGAGATGTATCAGTGTAAATAATGTAAACAGTTTTGTGCACATACACAGATACAGCGGAGTACTTTAATTTTGCAACCAGAATAAAAGATGATAAAATCAGAAATCATTTTTGTATGAGAACGTAAAACTATTTCCAAGTTATGCTGAAAATGTGACCTAAGGAAACTTGACAAAGTTCTCTTCCCATGCCTTATTTTCATCAGGCAAACACTTTAGAGCTATTTAACTGCCATCATAAAACCTGAAAATTAACCAAATCAAGCCTTTAGTAGCATGAGTTTGATAGTGCCTACATCGTCTGTATCCAAAATTATTTTTCAGGCCCCAATATTCAAGGATTTACGCCTCTTTGAAAATTTATGAGGGTCATGTGCCTAACTTTATAGTCAAAGGGCCCGATATTCAGCCAATGGTAATCAGTGTTTTGCTGACCACTGTCAGTGTTAAACCCAGAAATTCAATGCCAGGCCAATATTCAAGAATTCATGCTCCTAACTTTGGCCTCTTTGAAAATTTATGAGGGCCAAGTGCCGAACTAAAAACGTTAGCACACCTTAGTAAAAGACCTCCTTTATAGTCAAAGGGACTGATATTCAGTCGGCGATGATCAGTGTTTTGCTGACCACTATCAGCATTAAACCCAGAAATTCAATGCCAGGCCATTTCCAGACACTAGCATTGAATTTCTGGGTTTCTGGAGCTGGCAAACGCATAGCCAGTTAAGTGTGATATGGGTTACTGCATAAAGATAGGGCTAACTTTTATGTGGCCCTGTTTATATGGGTAACCTGGCTGGTTGAGTGCTGAATATCAGCTCTTAACCAGACAACTGCTGACTTCATCCCCAGAACACCCTCCCCCCCCCCCCCCCAAAAAAAAGCTGGTTTTCAGTGCGGCGCTAATCGGACATTTTCAGCAGCACTACCCAGTTGGGGGGGGGGCGGGCTTTTACAAAGGCATGCTAGCATTTTTAGCATGTGCTAAATGCTAGAGATGCCCATAGAAATATATGTGCATGCTTATTTTTAGCACACGTTAAAAACGCAAGTGAAAGAACCCCTAAGTGCTGCTGAAAATTAGCAATTACCCCTGAGCAGACAATTTATCCAGCCAGGAACTGTTTCTGGTTGGTTAAATCACTTTGCTACTGACCCCAAAATTTCACTAAATTTAGAAGCATAAAAAGTGAGAGGATTTAGGGTGGAGAAAGAAAGATAGAAGCTTAGCTCTGATTTTCAGCACTAGCCTCATAAATTAACTCATAATTCTAAGAAAACGAAGGCCACAGGTTGAAATTTGTAAGCACAACTTAAAGCTCCTAAAGTAAGATGTGTTTTCTGCAACTGGGCCTTGCAATATCAATAAAGATATGTCCCCCAATATACAAAACTATTTAACCAGTCAGGAACGGCTCCTAGCCGGTTAAATAAGGTTTAAGCGCTTAAATGCAGATATTCAGCAGGCGATAACCAGTTATCGCCTGCTGAATATTCCAGTTAGCAGCTAGACGCTAACTAGCTATATCGTGCGACATAGACAGACACAGATATTCAGTGCCAAACCAGTTATATTAAGCAGTCAAAATAGGCTGTTTAAATATGAGGCCTATCTTTGACCGCTAAAAAGTTAACCAGTTAGCACTGAATATCAGCATAGCCGGTTAACTTTTTAGCAGACACAATAAACCGAGATATTCAATGCCGGTCTCCAGATACGGACTGGCATTGAATATCTGGGTTTAAAAGCAAATGAGCTGCATGCTGCCAACTGAATATTGAGCCCATAGGTTTTATTAAAATTTATTTTGTCAGAAAATAGGGCACAAATTTATGAGCATAATTTATGAACATAAATGTAAGAGCTCTGCTTTTTTTGGGGTATCAGGCCCTTAGAATTTATACATTGATTTTACTTATTTAAACAAGATAAAATATGACATCGTTCTTGACTTTAGGCATGCTTCTTGAAATATCTCTGCAGTAACTGTATTTCCCATGCCAGAAAAGCTATTAAAAGACAATGAACTGTTTAGTTTAAGCTGTACCAACGTGGAGTGTTAACTTCATCTTTCTGTGTGTTTCCAATGCATTAGGTTTCTTTTGTGTTTGGATTTTTTTTATTTCTGTCTTGGAGCTGCCAGGAACTGCAATTCACTAATGTGCTCTTCAAGCATGTTTATTTATCACAACAGCCTCACAGATCTGAAACACTGCAGATGTCATCAAATGTTGTCCAAAGAGAAACTGTATTGCGGCTTAATTATCCCCTTGCCATAAACAGAACTGGGGTTTTACTTTGCACATACAGAATCCTTGTTATCAGCGGTACAAATTAATCATTTGCATATGAGCACAATAACTAATTTATAAAAGTATTGATAGTAATTGCAGGACAATGGGAGTTATCCCCCTTTTCATATGCAAAGAAATAAATACATATTAGAGGTGAAGGTGTCCATGGTCATGCATATAAGATTTTACACATGCCATTTTGACAATAAAAAAGCAGTCCATAAATGACTATAAGGTCCTTTTACTGACCTTAGCACACCCTTGCACAGGTTTTTCCACACGCAAAGTCCATTTTTGCTGCAGCCAATTTTCAATTTTTTGTATTCATGGCCATGTGCCCTTTTTGCATATAGGACTAGATTATATAAATGGCACCTGAAATAATGGCTTAGCACTATTCTATTACTCATGCTTACAGTTAGGCATGGTTTATAGAATAGCACTGGAAACTGCGACTACATTTAAGTATTTTATTTATTTACTGCATTTATACCCCACATTTTCCCACCTATTTGCAGGCTCAATGTGGCTTACATAGTACCGTCAAAGGCGTTTGCCCAGTCGGTGGATAACAAATACAAAGTTGTATAGTGATTGTATGAGGTATAAGTGCAGGGTCGGAATGGATGAAGATTGCGTGATGTCCTGTTCGATCATAGTCATGCTGTGTTGGTAGGTGAAGATGGTTATGTGCGGTCATTGACCATTTACATCAATGAAAACCTAAATTAGGCGCGGATTCCGCTAATTCTATAACACGTATACATTTTCAGAATGCCCTCAGCCCGCCCATGTTCCTCCCAAGGCCACATCCCCTCTTTAGATCTGCACACTAGAATTTATGCACCTCATTATAGAATACGTCTAAAAAGATGCGGTGTAAATTCTAATTATTACCAATAGTGCCAATAATTGCTTATTACCCAATTATCGGCACTGATTGCTTCGTTACTCAATTAAGCTGCGCACACAAATTGGATGCAGTCCAGATTTGCATGTACAACTCAAAGCATCATATACAGAATTCGGGGGATAGGGGGAAATTCAATAAAGGGTGCTAAATGTTAGGTGCCCAAAATTTGTGCACTACGATAGTATTCTGCAATAACATCTGGGTGCTCAGATTTTGGTATAAAATAAAGGTAAGTTGGCATTTGGGCATGAACATTTAGGAGCCCTTTTACAACCGTGGGCTTACTGCATGGCAATTCGGAACTACCGCCGGCCCAACATGGACACCAGCAGTAGTTCTACCCCTAGCACGTAGCATTTCCAGCACTAGCAGAAATATCTGAAAATATTTCCACAGGGGGTTACCCTGCAGTAAATCGGGCAGTGTCACACGCTGGTCAGTTACCACCAGATTAGCTCAGGAGCCCTTACCGCCATCTCAACGGGTGGCGGTCAGTGCTCCCCCCCCCCCCCTGCATGGCCACGCAGTAAGAGCAATCTTACCACATGACCATTTCTTCTTTCAGCCTTTTTACCCAGTGCAGTAAAAAGCGCCTCAGCTCACAGCAAAAACAGCTGCCGCTGCTAGTGCAGGACCTCTTTAACCGCAGCTTAGTAAAAGGTACCAGCACTCAAACCACGTAAAAGGCAGGTGTAAAAATGTTAGCGCCTAAATGTTGGCACCTAGCATGCAACTTACAACATTCTGTGACCCGCCCACGTGCGCACCTCCTGTGCAATTAGGCACTAAAGCACTTAGATGCGCTCTTACAGAATAGCACCTAAATGCAATTAGATGGCTACCTGCCATTTACTCCCTGTTTGAGCACCTAACTTTCATTTGCTGTTATCAGTGAACAAAAACCCACAAATTTCTAAAAGTCACTAAAAATTGTGTGTGTAAATTTGGGTACATGTCCAACATGCAATTTAATTAAACAACAAACTAAGAACCAATTATAGGCTTGTTAACAAGCAATTATTGCACTAATTCATTTTAATTGGAATATACAGTACATGCATAAATTTAGGCGCAGATCTTATGCACGAGTTCAAAATGGGGTGCGGAAATGGAAGGGTCATGGGCAGAATGGGAACATTCCTAAAGTTAGAATATGTTATAGAATAAGGGAGAAATGTGCATAATTTAGGCACAAAGATTTGCACCGCATTTCAGTTGGTGCAAATGCATGCGCCTAAAGTTAGGCACGATTCCTGGGCAGAAGTGATATTCTATAAATTGCGCCTAACTTTAAGCACAGCTTATGGAATAGTACTTTTTTCAGTGCTGATTTTTTCCAGCACCATATATAGAATTCACCCTAAATGTACTTTTTCTGCACGATCTCATTTGACAATGACATGGGACATGTCGTTGCAAATGACCACCCATCCTTATATTTTAGCATGTAAATCACATCTCATAGACTGTGCAGAGATAGTGTTGTAAAAAGGAATGAAGATCCAAACATTAAAAAGTCCAGCTCCCTAATATAGCCATTGTAGTGAATAAGAGCAACATACAACTATATGTTTAAAGATGGTCTTCATAATTATAGACCACAATGATGGCATGCAGAACTTTTCTATGTGCAAGTCCTGCAGGGCAAATCTGACAGAGTAATCCAATTCAAACGGACAGAGAGCAGACAAATTTTGAAGAAGACCCTTCATTGAACTGGTGAAGAAAATAAACTAAAAAGAAGAGGTGGGGGGGGGGGGTAGCTTTTATGCAAAAAACTTTTCTCAGGCAATCTAATAGAGCTGTTAAAAGCAGACCATTTCTGAATGGCAGTCCATCTAAAAGCATTGTCTTTTGTCCGAATAAAATTGGACAGCTGATCATGTTTCATAAAAAAGCTTTTCATGCATCCAATAAAAAAAGAAAAGAAAGAAAAGAAAAGGGAAAATCCCATCCCCACAGCATGCATCTCACTTAATTTTCTGCATACTATGCCAACAAAGTTTAGAAAACTTAGAAGAAAAGGAAAATCCTTTCTTTGTTAAGTGACTAAAGGCTTCAGGGAATGTTTTATAGAAATTGTTAATGCAAATATGATATTTTGCTGACAGGAAGTTAACTTTAAACTAGATGCATTCCATTTCAATGATCTGTTACCTTTCTTCACATGAGGAAATATGACAATTTACAGCCAAACCTAAAACTGTGTTACTTACCTGAAGATAGGTCTCTGAAGGTGCTTTCTCTTAACTGTTATACAGTCACCCATTTAAAATGGGGAGAAAGTTTACTTTATCCGGGAAACGGCTCTTGAAGTGTCCCTGAGTGCAATCTGGAAACGTGTCCTTTGCTACTGTACTATGAAGAGCACAGAGGTTGTATTTCTGTGTTGCCGAAGGTTCCCGCTATTTGACAGCTGGGCAAAAAAAAAAAAAAAAAAGGGCCATAGAGGCCACATAAGACACACAGGTCTGTGCAACACCAAGCGGCACTGGCCGTGCTAAAGCATCACAACCAGACTGACTGAGTCAGAAGTCGAGTACAAGACTCCCATAAACTCCACAAGGAAAAAGTGAAACTTTGCCAAGTGGAACTCAGGTAAAAAAAAAAAAAAAAAGCATTAGCTCCTTAAAGCCACAGGAACACTACTTGAGCATACTGACCGAACTCCTAAGTGAATCATTACAAAGGATCCTAAATCCCCCAACTTTTTACTTTTTCAAAATAAAAGTTGTGCAGCTGTTTAAGCATTCCCGTGTGAGAGGCTTCAGAAAGCTTGGGCTGTTAAAAGAACTGTATACGAATTAATGAAGATAGATGAATCGAGTCTGTGTGCTGGCTGCACTTCAAGAGATTGTAATTATTTTACAATCTGGCTTTTATTCACTGTGCATGATGTGTAGATGTAACTATGCAAATTAAAACACTACGCATCATTGTTGGCATTCATAACCTATTAACCTACAGTTTGTGTAGCCAGAGCATATTTGTAACTGGTGGAAACTATACCAACATTAAGCAGACCAAAGTTGTAAAGTTAGAAAAATAAGTATTGTCTAATTTGAAAAATTATTTAATGAATTACATTAAAACTGGGTATTAAGGCCTAGTTATAATGTGGGTTACTCTCCCACGTATTTGTGCAGTGCTGCGTACGCCTTGTAGCACTACAGAAATGCTAAATAGTAGTAGTAGTAGTAGTGAAGGGCCCTTTTACTAAGCTGTGCTAAGAAATGGACTTAGTGTGTCCTTATTCGGGCCTTTCATCATTCTAAGCCCATTTCTAGTATGTCTGTCAGTACCAGCAGGGATAAGGCTCTCTCTGTATAAGAACCCACTGGAGAGGGGAGAACTGCATAAAATAGTTCAATATCAGGCTTGTTTTCGAAAGAGAAGGGTGCCCATCTTTCGACACAAATTGGGAGATGGGCGTCCTTCTCTCAGGGTCACCCAAATCGGAATAATTGAAAGCCGATTTTGGCCGTCCCCAACTGCTTTCTGTCGCGGAGATGACCAAAGGTCCCAGGGGCGTGTCGGAGACATAGCAAAGGCGGGACTGGAGCATGCCTAACGGATGGGCGTCCTCGAGCGATAATGGAAAAAAGAAGGGCAACTTTAGTTGGTCCATTTTTTTCTTACGACCAAGCTTCAAAAAGTTGCCCGAACTGACCAGATGACCACTGGAGGGAATCGGGGATGACCTCCCCTGACTCCCCCAGTGGTCACTAACCCCCTCCCACCCTTTTTTTGCCAGCCTGAAATGTCATACTCAGGTCCATTGCAGCAGTGTGCAGGTCCCTGGGGGGGGGGGGGGCAGGTATGTGTGTGTAAGCGGAGGCATAGCGAAGGCGTGGACGTCCTTCTTTCAAACATTTTGGACATCCTGAACTCCCCCCTTCCCCTACAGGGATGGCCAAATTTCAAGGGAGTGGAGTGGAGGAGTGGCCTAGTGGTTAGAGCACTGGTCTTGCAATCCAGAGGTGGCTGGTTCAAATCCCACTGCTGCCATTTGTGATCCAAAATCCAAATAAATAAAGGGAGTGTCAGAGGCATAGCAAAGGCATGGACGTCCTTCTCACAGAAATATCCACATTTTGGACGTCCTCAACTGCCGTCGCAGGGACGGAGGCATAGCGAAGGACGTCCTTCACCCATATTCTAAAAAAAAAAAAAGACGTCCCTGACGAGCACCTGGACTTGTATTTTTCTAAGGTTGTACATGGCAATTTATTTAAGGTTGTAGACGGCTATTATACAGCTTGTCTGCATGTATGAAGCCGTCTTTGGCATGCACTGGCTTCCCCTTCTTAGGAAGGAAATCGTGTGCAAATGAGTTAAGTGAGCAGCTCATTTGCATGCGATTTCCTTCATGCATGCCCATTCCTTTCCGAATCGCTAAGGGATCGGTAAGGGAAGGGCTTTTTCTGTTCAGTTAGTCCACTGCAGTGCCCCCTAGGGTGCCCAATTGGTGTCCTGGCATGTCAGGAGGACCAGTGCACTATGAATGCTGGCTCCTCCCATGACCAAATGAGTTGGATTTGGTCATCTTTGAGATGGGCGTCCTCGGTTTCCATTATCGCCGAAAACCGGGGACGAGCATCCCAACATTTATGTTGACCATTTCTAAAGTCAACCTAAATGTTGAGATTTGGGCGTCCCCAACCGTATTATCAAAACGAAAGATGGCCATCCATCTTGTTTCGATAATACAGGTTTCCCCACCCCTTCGCAGAGACGTCCTGCGAGGACGCCCTCAGGAAAACTTGGGCGCCCCGTTCGATTATGCTCCTCCACGGGACCCATTTACTACCGGTAAGCTGTGGTAAGCCCACTGCAGGCTTACTGTGCGCCAAACAGGAACTATCGCCTGAGCTATTGCAACAGCCAGGTGTTAGTTCCCACCCCCAGCACAAGCCATTTCCACCATTTTCTATTTTTCTAGTGCCAGTGTTTACCTAGCGGTAACTGGGCAGTGCTGTGTGCTGCCCGATTACCACCGGGTTAGCGCAGGAGTCCTTACTGCCAACTCAATGGGTGGCGGTAAGTGCTCTCCCCTGAAATGGCCGCACAGTAAGTGGTTCACTTACCGCACAGCCATTTCTTCTAAAAAAAAAAAAAAAAAAAAGAGAGACAGCCTTTTACCCATTGTGGTAAAAGGCGGTAAAAGGGGGCCTCAGTGTGCATCAAAAACACACGCTGATGCTAGCGCAGGCCCCCTTTTACCTCAGCTTAGTATATGGACCGTTATATTCTTTTTTATGTCCTTTGTGTGTTGAAATTGTCAGTTGTTTTAATTGCACTATTTGGCCATTTCAAGAAAAAAATTAACCCCAGAGCACTTACTGCCTCTTATTTAGAAGGCAGTAAAGGCTCAGCATTATGGATGCACTAACCAGTTAATATGGCGATAAAGTCAGTGCACTAGATGATTAATGCATCCATACTCATTCTCCAATTTTGACAAGGCCCCTCCCAAAAAATACAAAAAATAAATAAATACCGCAAGCTTAGCATGTACAGATGGCACAACTAATGTAGAACGCATTAGTGTGGCCTGCGTTAAACCAATTTTGCTGCATTAGGCATGCATTAGCACCCACCACAGCTTAGTAAAAGGACCCCTGAGATACTGCAGTTTAGTGCATATCACAACTGTTCGTTTCCCTAAACAGGAGTACACAAATGTTACCACCAGCAGTAATGTTCAAGCATTTCAGCCCATGGGAACAAGCAATCTCACCAGCTTCCCCCACTAATGCTTAAAGAAGCATGAAGACCTCACTTTCAGTACTCCCTTCCCAGCATGCTCCCATGAAGTGTAAAATTATAAAGCCTCCTCCCACACAAAATCTGGCCTCGTTGTGCTGCCAGCTGCCCCAAGGGTGCTTGGACCCTTCCTCCCATCCCAGGGTTAATGGTGCAGCAGCTATTCTCAGTTGTCCTGTTGGTGCTCTAGTCCAACAAGACAACAGCTGACCCATGGTTCCCCTTTGTCCCTCAGGTGAAAGGGGATATTCTGGTTGGCTTGGTAAATGGAAACCATAGTTGCTTATTCTGTACTATCACAGCTGGCAAATATTTATCGTTTGGCCAAAAGCCTATACTACATTTCCATTTATTCGAAAAATAAGGATAACTTTTATTAACAAACCAATTTAGATTACTCATAATATTTTTAGGACAATTTCCTTGAGTAAGTAGGTATGCTTGTAGATAGTCTGCCCTGCTGGTGAATTATTCTCTTCCCCCTCCCCCTTCTAATGGGTAAAAGTATGTATAGGGACTCTTTGGCCCTACCATAGAGTAAAATTACCATAGCAAGTACTAAGCACGTTCCCTTGAATATAGAATATTGCAGTACCCTGCAAATGTTTTGTGTTTCACCAATAGAGGGAGCAAAGACAAGTTTACAAGGAATAAAATTGCCAACTGCCTATATATAGAGAGGAGCAAATTTGGGAAGCTCTCTCCTAGAAAAGGGGAATATGAGAAATGAGTTTGGAATCTGTCCTGGAAAAAGAAAACTGATGTGAATTCTTCAGAGGAAAGAAAGGGGTGAAAAGACCCACAGAGGTGGGGGGAGGGGGGGGGAGTATCCCATGAAGTAGTATGTAGTGGAGACCAGAGTTAGAGCTTATTTATTTCGATATTATTCATAAACAGAAAAGCAGTTTCAGTCTGATTGTTCCCCTGGTTTAGGAGGGAAACTAAACCTGAAGAGAAAATCCTTGTAGATTGGATCTTCCAGAGGACAAAAAAAAGTAAAACCCATGACGGATGAAGTTGTGTATCAGTTTTTAAGCCTACATAGATCTCTTTAGATGTGAATAAAGGACCTATTCCCTTTATTACAACCTATTCCAAACTTGAAGCTCTTTCTGAAAGTTGTGGGGAAGTTTTTATACTCTGATGTATGCATTTGTTGCTTCTTGCATTTTCAATGAAACCTAAGAAAATCCTAACAAACACTGAAAAGTTCTGCTAACTTGCAACCCCTACCCTTATATGAGAACACTAAGGCCACCACTTTAACATTACCTTCAACAATATAAATAGCAGAATCATTGCTAAAGTGTAATAACTCCATCAAATAAGCTACACAGCTAGTGTTAGTGCCTACGCACTAATTCTGTGCACACACAACAAACTCTAGTGCACCTTAGTAATCATGGGCCCTTAATGTAATTACCCTTGAGTAACAACTTATAGAATTCCCTTTCATAACACCTCCAAGTTAGAAAATTCTTATATTGCCTTCCATACTGCATTGAAGACTAATTTGTTCGAAACTACTTTTGCTACTATCTAACCCTCAACTTAGGGTAGGGAGAAGGACGGTGAGTCCACAGTCTCTGAGTGTCTGAATAGATTAATGTATTTTATGTACCTCTCAGTCAATTGTCCTTTTCCTATCATACTATGGAGTTCTGCTTTTTTAAAATGTCCTTTTTACTGATTTTACTGTATACCGCTCTGACTTGTCCTTCAATAAGAGCAGTATATTAAATTCAATAAATGACAAACTGAAAAAGGCATGAGACAAATCCAACTCCAAATAAATAAAAAAATACAAGTATATTGAATCTCCCTTCTTCTACTAAGACATCATCCTATTTTTTTCTAAACAAGCTGTAAGTCACCTGATATATTCCCTGATCCCTAATTAATCCATGTTATACACTGTACAACCATTTTTATTGTACATTATAGTTACTTCATATATGTAAATATATTTACTGTTCTATTATGCACCATTATGGTTGTGGTTAACATATGTGCTGTAATGAAACACAGTGGCAAACTCTGTGTGTCTGAATAAAAAGTATGCTTAAGTCCCTTTCCCAAGGTCTGAAGGAGCCACAGTGGAGTTTGAACTGGGCTTCCCTGGTTCTCAGCCTGCTGAACTAACCATTAGGCTGTAAAGAAAGACATGACTCTGGGATCTATTATGTTATTTCAGTTTGGGGATACATACGTCAAACCTAGTTGGTATGTGTTGGTTTTAGGCCAGTACAGTATTGTTATTGGCTGCCGTGCAGAGAATTATTATGTACACTGTAATTCATCATAATTGTTTTGCCATGTGTTTTCTCAGTACATACATAATTGACTGAATGGTAGGACACAGTCTTTTTTTGTGTGTGTATGATGAACAATCAAATCTTATATTTATGATTTTAATAGGGCCACCCAACTTCAAAAGGAAAGCTACCATGTGACTGGCAGAATATTGGCATTTATGCATACATGGGTAAACATACATGTGCATATGTCATTATTCTGGCCATTTATATATGTTCCTGACTCCTAAATATTGGTGCTTTCCTTATTGAATTGTTTTCCCCCTCCCACCCCATCTCCCAGTGCTGCCTGCAGCAGCAATATATATGCAGATGGCCTTGCAACCAATCAGTGGCCATAGTTAGAGGCAGCCTGAAGATCCAGTCTCCTGGTTGGACACATCCTTGCAGTTGTTGGATTTGAGTACAGAGGAAAACAGAAACTAATGTAACGCAAAACAGTAGAATGGCAAAACTTAAAAAAGAGGTTTTAGCATGGTCCAAAATTTGAAACAAGCTTTCCTATCTTTAAAACAAGCTGTCTGTCACAAAGCTGTTTTTCTGAGCCGGCTTCATTACATTCTGAAAGTAATGACAGCCTCAACTATATGACATTTTTTCCCTTATTAGGGAGGAATCTAGAGACTGTTGGTGAAGATTTATTGATATTTTTAAAAATCAAAATATTAATTTACATCTGTGTGGTGGCTTAAGGGATGAGGAATATGTTTAGAGCAAAACTATACTTATTCTTTAAGAAGGGGAAATGGTCAATTCTCTAAGTCATAAGCAACATAAATTATCTAGCAGAGTCTTTCTGAAAGGAAAAGGAAGTTTAAATATTTGGGTATTCAAAAATGATTTCAGGACTCTCGCAATGAATATTCTGTTTACTTCAGAGCTTCTTACTAGTGGGAAAATATAACACAGAGGCAGAAAGAATGCTAGGCTTAAAGCAGACAAACTTGTGTTTCACATGCCCTGAATTCTGTGGGTCTCCCGTGAGATTTGTAATTCTAAAAGGGATTATAGCCTCTCCTTCCACTGTGAACTGTAATAAAAATTGAAACTTTGCTTCCATTCCTAAAAACTTGACCCTAAGATTTGTATTTTTCCTACCAAATTAAGCAAACACTGTTTTTGAGAATGTAAACATTTTTATTTACTTGCCTTAGGAATTACATTTAAGAGATAATTCTATAGAATAGGCACAAAAATTTATGTGCAGATTACTTGCATAAATGTTTAGATCAAGGGTTCTCAACCCAGTACTCGAGGCACTCCTAGCCAGTCAGGTTTTCAGGATACCCACAATGAATATGCATGAGATAGATTTCCATGCAATGGAAGCAGTGCATGCAAATCTATTTCATGCATTTTCAGTATGGACATCTTGAAAACCAGAATGGCTACTAGATGTGTCCCGAAGACTGGGATGAGAACCCCTAGTTTAGAATAATGGCATTTGCAACTGCACACAGTTCTGCCAAAATGCTATTCTGTAAATGCCCATTTAACTTTCATACTGTGCATTAGCAAGGGGGTGTACATGTGGGTGGGGGGATCAAACTCTGAAACACTGAATGCTGTAAATTAAGTACACAGTAAATGTTAAAAGAGCAATTCAATAACTGGGCATCTGAATTTACACACCACTTGCATGCATAAATGTACAGAATAGTAGTACTTTCACAGATAAGGTACACTTATGTGCATAAGTGGAAGCAAAACAGCTAAGCATCATTCGGTAAGGGCGCTGTTCTGACCTCTGCAAAGCATTCCTTGCAATGTATATTCAGATAGTTAAACCCAGTATTTTCTTATTACCAGAGAGAAGGCTCCAATTCTTAATCCAAATTCTTCCTTTAATGCAGTTGTGATGTGCTTCCTTAAGAATCCTGTCCCTTACAGAATTCAATTAGCCCCTCTCTCTGGGAGGATGAACTGGCATAGGCTGGTAATACACAAATACTTATCAGGTGAAAAACACCATGGATTCCTGAGGGCCTGAGAGGCAGGGCCAGTCAAACCCGGTAAGCGGGGTAAGCGCCGCAGGGGGGCGCCTGCCTTCAAGGGTGCCGCTGCGGCACCATACCACGCTGCCCTTGGTGCTTTAAATCTTTAATTTACCTCCGTTCCAGCAGCCGCGTCATTTAAAAGCCTTGCCCTGTCTCTAGCCTTCCCTCCCTTCGTGAGTTCATTCCGCAGTCCCGCCTTCTGACATCATTTCCTCGAGGGCGGGACTGCAGAACGAACTCATGAAGGGATGGAAGGCTAGAGACGGGGCAAGGCTTTCAAATGACGCGGCTGCTGGAACGGAGGTAAAGCACCAAGGGAGGCAGGGGATGGGGGCAAAGGAGAATCACTGGACAGGGGCAGGGTGGGAGAAGACAGAAAGGAGATGCTGGGGGGGGGGGGTTGCACGGGTGCCGGAGGGGGGGGGGCACGTGGGCACCAACTGATAGTCTGCAGGGGGGCACCAGAGACCCTAGGACCAGCCCTGCTGAGAGGACAAGCAGCAGTAGCACTGCCTCAGCATGCAGAGCTTTACAAGCATCTCAACACACTGCCTCTCTCACTCAAGGGCAGCTCTTGCAGCATGCTATCTTCTTTTTCTTTCACAGTCAGGCAGGCATTCAGAAGGCGGGGGAACCTGCTCCTCTCAGCAGGCATAGGGCCTGTGAAGCTAACAAGAAAGAAGAACCCACAAGGCACTGGGAATAGAGCTCAGATGCTCAGAAAGGGCTCATAATGTAAGGACTACAAAACTATAGGAACTTGTAGTTATATATATATATAGTAAGCCACATTGAGCCTGCAAATAAGTGGGAAAATGTGGGATACAAATGCAACAAATAAATATATATATATATATATATATATATATATATATATATATATATATATATATATATATACAGTGCAATCCGCTTAAGTGCAAGGGTCTGGGACCAAAGAAATACATGCAGTTAACCAGTGCGTGCACTTAACCATTGTGACCCAAAAAAGCTTGACATCTGATCAGTGGTGTGCTGGAGCCGGCTCGCAAGAGCCGCTTGTTAAATTTTGACAGCTCTTGCGAGCCGGTTGTTGTTGGGGGCGAGCCGGCTCCATTGCAGGAGGTAAGCATGGCAGGAGGGTGCCATCACAGGCCATGCTTACCTCCCCTGCCGCTTCGAAACATGTCCAAAGATGTCCTTCGCTCCCACCCTCCCCTCCCGCTCCCCTCCGTCTTTTTTTAATTACCTCCGTCGAAACTCGCGCGCCATTTAAAGCCCTGCTGCGTGCTGGCCGTCTCCAGGCTTCCCCTGCTTGATTCGGATAATGTTCATGCCTTAGTCCCGCCTTCATTCTGACATATTTTCCTTTTTTCGCGAAGGTGGGACTAAGGCACGAACATCATCCGAATCAAGCAGGGGAAGCCTGGAGACGGCCAGCACGCAACATGGCTTTAAATGGCGCGCGCTTCGACGGAGGTAATTAAAAAAAGACGGAGGGGAGCGGGAGGGGAGGGTGGGAGCGAAGGACATCTTTGGACATGCTTTGGAGCGGCAGGGGAGGGAGGAGAATCGCTGGATGGGTAGAGGGGGGCAGGGGAGAGACTTGCTGAGCATGGGTGGGTAGGGGGGGCAGGGAAGAGACCTGCTGGGCATGGGTGGGTAGAGGGGGGGCAGGGGAGAGACCTGCTGGGCATGGGTGGGCAGAGGGAGGCAGGGGAGAGACTTGCTGGGCATGGGTGGGCAGAGGGAGGCAGGGGAGAGACTTGCTGGCCATGGATGGGCAGAGGGAAGCAGGGGAGAGATTTGCTGGCCATGGACGGGCAGAGGGGGCAGGGGAGATAATTGCTGGGCATGGATGGGCAGAGGGGGGCAGGGGAGAGAATTGCTGGGCACGGATGGGCAGGGGAGAGAATTGCTGGGCATGGATGGGCAGAGGGGGGCAGGGGAGAGATTTGCTGGGCATGGATGGGCAGAGGGAAGCAGGGGAGAGATTTGCTGGCCATGGATGGGCAGAGGGAAGCAGGGGAGAGGATTGCTGGGCATGGATGGGCAGAGGAGAGAATTGCTGGGCAGAGGGGGCAGGGGAGAGAAGAGAATTGCTGGGTATGGATGGATAGAGAGGGGCAGGGGAGAGAGGAGAGTTTCAGGACATGGATGGCGAGAAGAGCAAGAGAAATTCTGGACATGGATGGAGGGCAGGGAAGGGAGAGAGAAGAAATGCTGGACATGGAGGGAAGATAGAGGAAGGAGATTAGATGAGGGAAAAGGAAGTGAGGAGAGAAATTGCACATGGATGGAGAAAATAGGCAGAAGCTGGATCCACTGTACAGTCAAGTATGCGGAGGACCAGAAATGAAGAAGAAAGGAGGAAAGAAAAGAAATAAATGGAAAGGAAGCCCTGGAAACGGAGTCAAGGGAACAGATAGAGAGCAGCAGAATCAGATACTGGACCAGCATGATCAGAGAAACAAAGTCACCAGACAACAAAGGTAGAAAAAAAATAATTTTATTTTCATTATAGTGTTTGGAATATGTCCACTTTGAGAATCAGGTGCTGAACGTTAAAAGTTTATGTTTATTTACTTATTTATGGCATTTTATCCCATATTAACATGAATTAGATTGGAACCTGGGATCATTTAATTTTTTTTTCCTGGAGAGAGTAATGTGTTGGCCGCTGTCCCCCCCCCCCCCCCCCCCCCCAGGTATAGCCAGCTCTGCAATTTTTTTTGGCGGGGGGGAGCGCAGAGGTGGGTGGGGGGCGCCGAGGTGGACGGGGGGGGGGGCCTGTTGTTAAAAATTTACCAGCACACCACTGCATCTGATATAAACATATGCACAGTACTGTTTATTATACGTAAAGTATAAAGTCTCCGTTAACTGATGTTAGGCTTACTTGAAGTAATCAGTCATAGTCCTCTGTA
Source organism: Microcaecilia unicolor (assembly GCF_901765095.1). Classification (NCBI taxonomy): domain Eukaryota; kingdom Metazoa; phylum Chordata; class Amphibia; order Gymnophiona; family Siphonopidae; genus Microcaecilia; species Microcaecilia unicolor. The sequence continues at coordinate 213,737,090 of NC_044037.1, read as the reverse complement.
CACTCTTATGTCTGTGAGTTCCATAGACTATGTCTGCCAGATGGTAAAAACTGTCGTAGCACTGACATCCAGTGGCCTCCAGATAGGCCCGCACGGTGTTGAAACTCTCCAGCGCTCTTGCAAAAGTGACAGGAGGTTGTTGAATTTCGTCAGCATGTGCCTCGCTGCTCATGTCATCATCTGTTTCATCATCAGCCGTTGCCTGCATGTAGGCGCATATCTCTACATCAGTGCTGTCGTCAGCTGTTTGTAGATCGTAATCAACAGCTACGTAGTGATGAAACTCCTCTTTAGTAACACCAGCTGGGATGTCAAAAGCCTGTTCATCTGACACATTTGCAACAGCTGCATCTGTTTCGATCCTCTCCACATCCTTAATAAAGCCTGTGTAACATGATTCCAGGCTTCTTTCTGCATATGTAGGGAATCCAACAGTGATAGGTTATGAGCCAGTTCAACAGCACGTTTATCCTTGTCAGTCTGGTCATCCATAACGCTCATCAGACGACGTAGCACAAGAGCCCGATAATGTTTTTTGAAATTGGCTATTATGCCCTGATCCATAGGTTGGATCAGAGAGGTAGAGTTTGGTGGCAGGAAGACCACCTTGACGTTAGACAGCCTGACATCATCACTGTCTGCAGTACAATTATCACAGAGCAACAAAATCTGATGCTTTTGTGCCCGCATTCTAGTGTCTAACTTTTTTAGCCACTGCTTCCAAATTTCCCCAGTCATCCATGAATTTGTGTTAGCCTCCTATGACACAGGAAGTCGCTTAACATTCTTGAAGCAACGGGGCTGTTTGCTCTTTCCAATGACAAGTGGTTCCAACTTCTCACTCCCATCCATATTGCAGCAAAGGAGGATCGTCAGTCGGTCCTTCGACAATTTACTTCCTGTAGTTTCGGCTTGTTTGAATGCAAGTGTTCCATCAGGAATCGCTAGCCAGTAGAGATAGTTTTCATCAGCATTGAAAATGTCACGATGGTAGGAAGATGGTAGGAAGAACTGAAACAACTCAATTTTCAGTACCAAAGTCATCAGCGTCTTGTTTCTCACCATGCTGTTTCTTTAATTTTATGTTGTTCCTCTCCTTCCATTTTCCCAACCATCCAACAGTGGCTTTGAATTCAGTTAGTCCAAGACTTTCAGCTAGCTGATTAGCTTTCTCCATAAGCAGTGGACCACTGACAGGAAACTGTCTGCTCCTGACTTGAGAAAACCACCGAAGAAGAGCATCTTCTACATCCTCAGCTTTTCCCGCCCGTTTTAGTTTCCTGTGTGGATTTGTATCGTTTTGCCAGTCTTCCAGAAGCTGATCTTTCTGCTTCAAGATACGTGAAATTTGACTGGGATTGACACCATATTCTTTAGCAATAGATGCTTGACTGTTTTCTAATTTTTTAAGAACTTCTATTCGTTCAGCCAGTGTTAAAGTCTTACAGTTGCATGATGACAACGATGACTCCTGTGTACACTCTAACAACTTTCTTTCGCTTATTCTGCCTGTGGCAGTTAACCAACAAGATTTCAAATTTACCGCCCCTTTGTCACGTGCCAATCGGCTTCCATATTCTGTGCGTGCGCTTATGCAGAGTCTTTCCTGCAGAGGAGCGATCTTAAACCATGCATATAAGCAAATCTTGCACTTATCAGTGGTGCGCTAAACCGAAGTTTGTCCCCATAGAAACTGATGGCGCCAAAAACGGGACCGAAGTATGGCATGCAGTTAAACAGAGCATGCGCTTATCTGACATGCACTTAAATGGAGTGCACTGTATATATATAAGGAGGTCCAGGGAGGGAAACCATGAATGCCCACTGTATGCTGCTGAAGCGCCCTTTCCATAATCGTGACCTGGCTGAGGTAAGCCATTGTTTCTATTGAACTGAACTGTGCAAGTTTTGCTTTGAGGTCTGGCTGGAGTCAGACCTGGATCTCGGAGGTTGTGTTTGGGGCGTGGCAACCCCATCAGCTGTGGACTGTTTGGCCTGCTGCCAGACATCTGCCTAAGACCATGGATGCTGAACCACAGAGGGCTTTTCACCCCATTTCTCAGGACCTGTGAACAAACAGACCTGAGAACCTCTTTAAATAAAATACTTATTTTGTGTTTCCTCCTTTTGCCAACAGTATTATTTGACCAGCCACAGCCAACCCCCACTCAGGGTATCACATGTTGTGACAGTGATGGAATCCTGAGCTTGTTCTACCTAAGGCAGCTGGATCCATGACCTCCGGGCCTATTGAAAAGACAACACGGGGACATTGATCAAATGGGGTTAGCCCTGCCCTGGTTAAGGGGGGGGGGGGGGGGACATATAGCTGGTGCCTGACAGGCAGTCTTTTTTTTTTCTGATGTACTGAGCAATCTTAATTGCTGGCAGTAAAACATGGGAAGGTTACTACAAGCCTTAGTAGGGGGCCAGCAGCAACAGCAGGAGATCCTGCAAAAGCAGCAACAGCAACAATTTATGAAGGCACATTTCGAGCAGTGGTAGTAGCAACAGCAGCAAGTGTTATAGAAGCACATAAAGCTACAACAGGGTTCTCAGGCTCCAGTAGGGATAGCTGCCCAGGCACCCAGCCTGTCAACGACCCCTCCAGTTTCAGTGTTAAAGAAAATGGTGCCGGAAGATAACCCCAACTATTTTATGGCCAATTTTGAGAAGACCGTCTGTTTTGCTGGTTGGCCAGAGACTGCTGGTTGGCCTGAGGCAAGTAAGATATTAGGGAGGTTTATTTTTTAGCAAGGGAAAGGATAAAAACAAAATGTGTTCTACATCCAGTCAGTAGGTGTCACTGTTGACAATTGAGACCCCCCCACCACCATCCACAGGGACTGTGGCCTCTGATTCCATGGAATCCCCAGTCCCAAGCCAGCTTGTGAATCAAAAAATGATCCAGGGAGTTGAACCCAAGCCTCCTGTAGGGCTATATGAAGCACTTTCACTGAACTTCCAGGCCAGCCCAAAACGCTTTCAACTCTTAACTACCAACTACATGTATTAAGGAAACTTGCATGTATTTATTCTCAGATTTACTTTCCAAAGATTTATTTTCTACGTCTGGTAATACTTTTAGAAATGTCAGTTGATATGACAGTAGATTTGTTGTTACCCATGCAGAGTAGTGAGTTGATGGATAGCAAAATGCATGCTGATGGATCATTTAAGTAGACATCACCATGATGTCCCTGATTATACGAATAACCTTATTGTCTGTCAATTTCCGCAGAACGTGAACTGCATGTAAAACTAAATGATACCCATCCATTTGTGTAACCATTGCAACAGATTCATTTAATCTATCAGTATCAGTGAGGAAAAAATGAAAATAAAATTTTGTAATTAATAGAATGATTGACAGTATAATTCATAGCCACTGGGATTTTTTTTAAATAGAACACTCACAAAAATATGCATTAACACACAAATTTATTGGTACCATTTTTCTTTATTCCAAGGAAGTATAAAAATAACAAATAAAAATATAGGATTCCTTTTACAAAGTGGTGCTACTGATTAGTGAGTGCTGAATGCGAAGAAACTAATGGGATTTGAATGGGCTTCACATTGAGGACACACTAATCGGTAGCAACACTTTGTAAAAGGAGCCCATAGTGAGACAACCCAACCTCAAAGGGCAAATCTATCAGGAATCTTCCTTTTTATGCTTTACTGTCTCCAACAATTTCATAATAAATGTTTACGCCAATGTGTCTCCCCCAGGGAATAATTTAATTAACAATCTCAAATACTGTCAATACCGATGATACTGCTTTCATCAGGGCATGAGGTGCTGTTTTGATTTATATTTGGTCTGCTTTATCTATCTTTCACTCAATTCCTGTGTTGTCATAATACCTTAAAGTGAGAGAGCATCGATGATTTGGGAGCCACAACAGTAACTGTAAAACTGAAAACACAATTATGTATATTCAGTGCTGCTATACATTTGGGAGGAATTCTATAAGTCGAGCTCAAAATTCAGCACCATAAAAAATCAGTGATAAGTACAATTCTATAAAGGGCATGCACACAGGGGTTTTTCAAGCCTGTGAACTGTATTAACATTTTCATGTTGTGTATTTCTCTTGTTTGACCAGCAGGTGGTGTTTGTTTTCTGTTTTAAAGCTGTTGCAGAGAAAACTTCTTTTCTTTTCAGTTTAGCCCTGTGGAAAGGCAACCTGCAGTGCCATTGGCCAGATACTTTCAAAATTGGTGCTCTGGGCTCTGGTTGGGCCCTGGAGTTCAAATCCAGCCAGGAGATACTGGATTTTCCCCAGACTCAGATAGGGAGTGCAGAGGGTAAACATCTCTGCCCTGAAACCCTGTTCAAGAACTGTAAGTAGTTATTTTCCTGAAACTCCCCAGGTACTGACAAAGTGTTTAGATAGTATTAATATTGATCCTTATTCAGTTACCTGTTATTGCTTGTTGTGTTTTCACCTGTTTTATATAATTCACTGTTCTATTTCTGTGATGATAAACTCCTTAGTTTATTAGCTCTGATGTCTCGGACTAAGAATCCTGGTGGTTTGTGTTTTGGGTCCCTGAGTGCTTTGTAGGAACTGTGGGACCCCATACAGAAGCTGAAATTCACCATTGTGAGGGCAGTTGTTTAACAGGGCACTTGGTAGGAGTGGCCTAGTGGTTAGGGTGGTGGACTTTGGTCCTGGGGAACTGAGGAACTGAGTTCGATTCCCACTTCAGTCACAGGCAGCTCCTTGTGACTCTGGGCAAGTCACTTAACCCTCCATTGCCCCATGTAAGCCACATTGAGCCTGCCATGAGTGGGAAAGCGCGGGGTACAAATGTAACAAAAAAAAACTATTTTATAAAGGAGCCCAGGCATCTACATTCCTTTATAAAACACTACCCTAACTAGGTATATCTGCACTTAATATTTAGGCTCAAATTTTTATGCCAGCCATACAGCTGGTGTAGGTTTTAGCACTTAAGGGGGGGCATTATCAACATGGGCTATAGTTAAGATGTTTTAGGGGGGAATTCAGTAACTAGTGCCCAAATTTAGTCATGTTGTGACTGGAGGAATGTGAGCCCTTGTGCCCCGACTGAGCACAGCTAGGATGGAGTGACACCACACTCGGTCAGGCAGCCAGACAACCCCTGGCTTCACCTGGGGAGCGACCGCCGTTCCCTGGGAGTTGAGCCCCAGGTTCGGGCAGCCACCAGGAGTTCTGGAATTGGCGGGGTTGCACGACCAGACAGGCAGGCAAACAGACACAGTCCAAAAGCCAGGTAAATCCGTAGAGCAAAGAGTAGTCAAAAACAGTCCAAGGTCAAGGCAGGCAGCAAAACAAGCGAAGTCCGGGAAACAAGCCGAGGTCTGGAACACTGGAACTGAAGATAAGGAGCACCGGAGTGGACCTCAAACACAATTGAGGCCGAAGCAACGAAGGACTGGAGGCAGGGCTTTAAATAGTGTTGAAATCACTCTCAAACATGTGTAGCTGATTCAAGATGGCTGCCCCCATCAGCAGAGATGCCTACGTCCAGAAATAGGAAACAGAACAGACCCTCCTGCCTTCCTTAAGCTAACCAGCACTAAGATGGCCGGCTATCTTCGCCGGACCACGACTCGCCGGCGAATCGGCCGCAACAGGCCTGGCACCAGGTGAGGAATGTAACAAATCATCGGGAAGACCCATGCTAAACTAGTGTTTTGCAAAAGGCACTCTGTGCCCAGAATATTAGCTTAGCATGGATCTTGGATCTTACTATGGGGGTCTTTTACAATGGCGCACTAGTGTTTTTAGCGCACCCTAAATGCTAGAGATGCCCATACAAACATATGTCACCAACATACCCAGCTCCCTACATACTACTCATTCATAATAGTAGCAGAAGATTGTTCTTGGATCTGTCAGAATCGCATGCTGCCACCACATTGGCATTATACTTAGGCCACATCACTGATCTGGGTGGGCATGTAATCGTCATCAATCCAATTTTGCAGTTTTATATATATTTTTTTTGTATAAAATTTTTGCGTGACGAAGAGAACTTATGTGGTGACGGACCTTGATACAGCCCTCCGCAAAACATGAATTTGGCAAGACAAGACAACTCTCCATGTTAATTGGATAAGAAAAGATTCCCAATGGATTGTAGATTATCAAATGGAACACGGGGGTGAAAAAAGATAACCTATATGGAGGTAAGTATTTTTGTTTCTCCATATATGGAATCAAGCACATATATATGGAAAATTTTATACAAAAAAATATATATAAAACTACGATTACATGCCCACCCAGATCAGTGATTTGGCCTAAGTATAATGCCAATGTGGTGGCAGCATGCGATTCTGGCAGATCTAACAACAATCTTCTGCTACTATTACAAACAAGTAGTACATAGGGAGCTGGGTATGTTGGTGTGATATATATTTACCCTCTCCTGTTTGAATTTATTAGGATGCTGAAAATATTGACATAGAAATATATGGGCATCTCTAACATTTAGGGTACGCTTATTTTTAGCATGCGCTAAAAAAACGCTAGCGAGCCTTTGTAAAAACAAGCAGAAACAAGAGAAGGAGATCCGATTTCCTCACAACTATGCAACAGCAAACCAAAGAAAGCGAAGCAACAAAAAATGAGGCTTCCAAAGATGTAGTATAGCATCTTTCATAACAAATCCAATTTACTACTGTGTCAGACTTGACACAGCCATGTTTTGGCGTGTGTGCTTGCGTCAGGAGTTGAAAAAGTCTGTCACATCCAGTGATGCAGAAATGTGTAAAACATATGCAGTAGGAGATATAAAGCATCCAGGGGGTCTTTTACAAAGGCGCGCTAGCATTTTTAGTGCATGCTAAAAATAAGCGTGCCCTAAATGTTAGGAATATATGGGCATCTCTAGCATATGCATATTTAACGTACATGCTAAAAACACTAGCACGTCTTTGTAAAAAGACCCCTCTGTGCTTAAAAAAAGCTTGTACAGAAAACCAGTGGGGTGCCGCATGCAAAATAAAACTGACTAGGCAATTAGATTTGTTATTTTTTTCTTTGCCTCACTTTCTGTGGTTTGCTGTTTTACGAAAGCAACCAAAAGGTGTAAAATAGCACGTGCATTTTTGAAAATGTGATGTACACTTGTTAGTTTCCTACCCTAACCTAAACACTCCTCCAAGAATACCAGAAGACCACATGCACATACTGTTCATTGAGACAGTGAAGGGCAACTTTTCAGAGAGGACAATGTTGGAATATTAATTCACTTTTACATAAAGGGGCGTTTTCAAAAGAAACATCTAAGTCAGAATTTGGACATTTTACAAAGACGTCCAAATTCCGTAGCGGGGAGAAAGTAATTTTCGAAAAACATGGACGTCCATCTTTTGTGTTTGAAAATACCATGGATGTCCTTGGATTTGGACGTTTTGCGATTTGGACGTCTTTGATTTTCGGCCATTTTCAAAAAAAAAAAAAAAAAGAAAATCCAAGTCTAAAACGTCCAAAATCAAGCCATTTGGACATGGGAGGAGCCAGCATTTTTAGCAGACTGGTCCCCCTGACATGCCAGGACAGCAACCGGATGCCCTGGGGGGGGGGGGGGGGGGCACTGCAGTGGACTTCATAAAATGCTCCCAGGTACACAGCTCCCTTACCTTGTGTGCTGAGCCCCCCAAACCCCCCTAAAACCCGCTACCCACAACTGTACACCACTACCATAGCCCTTACAGGTAAAGGGGCACCTATATATGGGTACAGTGGGTTTCTGGTAGGATTTGGAGGGCTCACAGTTTCCTGCACAAGTGTAACAGGTAGTGGGGGTATGGGCCTAGGTCCACCTGTCTGAAGTACACTGAACTACTCCAGGGACCTGCATGCTGCTGTCTTGGACCTGAGTATGACATCTGAGGCTGGTATAGAGGCTGCCAAGTAATGTTCTTCAACACACTTTTGGGGGGTGGGAGGGGGTTACTGATCACTGGGGGAGTAAGGGGAGGTCATCCCTGATTGCCTCCAGTGGTCATCTGGTCATTTGGGGCACCTTTTTGTGCCTTATTCATAACAAAAACAGGTCTAGCTCAAAACATCCAAGTTTTAGTGCTGGACGTTTTTGCTTTGTTCCACTATGGCTCAAAGACATCCAAGTCTTAGGAACGCCCAAGTCCTGCCTTGAACACGCCTCCGATACGCCCCCTTGAGATTTGAACGTCCATTCCTTTCCTTTCTGAGAAAGACGTCCAAAATGCAGTTTTGATTATACCGATTTGGACGTTTCTGTGAGATGGACGTCCAAATGCCGATTTATGTCACTTCTTGGACGTCCATCTTTTTCGAAAATGAGCCTGATAGTCACATTGCTTCAAAACTTATCCTCCAGAGATATAGTAATGATTAAGAAGCAAACAATATCTATGGGAAAGGAAGTTCTAGAATAATTTGCTCATAACTCCTACCCTAGCTGAGATAATATTTAACCATTTCTCTCACCTCGTGTGCAACTTTCTTTAAATCAGCCACCTTACTTTCTAACTTTTCTTACTCTCTTACCTGTCTATATGTTACATCTTTGCTTTACCCCTCACTATCAATTAAAATGTTCTATTATGTAGTGTGTTGTCATTGCAAGTAGTATACTATGCCATACTTTGCATTGTTATTTGAATATTTTTACTGCTGTAATTGCCTATTGCTCATGTTTGTTCTATTCTTTTTGTACACCGCCTTCAGTTAATTCCTTCAAAAAGGCAGTAAATAAATCCTAATTAATAAATAACTGGATGGTAAAATAGGATAGACTCCAAAGTAATTCTTCAGAGAAAGGACAGTGGTTATTTGGAAGACTACCCTCACTGAATAGGCAAAACAACAGAATGCAAGGCAAGTATGGATTGGATCCAAGGAAGTATGGGTTAAGCCTTGGACTGGGTATGATCTGCAGTGTTGCATCAGAAATAGGCAGATTGGCTGTGTTTTGCGGTCTTTATAACTCACTGTTTTCTCTGTTGGTTTGCTTAATAGAAAGAAAATCAAGGCTGTGGCATTTGTAATCCATTTTTCACTCAATTATTCCTATTGCAAATCAACTAAAATGTCAAGAATGGCATGTCAAGTCTACCTCTGTGTGAAATAACATAGCGCAACGTCAATGAAATGAAAAGCCAACATCAAATGTATTGTCATAATAAGTGGAACAAGGAGAGATTCAAGGGCATAACTATAATAATTCAGTTTCAGAAAGTGAAAGAACATGTCAAGAATTTTATCACCACATACATTTTCTATTCAGGGCTTGATTACTGCAATATAGTCTATGCTGTCTTCCTCAATACATAATAAAAAGGCTTCAAACTATACAAAATACAGCCATAAGACTTATCTCTAATGCAAATGGTCATGATCACATTAACCTTCTTTTGAAAAAAGATCACTGACTTCCTGTACCCTTTCGTGTCCGCTGTAAGATTCTCACATTGACATATAAGGAACCTGATTCTATATATGGTGCTGAAAAAAATGTGCTTAGCGCTATTCTATATATCTCACCTTAAGTTAGGTGCAGTTTATGGAATAAATGTAGTGCCAATTCCCACAGCTAAAATTTAGGTGCAACCATTTACATCAACTAAAACCTGGTATAAATGCCTGTGCTTAATGGATTGGGCATATTCTATAACAGTGTGCAAAGTTTTTAGGAATGCCCAAGACCTGTCCATGCCCCTCCCATAGCCACACCGCCTTTTGAGATCCATGCATTAGAATTTACGTGCACCACTTTACAGAATAAGCTTAGAAAGTTGAACATGTAAATTCTAATTAGTGCCAATAATTGCTTGCTAGTAGCCAATTATCTGTGCTAATTAGTTTGTTAAATAATTAAGTTGCATGTGCAACTTTAGTCACCATATATAGAATCCAGGGGAAGGTGCTTCACAATGGCACTGCTTATCTGGCCTCTCCTGTCACTCTTCATACTCAGCCTAGGACATTACGTAATCTTTATGATGGTCGATTTCATATCCTTCCTGTTTGCCTTGCCTACCTACAGTCTATATGTCAATGCACCTTCTTCTTTGTTGCTCCAACGCTCTGGAATGCCTTGCCCCTGTGCAGAAGCTTCATTTCTAAAATTCAAAACTGCCCTAAAAGACTTGCTTATTTATGCAGGCCATTGCTACTTAGATTTGGCACAGCAGAAGATTTTATTTATTTGTAGTATTTGTATCCCACATTTTCCCACCAGTTTGCAGGCTCAATGTGGCTTACATTTGCCATAATGGCGGTTGCCATTTCCAGGTAACAGAATTACAAATGGTATTACGTTAAGGTGCATACATACATGGTAACATACATGGAACATAGCATATATGGAACAGATCATGGTGTGTGTGTGTATATATATATATATATATATATATATATATATACACACACCATGTGTATACATACATGGTAGAGGAGAATACATTTTGGTAATGCATAAAGGTTTCTCTGGTTATCAGAAGGGCCATGGGATGGGAAGAATGGTCTTTCTACTGTTTCTCTGGCTGTCCTATTTGATATGGTATTTTTTTCTTATTTCCTAATATACTGTATTTTAATTTTTGTAAATCATTGTATTATGTCCTCATAAAGAGTGGTATATTAAGCCAAATAAACCATAAACAGTACAATAAAAGAATCATTTCAGAACCACTCTATTTAGTTATATTTTAAGTCCAGTTGTTATAAAATTCCCTCCACAATCAACAGTACATAGAAACAGCCGAAATAAAGGTTCTCACATTCACTTCTTGTTGCAGGATAACAGACTCTTCTTGAATTTTCATTTTATTTTCCTTTCCCTACCTCTCAGGATTTGTCCCATCCTGTCAAATCTCAGCAGTGTTGTAGGTTTTGTAGGTTTCCACCATCTCCATTGAGATACTGTGCCATGCATCTAGCACCCATATTTCTTTATGTTCCTCCCGAGTCTATTTGCTTTCTGCCTAAGACAAATATTCCTTGTTCTAGAGCATTGTAGAACTTTTCCCACCATTCCTTCTACATTGGAAATGTGAAACTTGACACTTGTTCTCTCCTTTTTCTGATATGGCCTCCTGAATACGATTCAGTATTGCAGGTGAACTTTGTCACCTCTTTATTAGATGGATCTTTGCTTTTAAGACCCTTCGCTCTATGGGGTTAAACTCTGAGCTAGAATGATGGTCATTGATCTGATTGGATAACTCAGGTTTAGTTAGACAACATATCAGAATGGGTCTTTTGACAGTCAGCTGAGCTGTATTTAATCGTGTTGCAGCTAGAAATGTAAGTTGCTATTTATCAGAAGGGTTTCTGTAGTAAAGAGTTTTAATGCTGCATTGTATATTGTAAGGGACTACTCCTTAACTGGTTATGCTTACTTGCAAAGAAACCAAAATTATTAGCAGAGAGACCAAAATGGAGCACTGACTCTACAAATGTCATACATTAAAATGTGTTATAAGATATCACAAAAAAAAATCACCAATTGATGCCCTTATTCAATCCATTGTGTTTTCTCTGTTAATAATTTTGAGACGCAGTGACCAGAATTGTACTCAGTATTTGAGATGCAGTCGCACCATGGAGCAATACAAAGGCATTGTAACATTCTCATTTTCCATTCCTTTCCTAATAATTCCTAACATTGTATTTGTTTTCTTAGCTGCCATTGCACACTGAGCAGAGGGTTTCAACATATCATAAACGATGACACCTAGATCCTTTTCCTGAGCGGTGACTACTAATGTGGAACCTTGCATCACGTAGCTATAGTTTGGGTTCCTCTTTCCCACACGCATCACTTTGCAGTTGCTCACATTAAACGTCATTTGCTATTGGTCTGACCTAACATAGCACTTCTTTACTGTCAAAAATTTCAAAAACCTTCCCTGCCAAAAGTGGAAGAATCTTTGGGACCTTGTTACTAAAGCTTAGTGTGCACTAATGGACATTGCTAATTTTCTGCATGTCCTATTTTATACCAATGGGCAACGTGGCACTTAGCTCACGTTAATGTCCGTTAGCACCTGCTAAGCTTTAGAAAACAAGGCCCCTTTATGAGAAAACAGATATTAAAATCAGACTGCAAACAGTACCATTAACATCTATAAACCTGCATTCAACATTAGTCAAAATATGTAGATGCATAAAATGGCTAAAATAAACAAAACTGTAAAATGACTTGTTCTAAAACTGCAACAGATCATCAGATATCTAAATGCATACTGTTCTTTTAATTTTCTTTCAGTGCATCTGTTGGTAAACCCAATAAGCCTTTGCATTTTCTCTTAAGATGTACTACGGCTGTTAGGTATTACTGTACTTCATCATAATAAGGCATTCTCCTATAAACATCATAATTTGCACTAAGTGAAGGCATTATATCAAATCCTAGAAAATCAGGTTTTATGCACAGATACTTTCAATTTGTTAACTGGAACAAATTTGTGGCTTTCAAAGTTAGTTAACTCACGTCTATATCTAAACAGACCTCTCAATTGGTGGGTTCAATGAATAGCGATCATTTTGTTAAGTGCCTTATGTTCTGATCCTCTGTGTTGCTGCCTATAGGGAGGAATTCTATATACAGTACCTAAAAAATCAGCACCGAAAAAAAGCACTATTCTATAAGCCACATTTAAAGTTAGGCGCAACTTATAGGTGTTATGATCCTGTTGTGACTTGGGCAGTGAGCTCTTGTGCCCCGACTGAGCACGGTGTGTAGAGTCGCACAGCGCTTGGTCAGGCAGCCGGACAACCCCTAGCTTCACCTGGGAAGCGACCACAGTTCCCCAAGTGTTGAGCCCCCAGGTGCAGGTGGCCACCAGGACTTCGGGAACCGGACGGGGTTGGGCCGCCCAGACCAGGCTAGAAGCAAGGCAGGCGAAAACTCACAGGGAGAGCCAATACAGTCCAGGGATCAGGGCAGGCAGCAAGCAACAAGTATCAGATCCAGTCCAAGGGTCAGGGCAGGCAGCAAAAAAAGAAGTATCAGGTCTAATCCAAGGGTCAGGTAACGATAGGCAAGTCAAGCAATGGAGCGCACGAGATGAGAACCAAACCTCTATAAGCATAGAAGCCAAAGCAAGGTATGCAAGGAACTGCTGGCCTTAAGTAGTCCTTGCATCAGCAGTAACCACGGACAGCTGCCGCGAACGCTCCAGATTGGTGCCTGAAAGGGAAAGGGTGGATCCTCGAGAAAGGCACCCAATCCCGTGCAACCAGGCCATGCAAGCTACCCGCACCGGAAACTGGCGTGGCTTCTGGAACACTGCCAAACCACGTGGCCAGCCTGGCCGGCCAACGCACGATGGCCGTCCAATCAGCTGGACCAACGCCCACAGCCGAAGCTATTCTTATGACATTTGTTGGGTCAAATTATTGAAATTGTGACTAAAATTTTAATTGTGATTAATCACATGATTAAGGGTATGTTATCCCCCCTCCCCCCACTGCAGGTCCTTGTGACTATGGGCAAGTTATTTTAATCCTCCATTGCCCAGTCCCAAGGAGCTGCAGTGCAAAGAAAAATACATAAATAACATATCTTTAATCATGCGATTAATCACAATTACAAATTTTAGTCAAAATGTAGCCCTAAGAAATTAGAGAATAAAAGCAATGAAAAGACACAAAATACAAATTGAAACATAACAAATTAAGGGCCATGTTTACTAAGGTGCGCTAACGTTTTTAGTACATGCTAACAGTAGAGGCACCCATAGATATATATGTGTGTGTCTCTAGCATTAGCATTCACTAGTTTTTAACGCACACTAAAAACGCTAGCGCTCCTACAGCGTGGCTTAGTAAACAGGGCCCTAAACATTCTAAAACAGCCTGCAGAATAGCTATAAACAGCTTTACAGTTTTCACAGCCTACTTCAGAAAAGCAAGCCTAGCAAGAAATGATTTGAACTTTTCATAATAAAACACATAAGTTTGAGGAAGGCCAGCATCGACCACTTTGAGGCCAGGATTGAGTATGCAACTACCATTTCCACTTCATCCCTTTACACCGATACTTGTATTCTGCTACAACCTTACAGTTCAGTGCGGATCACATATAACAAGAGTTCAGACAAAATCTGAAGAATCAGTAAAACAATTCAAAAAAGGATACCTTATTAACTTCACATAATTGTATGAAAAATATTCTAAACAGATAAAAGGTATTTCTTAAAAAGATACATTTTTAAAACATTTTTTTCTAAAAATCAAATAATCTGAAATAGTACAGCAGAAGCGTTGCCAGGTTGATGGCGCAGGGGGAGCGAGCGTGTACTTCCGCCGGCGCACATTTTCAGTGCTACAGAACGAAAAAATAGGCACCGGCGCCAGAAGAACTCTGTTTGGGGGAGCGGCCGCTCCCCTGGCGCCCCACCTAGCTAAGCCACTGTAGTACAGATCTCAACTGGAAGAGAAAAAGAGTATTGTAACCATAGAAGTAGAATGTGGATCTCATGTCAGCCTGCCCTTCTGTTGGAGAGACAGGCAGATATGGAGTCATAACAAAGATATGTGTAGCAAGAGAATACTGTAATGTAAGAGGGAAAATTTGCTGTTGACCATGGAAGCAGATAATGAAGGAGACATAACTTTAGTTGCTGGGAAGATGGTTTTTGCAAAGTAGGATAACCTTACTGACCTTACTTATTATAAACAAATATGTTATGAAGAACTTTGCTTCTGTAAAGATAGAATTTGCTAGAATGGGCTGGAATATGTGAGAAATGCTGATTTTGTACTTCCAATACTAGCCTATGAGAGAAAAGAGTATAAAAGGAGAATTATGGAGAGAGGCAACCAGAGAGCTAATGTCAGAGGTCATATTTGTGTCCCGGTTGCTGTCTCATATGAGAATTAATTAATTATATTACATAGTCTAATTGTATTCCTGATTGGTAAGTGTAATAAACAAATTACTGATTATTCTCATATTACAATAGCCTTCTGTGTCTTTCTGTCTCTCCACCTGGTGGTGTTAGGACCATATTCCCTGAAGTTACAGGTAACTAGTACCTTTATACCTGGGAGAGCACAGAAAGATAAACACTGGGTTACTATATATTGAAAAGTAGTAGAACAAAAGCTGCTGATAACACATTCCTTGTGGTCTAGGAGTATTCTTTAAATTCCTTTGGCCAATACTGTATCCCAGGTCATGCATTTCCATTGTCACTAGCATACATTTAGGGACCCTTTTACTAAGCTGCGCAGGCACCTACATGCACCCAACGCACGTCAATTTTGAATTACCGCCAGGCTACCATGTGGCACATGCGGTAATTTCATTTTTTACATGTGTCCACTATGCGCATTGGAAAATAATTTTTATTTTCCAGCACGCAGCGCTAACCGGGCGGTAAAAGGCATTCTACATGCATTGACCATTACTGCCTGGTTAACACGCGAGACCTTACCGGTAAGTGAATGGGTAGTGGTAAGGTCTCAGACCCAAAATGGACACGCACCAATTTTCAGTTTGCCACACGTCCATTTTTGCCCCCCCCCCCCCCCCCCAAGAAAAGGCATTTTTTACAGGTGCACTGAAAAATGGATCTGCACACATCTAAAACATGCGCCTACACTAGCGCAAGCCATTTTTTTAGTGTACCTTAGTAAAAGGACCCCTTAGCTAGACCGACCATGAACTCAGCTTTCAAAAGTAACTAGAGAATGTTTCCTAGGTTCCACATGTTTGTATTCCAGTCTTTGTTGTATACAACAAGATCTTCCAAACACAACATTGTATACTGTTGGTGTTACCCTGTATATGACAATATTCTATAAACTGAAGCACTCAAAAGTCATTTAAATTTAGTCAACCTCTCACAGAGTGAGGGGGATAATGTGTAATTCTATAACTGAGCGCCGGCATTTATGCAGCACTTGTGATCGTAAATGTACAGAATCCTAGCATTTTCGCAGTTTATCCCCCTAATTCTCTAAAGGTCACCAAAAACTGCATCCTCAATTTAATTGAATAACGAGCCAAATAGTGGCAATAATTGTCTTTTTAACAAGCAATTATTGGCGCTACTTAAAATCAATATGTACATGCGCAAATTTAAGCGCATAAGCCATGCCTAAATTTTACACGTGTCAGAAAAGGGGGCACAGAAGTGGGTATTTCAGGGCAGAGCGTAGGTGTGGATTTCAGTTATAAAATAAAGATGTTCCACACATAAATTTAGGTGGGGGCATTTGCACCACATTTTTGTTGGTGCGAATGGACATACCTAAATTTACATGTGACTCCTGCACTTAAGCGCTATTCTGTAAACCGCACCTAACTTTAGGCACAGCTCATAGAATAGCACTTGTGTGGGAGTTCTTGGCGCTTATTTTTTTAGGTGCAATTTATAGAATTCACCCCTAAGTGTACACTAACACATGTAAGCGGCAGCAAAGTGACTAGGCACTATTCATTAAGGGTGCTCAAAGTACCATAGCATGTAAATGCAAGGGGGGAGGGGGGATTCACATGGGTGGAGCATGAGCAGTGCTGCAACTTCTGTAGGCAATTTACAGACCATTGTAAGTCAGGCATCCTCTTGCCATATTTCAGCGCCCACTAATTTAAATATGGGTGCATAAATGGATGGTGTGGAGATACCGGTCTACCTAAGCACGCTGTAGTGTAATCCAGGTGCCTAGATTCCATATTAGAATAAGTTCTCACATGCCTTTCATTTTATGTAATTAGACCTTTAAAGACACTGAACTAAATTCCTAAATGCCTAATCAGGAAAAATGCAGGTAAAGATGATGTTTATGCAACTTGAATGGCTGCATATTCCTAACTGGATTTTCTGCCCTTAAAATTACACTTGTGATCTTATAACATGTGTACTTTTGCCAAAATAAAAAGAAGTTGAAGCAACTCCAGGAAAGTAACACTTTTTTGGAAAAATCTGACTCAGATTATTGAGCATCACTATCCTGCTCCATCAGACCGTCAATCTACAGTCTCAAGTTTCGGTAGTTTATGCCAATCCCTTAGGGGTCCAAAATCTGCATTTAAAACCGTACAAACTCATGCAACTGTCAAAACCTAATATATGTTCTGGCCTTACCTCCACTTGGGAAAATGAATTAAATGTCTCGCTGTCCAGTAAGGAGTGGGATCTTTTTTGGACAAAAACTATGCGTTCCTCTCTTTCAGCTGCCCTCCTACAGTCTACCTATTACATTGTTCATAAATCCTACTGGACGCCTGTAAAGCTTGCTAAAGTATACCCAAGTGTTTCAAATCTATGTTGGTCTTGTCAGTCTGGTGTGGGTACCCTAGAACATTTGCTTCTCTCTTGTTGTAACCTACAGTCATACTGGAGTTCGGTTTGGGACACTACCCAGAAAATATTTACAATCCAAGACTATCTGACTTTTAAAATATTAATCCTTAAGGCTTTGACTCCTGGCTTGTCCATTCCTCAAAAATATGCCAAACTGTTTAACTTAATGATTTCTCTCGCTCTTCATCTGATTGCATTGCATTGGAAAAATAATCAGCTTGTTTCCTTTCATGAATGGTGGAATCTGCTGTGTTCCTATAGGCGATATGAGGAACTGGCTGCCATGAGATTAGGTCACTTCTCATCTTTCCACAAAGCATGGTCGGTGCTAGACGACTATGTATCTTGTGAAAAGGAATTAATTCTCTAAAGTATGTTGCATATACTGTTCTGTTTTACTCATATCAGCCCACTGACTTTTTTTTAAATTTTATTCTATTCCATATTATATGTTGCTGTATGTTTTCATAAATATTATGTTGTTTTAAAATTAATAAAGTTTAAAAGAAAAAACAATAATTTCTCACCATGCAGCATCAGACCACCTGAAAGGATGTGCTCACTTAGGGGTCCTTTGTTAAGCTGCAGTAACCACTAGCCTGCACTTACCGCGGGATGTCCTGCCATAAGTCTGAGAGGGGGCGTGTTTGGGGGGGGGGGGAGTGGGAGTGCCAGCATTGATCAATTAGCACACTGCGTGCTAACTGATTAGTGCATGATTAACATGCGAGTCCTTACCACCTACAAAACAGTTGTCGCCAAGTGCTCCCACGCTAATTTGTTTTAATGGCCATGCATTAAGTGGCCATTAATTTTAAAAAATGAGAAATCTTCCATTTTACTGTTGTGGTAGAAAGTGGCCTTATCAGCTGGGGCAAGGCAACGCTAAGACTACTTTTTCCTGCACCTTTGAACATAAGTACATAAGTATTGCCGTTCTGGGAAAGACCAAAGGTCCATCGAGCCCAGAATCCTGTTTCTAACAGTGGCCAATCCAGGTCACAAATACCCAGCAAGATCCCAAAAATGTACAAAACATTTTATACTGCTTATCCCAGAGCCCTTATAGAATTGCCCCCAAAGAAGCTGATCATGGCCATATGTAGAGCTACCAGTAGTCACTGTTATACCCTTATATTAGTATTGTTGACTACACATATAATGGCACTGAACATATGTATTTGTTTGTAAACATTCGGCCGGATTCGATATACGATACTTAAGAAATATACAGGGAAAACATTTCTGCCTAAGCGTATTCTGTAAGAGTTAGGCGTGGTATAGAATATGCCTAGCTGATATTCCAGCGCCTAAAGCTACATGCCTCCATTTACACCAACAAAAATGTGGTGTAAATCCCTGCACGTAGATTTACAAACACTGGGCCATAATCAATAAAGATGCGCGTAAATTTGGGAATGCCCATGAAACGCCCATTTCTCCACCCATGACCACACCCCTTTTGAACTACATACATTAGAATTTAGGTGCAGTTCATTCCAGAATCAGCTTAGCGAGTTATGCATGTAAATTCTAATTATTGCCAATACGTTCTCATTATTGCTTGTTAGGTGCTGTTATCAATGCTGATTAGCTTGTTAAGCCAATTAAGTTACACACGTTGCTATGGAATACACTTAGATTTCAGCGCAGAACACTAGGCACGCTATATAGAATCCGACAGATTGCACCTGACATTTAAAAAAAGAAAAATGCTGATCACTGAGTCTCAGTATTGACCTATCCATATTTATGCTTTGAATGCTAACAGCACACACTTAATGCTATATCTACTTTTACAGAACATGCTGAGCAAAACCATTAAGCACAACTTTAATCCTTTAAATCTATTTTATATTTCTGCATCAGAATTTCTACTAATGGAATGACTCCTTTTTGTTATGCAAATTAATTTTTGAAAGTAATTCCAGAAAATTATCAATGCATGCTCTTATTAAAATTACCTTTTCACATGCCTTTCATTTTATGTAATTAGACCTTTAAAGACACTGAACTAAATTCCTAAATGCCTAATCAGGAAAAAATGCAGGTAAAGATGATGTTTATGCAACTTGAATGGCTGCATATTCCTAACTGGATTTTCTGCCCTTAAAATTACACTTGTGATCTTATAACATGTGTACTTTTGCCAAAATAAAAAGATGAGGCAACTCCAGGAAAATAAGTTAGGAGAAAATGACACGCATTCTTGAAGTTTCAAAAATGTATAGATGTAGCAGACACTCATACTTAATAATATCTTTTCAAACTACTCAGAGTTGGGATATGCGTGTGTTAGTGCTGAGGCAAGATATTCAGCACAGAGGCCAATTGAATTTTGGTTTCAGCACCGAAACCAGCCCGAAATCTGTTTTTGGCCTTGTTTCAGTTTCAGCTGAAAATGCTAGTGCCACGACTGAGAGAATAAATCAGGTGGGTTATAAGGAGGATTAGTTAAAGAAGGGAAGTTTTAATTAAATAACACTTTTTAAGAATCTGTATATACTGAGAGAACCCAATGACTTCTAGATTACTTAACACTTAAAGCTGGCTTAATGCACTTCTCAACAATTCCAAGCAATTTACCAGAGACAAGAGAACAAAGGATAAGATATGAAGGCTCAATAGTGAGTTAATTTGTGAGATTTAATGGAGGGCAGGGAGCACTGCAATAGGACAAACTGGAAGTGTTTTGGTCATTTGGTCATTTGGTCATAAGTTCATCTACAACACAAAAACAAAACAAGAAACAGAATATGAGCTGGCTAGTTGAGGGATAGCTGGGAGGGATTACAAGTAGGGGCGCTCTGACCCTATGATTCTGCCTCCACCATGTAGCCATTTTTAAACCAAGTTAAATATTTCCCCAGCACAGTAAGCAATGGACTTCCTTTAAAAATCCAATGGGCCGATGATCAGTAGCAAATGCAGGCGTTAGAGGCTGTTAACGCCATACTAGCGCCTGCGTTTGCTACCGCTCCATGAGGCTTCTTCCTTTGGACTTACAGGTGATAAAGCTCTGCCCCTAAAGAGAAATGCCCATCCTCCACCGTGCCCCACCTCCTTTTCACAGAATGCTAATCTCTTAATGATCATGACGTATATGAACATAAAAATAGCCATACTGGCTCAGACCAATGGGCCACCTAGTCCAGTATCCTGTTTCCAAAAGTGGCCAATTCAGAGTACCCGGCAGAAACCCAAATAGTAGCAACATTCCATGCTTCAACATGCTTTATGAAGAATATAATAAAAATGTAGAATGGTTCAAAAAGGAAGTTAAGCACAGTAAATATGAGAAACTTAGACGGGATGAATTAGATTATAAGAATGGAACAGTTTATCCATGGCATAAAAATGGATTTATCAGATGCAACAGGTCCCCTTTAACAATAAGGATAGATCAAAAAGATAGTTTAGTAAAGATAGAATTCAGAGAAAGGATGATCATTCAAATTACCTAGATAGGATTTTAGATAGTGCTGGGGAGGAGCCGGCTGTCTTGGTACATGTGGGTACCAATGACATAGGAAAATGTGGGACAGAGGTTCTGGAAGCCAAATTTAGGCTCTTATGTAGAAAGCTCAAATCCAGAACCTCAAGGGTAGCATTTTCCAAAGTGCTACCTGTTCCACGCGCAGGACCCAAGGGACAGGCAAAGCTCCAGAGTCTCAATGCATGAATGAGGCGATGGAGCTGGTAGGAGGGTTTTAGATTTGTAAGGAACTGGGCAACATTCTGGGGTAGTGGAGCCCATCCTTCTGGAATAGGCTCCACATTAACCAGGGTGGGACCAGGCTGCTGGCATCAGCATTTAATAAGGAGATAGAACCTGGGGAAAGGACGACAGTCATTCAAAAACGCATGGTTTGGAACAAGGTATCTTTCAAAGATATCACCAAAACAGGGAAGATAGGGTATCCCGATAGCGAGGTTGCAAAAGAGACCATAATAGGTCAGGTGTCATTAAATAAAAATCAGACAAAAGATTGCAAATTAACACTGTCAACTACTGAGCAAGATGTAAATAGGAACAACAAAAGTAGTTTGAAATGTCTATATGTGAATGCCAGAAGCCTAAGAAATAAGATGGGATAGTTAGAATATATTGTACTAAATGAAAAATTAGATATAATAGGCATCTCTGAGACCTGGTGAAAGGACGATAACCAGTGGGATACTGCCATACCAGGGTACAAATTACTTCGTAGTGATAGGGTGGATCAAATTGGTGTAGGGGTAGCATTTTATGTTAAGGAGGGCCAGCATTTTATGTTAAGGAGGGCCTTGAATCAAATAGATTGAAAATTCTGCATGAAACAAACACATCTTGGAATCCCTATGGAATGAAATTCCATGTGTAAAGGGAAAAAGGATAGCGATAGGAGTGTACTACCGTGCACCTGGCCAGGATGAACAGACGGGTGTATAAATGTAATCAGAAATTAGGGAGGCTAACAAACTGGGCAACACAATAATAATGGGTGATTTCAATTACCCCAATATTGACTAGGTAAATGTAACATCAGGGCATGCTAGAGAGGTAAAGTTCCTTGACAAAACCAAGAACTGCTTTATGGAGCAGCTGGTACAGAAGCCAACAAGAGAAGGAAAAATTCTAGACCTAGTCCTTAGTGGAGTGAATGATCTGGTGCAGGAGGTAATGGTGCTGGGGCCGTTTGATAACAGTGATCATAATATGATCAGATTTGATATCAGCTTTGGAGTAAGTACACATAGGAAATCCAATACGTTAGCAAACGACAGCTGGTATGGTTAAAATGTGAGGTGAAGGAAGCTATTAGAGCTAAAAGAAAATCCTTCAGAAATGGAAGGATCTGACTGAAAATAATAGAAAACAGCATAACGAACGCCAAGTCAAATGCAAAGCGCTGATAAGGAAGGCAAAGAGGGACTTTAAAAAAAAAAAAGATTGTGTTGTTGGCAAAAACACAGAGTAAAAATATTTTAGGTATATTAAAATCAAGAAGCTGGCAAAATAATCAGTTGGACCGCTACATGGGTTAAAAGGGGCACTTAGGAAAGACAAAGCCATAATGGAGAGATTAAATTAATTCTTTTCTTTGGTCTTCAGCGAAGAAAATTTGGAAGAGAGATACCAGTGCCAGAAATGGCATTTAAAGCTGGCAAGTCTGAGAAACTGAATAAATCTCTATAAACCTGGAGGATGTAATGGTGCAATTTGACAAATTGAAGAATAGCAAATCTCCTGGACTGGATAGTACTCATCCTAGAATACTGATTGAACTGAAAAATGAACTTGCAGAACTATTGTTAGTAATATGTAATTTATCTTTAAAATCAAGCATGGTACTGGAAGATTGGAGGGTGGCCAATGTAACGCCGATTTTTTAAAAAGGTTCCAAAGGAGAACTTGGAAAATATAGACTGGCATTTGACAAAGTACCTCATGAAAGACTCCAGAGGAAATTGGAGAGTAATGGAATAGGAGGTAGTGTCCTATTGTGGATTAAAAACTGGTTAAAAGATAGAAAACAGAGAGTAGGGTTAAATGGTCAGTATTCTCAATGGAGAAGGGTAGATAGTGGGGTTCCCCAGGGGTCCCCTGCTAGGACTGCTGCTTTTAAACTTATTTATAAATGATCTAGAGATGGAAGTAACTAGTGAAGTAATTAAATTTGCAGACGACACCAAGTTATTCAAAGTTGTTAAATCGCAAGAGGATTGTGAAAAATTACAAGAGGACCTTACAAGACTGGGAGACTGGGCATCTAAATGGCAGATGATGTTTAATATGAACAAGTGCAAAGGGATGCATGTGAGAAAGAGGAACCCAAATTATAGCTACATAATGCAAGGTTTCACATTAGGAGTCACCGACCAGGAAAGAGATCTAGGTGTCATCGTGGATGATATGTTGAAACCCTCTGTTCAGAGTGAGGTGACTAAGAAAGAAATAGAATGTTAGGTTTTATTAAGAGAGGAATGGAAAACAAAAATGAGGATGTTATAATGCCTTTGTATTGCTCCATGGTGTGACCACACTTCAAATATTGTGTTCAATTCTGGTCATGGCATCTCAAAAAAGATGATAGTGAAATTAGAAAATGTACAGAGAAGGGCAGTGAAAATGATAAAAAGGATGAGACAACTTCTCTATGAGGAAAGGCGAAAGCGGCTAGAGCTCTTCAGCTTGGAGAAAAGATGGCTGAGGGGAGATATGATAGAGGTCTACAAAATAATGAGTGGAGTGGAATGGATAGACATGAATCGCTTGTTTACTCTTTCCAAAAATAGTAGGACTAGGGGGCACGCAATGGAGCTACAAAGTAGTACATTTTAAAATGAATTGGAGAAAATATTTCTTCACTCAACGTGTAATTAAACTCTGGAATTCTTTGCTAGAGAATGTAGTAAAAGCAGTTAGCTTAGCAGGGTTTAAAAAAAAGGTTTGGATAGCTTCCTAAAAGAAAAGTCCATAGACCATTATTAAAATAGACTTAGGGAAAATCCACTGCTTATTTCTAGGATACACAACTAAATGGTGGATGGGGCTTAATCAGCTGTGTGTCTCATACAGTCACTGAAGCACCATTATAGTGTGCTATATCAAAGCATATGCTTATGTGACATTTTCTAATCATAGCCAACCTCCAACCTCCGATAGTGCAAACAATTGCTTAATCAGTGTCCTCAAAAACTTAATCCAAATAAAAAACCGATTAAGTAATTGTTTGCACTATCGGAGGTTGGAGGTTGTCTATGATTAGAAAATGTCACATAAGCATATGCTTTGATATAGCACACTATAATGGTGCTTCAGTGACTGTATGAGACACACAGCTGATTAAGCCCCATCCACCATTTAGTTGTGTATCCTAGAAATAAGCAGTGGATTTTCCCTAAGTCTATTTTAATAATGGTCTATGGACTTTTCTTTTAGGAAGCTATCCAAACCTTTTTTTTAAACCCTGCTAAGCTAACTGCTTTTACTACATTCTCTAGCAAAGAATTCCAGAGTTTAATTACACGTTGAGTGAAGAAATATTTTCTCACCACTATAATGGTGCTTCAGTGACTGTATGAGACACTTCCTTCTAATTTTATAATGATACATACAGCTGATTAAGCCCCCTCCACCATTTAGTTGTGTATGTTTCAATAGAATTTGGCTGGTGCGGTGCCATTTCTTTATACTTTTGATATTTCTAGGATAAGCAGCATAAAATGTACAGTACTATTTTGGGATCTTGCCAGGTACTTGTGACCTGGATTAGCCACTGTTGGGAAAAGAATGCTGGGCTTGATGGACCTTCAGTCTGTCCCAGTATGGCAATACTTATGTACTTATGTTCCACAAAGATAACATTAATTCAGAACATGAAAAAAAGAAGCAGGGGTGATTCTGATGAGGCCTTTGATCCATCTCTCTCTTTACATACTACACCTCCAAAGACCAATGTTGCACAACAGATTTTTAAGATAAACCATCTCTGGAGAAAAAAAATTGATAACAGACAGCATCCATAATATACCAAGAAACATGACATACTAGTTTTCACAGAGAGGGAGAGGAAGGGAATGAGGCAGAACAGTGTCAAACAGTTTTCATAACAGATATCAAGTACTAGAACCCGCAGACTTCTAGATAAGTTTTGCAACTTATCAGAGAAATAAACAAAAGAAATGTCTGTCCTTAATAAAGGACTATCATTTGTTTCTACTGCTAAATATAATGCCCTCAACACTAGAATTGATCTTTTCAGATTCATTAGAAAACTATTTTGCCAGTGACACCACACGTTCAACAGACACCTCCATTGTCAAGAGAGATAGCAGATGGCAACCACCTGGTGACATCGGTCCATGTATTCAAGCTTATGAGAATTTGGTCTTACATGACATCATTGCTCTTGAACAGAAAAACAAGAAACCTTATTACACTCTCAGTAAGAAGAAATAATTAGCAATACAATCCTTCCATAATGACACATCTATAGTAATTAAAGAGGCGGACAAAGGAGGAGATGTGTCGAGGGGCAATTTCGATATGTCCGTGCTTAAATCCATGCTAAACTAATATCTTTGTTATCTTGAGATAACAGAGATATGTTTGTTTAGCACAGATTTAAGAACAGACTACACGGGATTTTGCCTATGGGATGCCAGCAACACTCTCACACCGGATACCTACCTACCTAAAGATAAGTGGTTTGCAATCAGTGACATATTGCCTAAAATCTGTATGACTTTTGAACTCGTATACAAAGTGAACATCACTTCTTATAATTGGATAATATAGATAGGGTAGGGACCCGGTGCTATGATGGTATGAACTGGAAGAGTTATAGTCTGGCACCGAGGCAAGCGGTAAAATATTACTTCCTATACACTGAGCACCAAAAAAAGTTTATAATAAATTGTAATCACTACTGTGCAATAGTACAAACTGGTATTAATGGAAGAACTTGATAGAAAGATTTAAGGCCATAGATTACCTAAATACAACTGGTTAAACTCATTATTACCAACTGGTTACACTCATTATTACATTTTAACAATCTTTGATTCTCCACAGAAAGGGTGGTAAATTCATAGAATGGCCTTCCAGTGGAAGTGGTGCAGACAAAAACAGTATCTGAATTCAAGAGAGCTTGGGACAAGTACGTAGAATCTCTAAGGAAGTGATAGGGAGAGTAGATGCATGAATGGACAGACTGGATAGGCCATATGTTCATTATCTGTCTACATTTTTCTCTGTTTCTATATGATAGCACCATTTTGCAGATGGGATCAAACAGCCAACTGAACAAAGTGCCAAATTAAGCTAAACGTTGTGCTTACCTGCTAAGATTAGGCAAATGCAAATAGTGGAGGTCTTGGCAGCCATTTTATTTATTTGTTACATATGTACCCCACATTTCCCCACCTATTTGCAGGCTCAATGTGGCTTACATAGTATCGTGAGGCGTTAGCCACCTCCAGTGATGAAACAAATACAGAGTGGTGTTATTGTCAATGAGATAAATGTTAGGGGACACATTATAGGATCATAGACACATTAGGGGATCATAGAGGAGTTATATAGTGTTCATAGTGTTCATTTCAAGTATTGGTTTCTTAGTGTTGCTGGGTTCAGGCATTAAGTTGGGTTAGTAGGGTATGCCTTTTCAAACAGGTTGGTCTTTAGTGATTTCCTGAAGTTGAGGTGGTCATACGTTGTTTTTATGGCTTTTGGTAGTGCATTCCAGAGTTGCATGCTTATATAGGAGAAGTTGGATCCATAAATTGATAAATCCATAATTGTACTTGAGACCTTTGCAGCTAGGGTGGTGAAGATTTAGGTATGTTCGTGATGATCTGGTTGAGTTTCTGGTTGGCAGGTCTATGAGGTCAGTCATATATCCCGGGGCATTGCCATAGATCATTTTGTGGACCAGGGTGCAGATTTTGAAAGTAATACATTCCTTGATTGGGAGCCAATGTAGTTTTTCTCAAAGGGGTTTGGCGCTTTCGAATCGCAATTTTCCAAATATAAGCCTGGCTGCCGTGTTCCAAGCTGTCTGTAGCTTCTTTATGCGTTGTTCTTTGCATCCCGCATAAATTCTGTTTCAGTAGTCAGCATGGCTTAGTACCATTGACTGTATCAGGTTGCAAAATTTTGAGATTGAAGGCTAGTATGGGCAGGGGCAACTGCAAATCACTCCTGCCCAACTAGGCCACTAGACTACCAGAGCTTCTGAGATAGGCCCGAGATTGGCTTATGGGTGGTTGGAGGATGGCACTTATGGTCAAGGGGGAACAGAGAGTGGTTGCCGCTTTTGGTTGCGGGAGGCCATGCCATACCAGTTTTAATTTCAGCTTTGGTTGTGGCTGAACTATGTAGCAAATTTTGGCAGCAGATTTGGTTTTGGCCAAAACTAAAAAACTCAGTTTTGATTGCCCTCTACTCCTCCAGACCCAATTCATGCCATGATGCTGCATCTGCTACCACAAAGCTGGAAATTCTGACCCCTCTCCCCCAATTCTTAGACAGCCCAGTATATCCATTCACCCCATCAAGTTAACTTTTTTTTTTTCATTTAACCCCTAGGTTTATATGTGTAAAGGCTTTTAGTATAC
The DNA here is from genome assembly GCF_901765095.1 of Microcaecilia unicolor. NCBI lineage: Eukaryota > Metazoa > Chordata > Amphibia > Gymnophiona > Siphonopidae > Microcaecilia > Microcaecilia unicolor. Next base: position 213,709,675 of record NC_044037.1, on the reverse strand, counting down.
TTTGAGCCTGCTGAATGTGTAGACTGATGGTCCTTTTCATTCTACAGTAGTGGGCTTATTCCTAAATCTGTACCTGGGGGTTTAGATCTTCCTGAAACTTGTGTGTATTGTAGGGCTGTACCAAATATCCGTATTTGATTTAATTCGGCACCAAATTCATTATTTGTATTCAGCTGAATAGTAATTTAAATTTGAATATGAATAATCCAGGGCTGTACTGTGCTAAATCCTACTGAAACAAACACTTGATCTCTGATTTCACGTTGCTTATTTTATTACTTGTTATGTTAAAACTGAAAGCCTATTATTTGTATTCGGCTGAATAATATTATTCATTATTCATATTTGGCTGAATAGCAAAATATGGTATTCAATACAGCTCTAAGTAATGTGCAGAAACGAAACAGCTATTCTCAAACTGGGAAGTATGGAGCTTGAAGTAAGCAGTCCCCAAAGGAATGTCCAGGGAGACCAGGAAAACAAACACCAGGCAGAGATAAAGACATATATTCTTGTTTTCTGGCTATATCGTACACCTCAATCAAGTAGAAAAGCAAAAAAGTATCACATACTTCTATCAATCAAAGTTCATGAGGTACTATCAAAAATTCAAAAATTATAGTTGTGAACAATAGCTTGGAGTACAAATTGCCTGCACAACTAAGTGGCTTGAAACTCATGAATTTCTCATTCAGAACCAGCTACTGTTTCTTGAAATTTTGATTTTTTTTTTTTTGTGCACAACCAGTGAACACAAAAATAGTTGGTTTATTCCTAAATCTGGGCCTGGTTGCCTGGATCTTGTGTGTATTATGCAAAGTAAAATAAAAGAGCTAAAATATTGGACAATAATACTATTTATTAAAAGAAATGATCTTATGAGGTGCATATTTATTTGAATATCCTAGTATTCCTCCTTTTAATCATCAGATGCAGCTTTACATGTGTCCATAAAGAGGGTAAATTTCTAACAGAGCACTCAACTTGTGCACATAAATGCCCTTGTATATATATATGCATATATATATACTATGTATTATTTATTTATTGCATTTGTATCCCACATTTTCCCACCTATTTGCAGGCTCAGTGTGGCATAAATAATAACCGTGATGGTGATCGCCAGTTCCGGTACTGCAGATACAGAGTGACAATGTAGAAGTTTTGTGATAAACACATCAGGAAACAAGGAGGAAGGGTTGAGTTGTGATCAACTGGAGTCTTAGTTTCGTTGTGTTGTGGGATCGAGATATTTAAGTTGGGTCATCAGGGTATGCCTTTTTGAATAAGTAAGTTTTTAGTGATTTACGAAAGTTTGATAGGTCGTGCGTTGTTTTCAAGGTGTTGGGTAGTGCATTCCATAGTTGCGTGCTTATAAAGGAGAAGCTGGATGCATAGGTTGATTTGTATTTAGTTCTTTTGCAGCTTGGGTGGTGTAGGTTTAGGTATGTGTGTGTTGATCTTGTGGTGTTTCTGGCTGGAAGGTCAATGAGGTCTGCAATGTATCCCGGGGTCTCGCCATAGATGATTTTATGCACTAGCGTACAGATTTTGAAGGCAATCCGTTCTTTGATTGGGAGCCAATGTAGTTTTTCGCGTAGGGGTTTGGCGCTTTTGTATTTCGTTTTTCCAAAAATCAGTCTGGCTGCGGTGTTTTGCGCGGTTTGGAATTTCTTTATGATTTGTTCTTTACATCCCGCGTAGATTGCATTACAATACTGATTGTACCAAGTTGCGGAATATTGCCCTGTAGTCTGGGGTGTTAATATTGTTGGGTTTGTTGGTATTGTATTGGGATGTAACTAAGGATGATACAGTGTGTTTTCTCTGCGTTTAGTTTCAGTTGGAATGCATCTGCTCATATGTTCATGATTTGCAGGCTGAGTTTGGTTTTGTTGATGATTTCTATTGGGTCATGTTTAAAGGGGATGTATATCATGACATCATCTGCGTTATATATGATATGATATATATATATATATATATATATGCATTTATCAAATAACCCTTCATAAAAGAGGAACTCACACCAGCTCTCAAGCTAACTCAAATATGTAAGTCCTTATTTCACTCAGACTCCACCCCAGAGAACACTTATGTTAATTCTGACTAAAAGTATAGACATCTTTTAGGGAATGTGCCCTGGGAAACTAAACCACGGTAAAATTTGTAGTTACTGTGGCTTAAAGCAGGACTATATGGCATGTTAGTTACAAATTTTACATAGCACCCAGTAGGCGTGGAACCAGCCTTTTCTATTGCTGGTCCCTGATTAGAGTGGCAATTAGCTTTAATGCTGGAGAACATATCACCTTATTTAGGAGGTAATGCACAGTTTAATGAATGGAAATAGGCAAACTACTGCAACACCCTTTAACAAGATACCGTTGTAACCTGTTTCTGCACATTAACCACATGTTGAGTGCTTAACACACTTTAGTAAAAGAGCCCCTTAGTTAGTTCTCAATGTATTTAAAATTATCTGTATCCTGCTTATCTAATGTTCTCAGCAGGTTCCATTAAAATATAAATACTTGCGAAATACACATAACAAATATAAATAATCTAATAATAAACATAACAAATTATTGCAGACGTCAGGATCATATAAGTACCAAATAAATCTAAACAAACATAAACATAAGCCAATGATATAAAATATAGGTCATGCATATTGTATAATAACTAGCAGGTCCACTAAGTTCATTAAGTTCAAAGCTGCCTTCAAAAAGAAAGATTTAACCTCCTTCCTAAATTCCAGAAGATCTTTCAGCCTCCAAAACGTGGCAGGGAAAGAATTCCCCATCATAGGACCAGCAAAAAAAAAATAAAGTTCTACTACATGCCAATGCCTTCTGAGCCCAGGCCAAGGGGACAGTTATAAAAGCTAGTGGTCCTGGGATCTGAATGACCTAGTAGACTGATACACTGTCAAAACATAAATCAATATCAGAGGGAACCCAACTGAATCTTCAATAAACCGCCCAGATGGCTCTAAGCTTTATGCCATGAGAGGTCAGCTAATGCTATCCATCTCAAATTAGCTTCCTGTCACTGGTTTCCAAAGAATTATACTCTGTAAAAAAATAGTAAAGAAAAACTCCCTACAAAAAAAAAACCCAAGGAAGAAAAGATTGCTTCCAAGAAAACGAGCATAACAAAAAATACTTAATGGCTCAAACATCAAAGTTCTCTCAATTAACAATCTCAATAAAAAAAGAGCATTAAACTGTGCACAGCTAAAATAAAAACGGGACACTTTATCTGAGCATAGATTCACTTCATTACTCTTCCTGTAATACAAAGTCAAAATTCAAGAATATAATATGTCCAAGTCGTAGTCCTTGTTGCTGTAGCCACATCAAAAAAATCCTTGACAAGTAATAAGGATTCCCCTTGTTTCGCTTCACTGCATCAGGAGGATAAATCATCTCACATATAACCTGGTCCAAGATGGTGCACATCTTCATAAAGATGCCAAAAAATTAAGGGTCCCTTTTACTAAGCGGTGGTAAGCCCAAGGCGGGCTTACCGCTCACTAAACAGGAAGAACCGCCGGGCTACCACAGCAGCCTGGCAGTACTTCCCACCCCCAGAACGCCATCATATCTGGCATTACTAAAAGATATTTACTTTTGTAGCACCAAGGTGTTACTGCCAGGCTAGTGCGGTGGCCCTTAGTGCCCCCTCAATGGGTGGCGGTAAAGGCTCCCCCTGAAATGGCAGCGTGGCAAGTGCTTTGCTTGCTGCTTGGCCATTTTCTGAAGGAAAGACTTCCCTTTTACCAGCTGCAGTAAAAGGGGGCCTCAACGCACGTGAAAAACACGCACTGACACCAGCGCAGGCCCCCTTTTGCTGCAACTTGGTAAAAGGGGCCTTCAATCCCTCCCATTCAGGATAACAAATCACTAAAGCTAATAAAACACCTCCCACTCAATCGGGCCATTAAGGCCTAGGGGCTCACAGTAGATAGAATATATCCACCTTTCTTCCTGTTGATGAAGGAGTTTGGAAAGATCACCTCGCCTACCATTGTCCCTAATGTGGTCGATAACCTTACATTTAAATTCATAAAATTTATGTCAAACAACAGGAGCTTCAGTTTTCGCAGCAGTGATACAATGCTTGTACTCTGTAAGTCTTGTTTTCAACATCCTCTTGGTCTGTCGATTTATATCAAATTACAGGGATTTAAGATCATACAAACCACTGCATTAGAGACACAAGAGGTAGAACATTTCAGAAAAATCATACGTTGTGTTGTACTCCAAAAATGAGTATCTTCAATCATGATAGAACACATAATACATTTACCACAATATATGTAGCCCCTAATATCAGAAATTTGTACTGTCCAAATATATATATTGTCCTATATTAGTGCACAACTGTGGAATGGTCTACCTAAATTTGTGAAAGTCATCCCTGATCATCCAACCTTCAAAAGTTACGTTAAGACCTACTTATTCAGAAAGGCTTACGCTCTTGACCCGCCCCGCACCGCTACCTATTGAATTCTATTTTCTATCCATATTTTCCCACTCCTGCTATTACTCACTTGTCCCTTTCCCTACAATGCCGTTCACTGTTTGTTGAAGATTTGAGGTATGCTTTTGTAAATTACTGTAAGCCACATTGGGCCTCCCCATGGGTGGGAAAATGTGGGATATAAATGCTGTAAAATAAATAAATAAATAAATCATAATGACATAAAATGTCAGCCAAATTTGTATTACAAGAATATGACATCATAAAGTGAGATTTTTCAAAAATATCATGTACTACAAGAATGCTTCAATGCTTCCTAATAATTTTGGCAATTTTAGTGGATAAAACAGTGAGGAGTCCTTTTACTAAACTGGGAGGGAAAAGGCCCTGTGCTAGCGGCAGGAGCCTTTCTGCCCCACACGTCAGGGCCCTTTTTCCCGCAGCTGGTAAAAGCCACCCAAACAAAATGGCCGCACAGTGAGATAACTTTTACCACATGTTCATGCAGCAGGGAGCCCTTACTGCCACCTACTGAATTGGCAATAAGGGCTCCCATGCTAACCCAGTGGTAACCAGGCAGTGCGCCAATAACTGCTGGGTTAGCACCACTTATGCCATTTCCGGGATTTTCTCTTTCCCCAAAAAATGGCGCTCACTCGGGGAGGGACTACTGCCGGCGACCATGTTGGGTCGGCAGTAGTCCCGAAAGATCAAACGGTAAGCCCACATTGGACTTACCACCGCTCTGTACAAGTGCCCCTATATTTCAAAATATGAGACATTAGAATTTTGACTCTCTTTTTGTCTCTTGTAGTAACAAGTCCCGATTATTATAGAAGGCACATTTGTATGCCTGCTTCATAGTTTTCTCTGGATACCCTCTATCATAGAGTATGTCCTTCAACCGAACGGATGTCTATTTATATATCTGTGTCAAGTCACAAATGCGCCTGTAATGAAGAAATTGCGCAAAAGGAAGTTTTCTTAATATGATACAAATGCCAATAAAGTGTTATGATGTTTAGAAAAAACACTAGTTGTAATTTTTCCTTCCTTTATTTTAATCTTTACAACCAAAAAACACATTTCAGAATGATGATGAGTACATTGAAACTTCACAGTAGGATGGCATCTGTTCAGTTCCAACACAGAAGACTGCAAAGCAGATTCTCACTCTTGCCATATAACAAAAATGTCATAAATATATCGCCATCAGCACATAGCATCTCAGAATGCCTCCAAAGTATACATTTTTTCTGCCAGACATGCCATAAATAAATCAGCCACTGAAGAGGTAAACGAAGCTCCCATGGCAATGCCTGAACGTTGTAAAAAAAATGTCCCCATTAAAGAGAAAATGATTGTTAGTTAAGGCCAAATATGTCAATTTCATAATAAAATCTGTAGGGTCCTGTTGAGGTATAACCGTATACAGGGATTGCACATCCAAAGTGACCAATAATGCTCCCTTCGGTAAACTTTGTAACTCTTGTAATTTATTCAAAGACTGAATCATGTGTTTCAAATAAGAAGGAATCAAAAGAACTAAGGAGCCAAGAAAGAGTCAACATACTTACAAGCCCGCTCTAGTATAGAATCACAGGCCGATACCGTGGGGCACCCAAGCGAGCATACCAAAGTTTTGTGAATTTTAGGTAATGTAAAAAATATAGGTTACTTTAGTCTTCTCAATGTTCTTAATTTGTTAGATGCAGTTTTTATGACCCATTTAACATGAGTTTTGAATCTAAGCTTAGATAAAACTCTTAAGTAACTGCTTCTTGTGGAACATAAATTCATTATCCAGCTATGTCCACCTGATCAGGAATGTTAATTGTCAGATTCCTGTGGACTATCAACAGAACTATATATTTTCTCTAAATTCAGGTTTAAGTAACTGTTTTGGACAGCCAGGAGCAGATTTTCATGATAACAGTCCCCATACTGCTGATAATCACATTCCAATCTAATTTAACAGGGAATATATCATAATATTACCTGCATGTACTCTATAGTATATTCAATACCTAGAGATGTGAAAACATCACAAAACTTAAACAATATTGCAGATAAGGCGAACCGTGTGGAATGCCCTTTGTCATCACCAGAAATCTTGAATTCTGGGTCACCCTCTTAGTGTATTGTTTTCTATCACTCAGTTAAGAAGTACACCATGTCAAAACTATTAATGTATAATTTCCAGCAAAATATTGCCATGAAGTGGAAACTCTATTAATGTCCATCAGCATGGGTTGATTTTGTTGGAGGTGATGGGCTTTAGGAGGCTATGCGGCATGCCACTTCATGTTTGTTTGCTAAATCCTAAAATGCATATGATGATATCTCATTTATTTATTTTATTTAGATTTTGCTCACACCTTTTTCAGTAGTAGCTCAAGGTGAGTTACATTCAGGTACTCTGGATATTTCTGTGTCCCGGGAGGGCTCACAATCTAAGTTTGTACCTGAGACAATGGAGGGTTAAGTGACTTGCCCAAGATCACAAGGAGCAACAGTGGGATTTGAACTGGCAACCTCTGGATTGCAACACAGGTGTTCTAACCACTAGGCCACTCCTCCATGCCATTTAAAAGTGAACAGAAGGGGAACTGGCTTAACAAGCCTTAAAGGCAATTCTAGAAATGGTGCCGAGTAGGTACTTTCAAAATGCGCATGTAAGAAAGTGCCTATATTGGTAGCTTTGCATGCTAATGCTCTTTGCACTGTTTTATAAGATAGCAGATCAGTTCCTTAATGAGCACCTACAAAATAGACATACACATGCAAGCGTTGAGTGGTGCATATAGGTGCACCCACTTATGCCTACCATTGACTTGGTGTAAACAGGTATAACTTCCTTTTGGGTGCATTGATGGGAAGTGTTAGGAAGTGCAGAGGTTAGATAAGGATGTTTTGGGAATGCGAGTGTGACAATGAGTTGGGTCAGGCAGTACGGGGGTGACACTTCTGCTTATTTTCGAAGGAGATCACCGGCCATCTTCTGACACAAATCGGGAGATGGCCGGCCATCTCCTTAACCTGGCCAAATCGGTATAATCGAAAGCCAATTTTGGCCGGCTCCAACTGCTTTCCGTTGCAGAGCTGGCCAAAGTTAAAAGGGGCGTTTCCACAGGGTATGGAAAGCGGGACGGGGGCGTGGTTATGAGATGGCCAGCTTCAGCCGATAATGGAAAAAAGAAGGCTGGCTCTGACGAGCATTTCGCCGGCTTCACTTGGTCCATTTATTTTTAGGACCAAGCCTCAAAAAAGTGCCCCAACTGAGCAGATGACCACCGGAGGGAATCGGGGATGACCTCCCCTTACTCCCCCAGTGGTCACCAACCTCCTCCCACCCAAAAATAAAAATTAAAAATCATTTTTTGCCAGCCTCTATGCCAGCCTGAAATGTCATACCCAGCTCCATGACAGCAGTATGCAGGTCCCTGGAGCAATTTTTAGTGGGTGCACTTCAGGCAGGTGGACCCAGGCCATCCCCCCCCTACCTGTTACACTTGTGGTGGTAAATGGGAGCCCTCCAACCCCCCCCCCCAAACCCACTGTACCCACATGTAGGTGCCCCTCCTTCACCCCTTAGGGCTACGGTAGTGTTGTACAGTTGTGGTGAGTGTGTTTTGGGGGGGGATTTGGGGGGCTCAGCACACAAGGTAAGGGAGGTATGCACCTGGGAGCAATTTTTGAAGTCCACTGCAGTGCCTCCTAGGGTGCCGGCCCCAACCGTATTATCGAAACGAAAGATGGCCGGCCATCTTTTTCGATAATACGGTTCGGGACCGCTGTTTGCGGTTATGCCCCTCACTGACACCATCTCATCCCGACGAGGACGAACTGAGAAGTGCTGACATTAGAATGCTTTATCTGCCTCCCAATGTCACATCATTGTGTTAGGCAATGGACCAGGGTGTACTAGAAGCCTTAAAGAAAAATTATTACTATAAGCTTCTCACAACGCTTGTTTGTGCACTAGATAAAGGAAAGGAATGAATGAAATTTTAAAGAAAGTGAACATCAAAGATGTTATCTACTGAATCGCTCAGTCATGGGATGAAATTGAACCTCCAACCCTTGAAAAATCATGGAGGATGTTAATTCCTGAGAATGAAAATGAACAAGGACATGACACTGAACACAGAATAACAAGAAAAGCCAGGATGAGAGAATGCTTGTGGGGATGACATACAAGAATGGATGCAGACAGACAAGCAAGAAGAGTTAACTGACAATGAAATGATTGCTCTGATTATCACCATCATCTTCATTCCCATTCAAGATGCTTCAAGTGAGGCTGAATCGAGAATTGTAAAAGTCAGTCATAAAGAAGGCATCAAGGCAATTGAGGTTGCATTGGCATATGTGGAACAACAAGAGGAAGTGACAGCTGATATAATGTTATTGAGACACTGGAGTGACCTTGCAGCAAGGAAGAAAAGTCAAATGGGAAAACAAACATTAATCACAAAATTTTACAATTGTATAATTTATGTTTACCAGTTGCGTTGCTACAAGGTATACAGTACAGTACTGTACTCTTTATGATTGTATTTTTACAGTTCTGTATTGCTCTTACAGTGATTACAGTATGTTTTAGCACTCCAATCATGCTGCATAATGTGCTACAGTACTGTTAATAAACAATTCTTGAAAATCAGGAACTCTATGCCTTTATGTATTGCAGGGGCATAGCCAGACTTCGGCGGAAGAGGGGTCCAGAGCCCGAGGTGAGGGGGCACATTTTAGTCCCCCCCGGCGCCGATGACCCCCACCATTGCCGACCCCCCCGCCACCGCCACCAACTTTGACCCCCTTCTGCCTACGACCCTCTTGACCCCCCTCCCGCCGATGACCGGCCACCGCCGTCGCCTACCTTTGCTGGCGGGGGACCCCAACCCCCACCAGCCAAGGTTCTCTTCTTCCGGCGCAAGGCTTCGTTCTGTTTCTGTGAGTCTGACGTCTCACAGCAACAGAACAAAGCCTTGCAGATCAGCCAGAAATGCGGCCGTTGGCTGATCTGCAAGGCTTCATTCTGTTTCTGTGATTCTGACGTCCTGCACGTTGTACATGCAGGACGTCAGACTCACAGAAACAGAATGAAGCCTTGCGCCAGAAGAAGAGGACCTCGGCTTGTGGGGGTTGGGGTCCCCCACCTGCAAAGGTAGGCGACGGCAGTGGGGGTTGGCGGCGGGAGGGGAGGGGTCGAGAGGGTCATCAGCAGGGGGGTCCAGGGCCAAATCTATGGGGGCCCAGGCCCCCGTGGCCCCACTTAGCTTCGCCACTGATGTATTGTCTGAGGGGTTACCATTGTTTTCCATATTATCTGGCTTTTCACTTATCCGACAACAGGTCAGTCCTGTTTATGTTGGATAAGGACTGTACTGTATTTCTAAATCTGAATTACGGAGACTTCAAACATATAGAGTACAGCAGCTAGAGTGTTTTGCTATGCCAAATGTAGAGACCATGTCACCCCACTGCGTAAGAAGCTACATTGGTTGCCAGTAGAGTATAGAATTTGATTTAAGATCCTCTCACTAACATATAAAAAACACTCCACATTGGAACTCCAGACTACCTAGCCTCCTTGACGATCCCAAATGTTCCAGTTTGTCAGCTTCGATCACTAAGGGGCCCTTTTACAAAGCTGCAGTAAGCCCAATGCGGGCTTCCCGCATGCTAATCTGGAGCTACGGTGGGCCCAACGAGGGCACCCGCAGTAGTTCCAGCTCCAGCGCGTACCATTTCCTGTACTAGGAAAAATTGGCCCGCATTTTTTAGTACGGTCCTAACCCGGCAGTAATTGGATAGCGGTGTGCGCTACCCGGTTACCGTCGGGTTAGTTTGGGAGCCCTTACCACCACTTCAGTGGGTGGTGGTAAGTGCTCCCCCCTGCATGGCCACACAGTAAGAGCAATCTTACCGCATGGTCATGGCTATTTTCATCTTTTTATACCCGCTATGGTAAAAAGGTCCATAGCTCCAGGGCTTTTTTTATTTAATTTATTTATTTTGCTGCATTTATATCCCACATTTTCCCATCTATTTGCAGGCTCAATATGGCTTACAATATAATACAACTACAATCACATTGATGGAATAGAAAATCAGAGTAAATATAACAGATAAGGTGTACAGGAATATTATGGCAGTCATATTAACAGAAAAGAATTTCAGAATTGTTGCTATTCAGGGGGTACTTGGGGGTACTGAATACCGGCACCTTTTCCATTGTTGCTAAATTTGACCCCTGGTCTCCAAGTTTTAATGAAAAACCTCAGGCTCTACACACCAATTCTGCCTTGTCATAGATTCTGTAAGTGGTTGCAGGGGGCCTGGCTATTGTGGGGAGGGTACCTCAGTGATCACCCCACCCCTGAAGGGTAGCCTGGCATTTGAGTACCGGCACCTTTCTCGCTAGATAAAATGCACTGCAGAGTTCATGGCTAAAACAGCCCCCCACTGCAAGCGCAGGGCCCTTTTTACCAAAGCTTGGTAAAAGGACTCCTAAATGACCGTCGTCTTGCTCTTCCTAGTCCTTCATTTGCTTACTGGGAGTCAATCAGAAGAAGAGCTCTTTTTTTTTTGGCCCCTTTTCTTTGGCATGCCCTGCCCCTTTCTCTGCATTCGGAACATCTTTTAAAAATTTAAGTTTGGTCTAAAAACATTGTTCTTCGATCAAGCCTTCAATGCTTTTTAGAGTCCCCGTCAGTGTTACTTGGTTATTTGAATGTTGTCTCTGTATGCTTGAGTTTCTTTCCTTTTGTAATGGAATTCCTTTTTTTCACTTTTCTCTTTTGGTCTGCTTGTACATTGCCTAGATTTGCTTTTGTTAAAAAGGCAGTTTTTTGCAAATACAAATAAACATAAGCATAAACAAACTATTGCCATTTTACAAGGGACTGAAAATTGCTTCCTATATCATTAAATTCTTTATATCAGGAGAGAATATTTTCCCACTAGATTGTGTCATCAGCATTACAGAGATACTGTATAGTATCATACACAATAAAATAATAATCTGTATCCATTCCATTATATGTAGCTTTTTATAATATAATCAAAATTACCCTTGGAAAAGAGATTAAGTGGAAATTAAAAATGTATCCAAAGAACCTGTGGCACCAAATGCCCCTTCTCCTTCCACATAATTGGAATTTTATTACCCAGTCCTCATGGACACACCTAGCCAGTCACGTTTTCAGGATACCCACAATGCATTTGCAAGTACTACTTCCACTGTATGCAAATTTATCTCATGCATATTCATTGTGGGTATCCTGAAAACCTGACTGGCTATTTGTGTCCCAAGGAATGGGTTGAGAACCCCTGCTCTGAACCAAGGGTAGGTAACTCCAGTCCTTGAATACCAGTCCATTATATATGAAAGTTCATTTCATGCATGTTACTTGTGTAACTCTAAATCTAGACAAACACCACTGACTTGTGGCACTTCATAACAAGGATTGCCTACCACTGCGCTAAACTGCGAGGACAGTGGCTAAATTTCAGAAAATGTTTATTCTATTAGGAAGGTCATTATAACAGAGTTCCAGACTTACTTCTGCAGCAGAAACATTTTATTCAGAAGCTCAAAATCATGATTATTATCCCTGCAAATGTTTTCACTAACATTCATATTTTATGAGCAGCCTGATGTGTTGGTCATTTACCTACTGATTCAAGAAAAGACTTGTAAAGCAATTATGGCAACAGAAAAGGTTAACCCAGGAAGAGCAGAGTATCACAATGAGATATAACAATTACTGATTTATGGGAAGTATAGCCGCATGTGGTGTAGACAACACTGTAATTATGTTTTGCTAATTAATCCGCGTGCAGTAATCCTCCACTGTAAATGCATGACAAAAAGATCAATAATTAAATAAGCATGCAAAGAAAGCAAAATGTAAACAGATAGAATTATTGCAATTCTAAGACAAAAGACTAAGAATATGAATACATTTTGGGGCCCTTTTACTAAAACGCGTTAAGGCACAGTGAGTGCAAAATTTAACTTGAAAAACAATGGGGTCCTTTTATTAAGGTGCTCTGAAAAATGGCCTGCACTTTTGTAGGTGCGTGTATTGGACATGCACAGGTCCATTTTTCAGTGTGCCTGCAAAAAAGGCCATTCTTTGACCAAAAATGGATGTGCAGCAAAATAAAAATTGTCATGCATCTATTTTGGGCCTGAGACCTTACCGCCATCCATTGACTTAGCATTAACAGGGCAGTAATCATCAGTGCGCATACACTGCCAATTACCACCCGGTTAACGCCATACAGTAGAAAATAAAAATTATTTTTGGACGTGCAAAATGGAATTACCACTCGGGTCACCCAGTAGCCAGGCGGTAGTTCCAAATTGATGCATGCTGGACGCACGTAGGCGCCTACACGCCTTAATAAAAAAGCCTTAATGTGTGGTAAGAGCAAAGGCAGAGGTGCAGCTTGGGGAAGTATCCTGCAGGTCCTCTGCCATTCCTACACAGAAATGTTCATTAGCGCATGTTAACTCTGGCCATAATTAGTGCAGATGTACTTAAAACCTCCTATTAAGGAGGCACTGAGAAGCCAATGCACAAAGCTTACCAAGCTTGCAACATTTGCTTTAAACCGACTGTAGCCAGTATACAGCAAACATTATTTAGTACCTAATGCACAAAGAGGTTCTTTGTCCCGTTTACTATTCGTTGAAACAGCTACCGATAGCTCTATGCAAATGTATTATAACAAGCTCATCAGTATTAAAACGAGCATTCCATGTGATGCACAAAGAGCAGCACCTACCTTTAATATGCTAGATTATATGGCAGGTCAGGAGCTGTCAGAGAGGAGCCCTCCTCTTCTATGTTGGCAAATCCGGGGCTGACCTGCTGTCCAGTTCCCTTTTTCCTTCAGATTCTGCCTCCCGATCTCACCCTGGCTTGGTACAGGGAGCCCTCCCCTCCTTCCGGTGCTCTGTTGACCTTGTTCAGCTTCAGCTTCATGCACCCAAGTCCCTGTCACCATCTTTACAAAGTGGCTAGGCACAGGGCCGCTGAGGGCTGTTCTTCCTGGCTGTTCCTGATGCTCCTGTCCTAGTCGTCGCTGCCCTGAAGTGATTAAATCTAAAAGCAAGCTAGAATCTCCTGGAATCCTGACTTCCCAAGCTGGACATCACATCCACCTGAAAGAAACGGCTTCAAGCAGGGCCGTGCCTAGAGTCTCCGGTGCCCCCCTGCAGACGATCAGTTGGCGCCCCCCCCCCCCCCCCATGTGACACAAGATGCTAAGGAAATAGGAGCTGAAAGATGGAGTGCATCTTTGTGGGATTGCTGAACAAATAGAGGGTTTACAACCACTTAGCTTTTCGTGCTTTCATGTTAACGAAATTAGTAATTAAATCTTTGATGTCTAACTGGGCACATATATCATTCTCAATAGCAATCATGGCAAGGCTTACAAGCCTTTCTTGCAAAATACTTGATCGCAAATAATCCTATATAATAATTCTCACCTCCAACAGGATGTGCCTGGGACCGTGCCTCCCTCGGAGGTGGTCTGCTAGGCAGGCACGCACTGACATCAGTGACGTCAGTGACAGCTGATACCAAAGCAAGGGGAGGAGTAGGGAAACACGACCCAGTCGACCCCCCTTCTCGGCGAAAACCATCCCCCGCCGCCGTCCAGTACCTGTGCTGATGGGGGACCCCAACCCCCATCAGCCGAAGTCCTGTGCTGGCCTTCACGCCGTTGCATCTTCAGTGATCTTCGGTTCAAGCTGCTCTGCGTGCGTCTGATGCCAGATGCACGCAGAGCAACTTGGACACAAAATCATTGAAGAAGCAACGCCTTGAAGGCCAGCACAGGTCTTCTGCTGACGGGGGTTGGGGTCCCCCGTCAGCACAGATACTGGATGGCGGCGGGGGATGGTTTTCGCCAAGAAGGGGGGTCGACTGGGTCGCGGAAAGGGGGGGTGAAAACAGAGGGACGGCAGAGTCTGGAACAGCGAGGGAGGGAGGGTGGGGGTGGCCTTGCTAGCGCCCGTTTCCTTCCCTTTTGAAATGGGCATTTTTTTACTAGTTTTTTATGATTTTTAACCGTGAAAATGATCGCTCACCACTTGCCACATTGACAGGAATTGTCAGCAATATTCTTAGAAACAAATTACTATACATTGCAAAATAAGATAGCAGATGTAAATTCTCAAAGTGGACATATTCCAAACACTAAAATGAAAATAAAATGATTTTTCTCTACCTTTGTTGTCTGGTGACTTTCTTTTTCTGATCATTGATAAGTCTCTGACTCTAAAGTTTAGCAATTTCATTAAAGCAAAATATATTTCACATATCACAGACTCTTCCTATCCAAGGAGAATCTTTTATATAAAAACAAACACCAAAAAAAAAAACAATCAGATTTTCACTTACCAGCTCTTCTACACTACACGTCAACTAAAAGCTTCCTCTGAAATTACTGTTGGAACCATCAGCCAATGAAATGGCTTTTAGCTGTAGCTATCAGTTACCTATAATTATGCAAACATCATTGCAGTCATGCCCTCCTCTGGTGTACAAGCTCAGAGAAAAAAAAACAAAAACTTTGACCCACTTACAGATTTTAACAATTACACTATTTAGTTTTTATTTCTCTCCAGTCTCACTTGCACACTTCCCTCCAAACCTGGCTGTTCTCTTTAATTTGAATGTTGTTCAAGCTCACCGTGAATGAGGTGTTCGTCCCACACCAAAGACATAAATAGCACTGGTTGTATTCTTTCAAACAACTTCAGCAGAGTCTGCCTGCCTCAGTGAGCACTGTGGTTGAAGAGGGGAGGACAGGGGAGAGAGGAGAATCACAGCTTCAGGTAAAACATTTTGCAAGTGAGCTGACCTCAGGAAACGGTAGGCGCCCTCCAGAGGTTGACGCCCCCCTGCGTTGCTTACCCCTCTTATTGTGTTGGCACGGCCCTGGCTTCAAGCTCCATCAGACAGCAAATCTACAAAGAAACTTCCTGTTTTAGCAAGGATCTCCTACATCACTCTCCATAGCAGCCTCCATCAATGTGAGTTATCCAGCTTCATTTACAATCAAACCTGTTATTTTGTAGCATACTTCCATTGGTAAAAGATCCTCTCTAAAATTGCCTCTCTATTGTAAAAAAAAAAAAAGAAATAAACATTTTCTTTTATTGGGAAAAGCACATGTCCTCACATGTGCAAGCTCCAAATGCTTTAAGCACATGTTCCTAAACGTACAATGCAGGTTAATGTAATTAATTCAAATTTAGTGTATTTACTTCCCCTTTTCCTTACATATGCTTATCTTATTACCTTATAGGTAATTGGGGGATAATAAAACAGAATAGAATCAAAATATATCTTAAAACTTAGAAATACAGCACATGTTGCGACCACATGCTCTGAGCGATCCCCTCTATTCTTAAATATCATTTTGGAACTGTAACATTTCCTATAACATGGGAGGGCAGGGGGGACAAAATTCCCCAGGCCTCCAAGGGGGACCCGGCACCACAGTCCCACCCGCCCGCAGCTCCGTCGACCATCCGCCACCTGGCCGGGCCCCCTCCATTTAAATCACAGCACCTCACCACCTTGCTCCGTGTGAAAGCGCAGCAGCGGCATTCTGCAGATCACCTCCCTTCGGGCCTTCCCTCCCTGTGTCCCGTCCTCATGGAAGTTACGTCAGACGAGGGCGGGACACAGGGAGGGAATGGCTAACACAGGAGTTTACCGTGGCTATCCTTCTCGACAGGATCGGTTGGCTCAGATGTTTTTATCAATCCATTCTCAGAGGCATTGGACATTTATACATTTTGTATAATTTACAACCAAATTCTGACCCCTGAGGCAGGTGTTAATGCTGAAACATGACCCGTGTCAGGTCATTTTTCAATAAAATACTCCTGTTGACCCAGCCTTGAAGGCCGTGTTGCTTTTTTTGTTTGTATACTTTCTATGTATGCTGTATACCTTCTGTTTGTTTTAAACAAAATGTATGCAAATTTAAATAAAATTCTAGCTTCTATTGGCAACCAGTGCAATTGTAAATAGAACTAAGTACATGATCATGTTTTCTTAAAGAGAAAATTAGTCTCACTACTGTATTTTGTACAGATTACAATCTACGCAATTGACATATCAGAGCCCCCAACAGCAGAAGATTGCAATAATCCAGCTTAGATAAAACTAAACACTGCACCAGCAACCTAAATTGAGAAATCTCAAAAAATCTCCTAAGGTGTCTCAATTTCTATAATATACAAAAAGAACTCTTTAATAAAAACAAAATTTGAAAATCCAATGTTAATGCCTGATCAACATACCAGCTTATTTTTGAAAGTGATCGCCGGCCATTTCCCAACATAAATCGGGAGATGGCCGGTGATTTCGGAAAAGCAGCGAAATCGGTATAATGGAAAGAGGCATTTTTAACAGCATCGCCACTTTCCCGTTGCTTCGCCGGCGAAAGTTCAAGGGGGTGTGTCAGTAGATAAGCGAAGGCGGGGCTTGGGCGGGCATGGGCGTGGCTACCAGATGGCCTGGAAAAAAAAAAGCAGCATTAAGCAGTATTTCGCCGGCTTTACTTGGTCCTTTTATTTTCACGACCAAGCCTCAAAAGGTGCCCCAACTGACCAAATGACCACTGGAGGGAATCGGGGATGACCTCCCCATACTCCCCCAGTGGTCACCAACCCCCTTCCAAACTAAAAAAAATAAAACTAAAAACCTTTTTTGCCAGCCTCAAATGCCGTACCCACCTCCATGACAGCAGAATGTGTTGTATCCTCCGACAGCCTTTCCCTGGTTGCGATGTGGCTCTTGGGTGAGTATGACACCTTTTCTGTTAGGTGCCCTGCAGAGTCATATTACCAATGCATTGTGTTGGGTGTAGGGTACTGGGCTCTACTCCCATGGTGCGTTTCCCCCCTGCCAACCAGGTCAGAGTGTGCCCTGTTTTGTTTCCTGTTGTAGTCCATGCGGTAGTGGCCATTTTTGTAAGCCAGTTTTAGTTCCCTTTCCTGTGTTACCCACGTTAGAGAATGTAGTTCTTACCTTGCATGGTGCTGAAAGAGGGCATTGTACACCATTGTGCCAGCTCTGACCTACTGCTAATCTTAGTACCAGGGGACTCTTTGCCAGTGGAGCATAACCTCTGATCTGCAGTTAACTGTGAGTAAACTTGCTTATTTCAAGAAAGGACTTTTTCAGAGAGATTAGTCTTCAGGTGTGAACTGGTGTGCCAAAGTTATACAGCAGCAATAAGTCCTAGAGGCTGTATGCAGGTCCCTGGAGCAATTTTAGTGTGTGCAGTACATTTGTGGGTAGTGGGGTTGGGGGGGGGTTGGGGGGGCTCAGCTCCCAAAGTAAGGGAGCAATGCACGAGGGAGCTTTTCTGAAGTCCACCACAGTGACCCCTAGGCTGGTTGGTGTCCTGGCATGTCAGGGGGGCCAGTGCACTAAAAATGCTGGCTCCTCCCACGGCCAAATGCCTTGGATTTGGCCGGGGTTTGAGATGGCCGACATAACTTTCCATTATCGCTAAAAAATGAAGCCGGCCATCTCAAACCCCGGCCAAATCCAAGGCATTTGGCTGGCAGCAACCGTATTGTCAAAACAAAAGATGGCCGGCCATCTTTTTTGAAAATACAGGTCTGGCCAGTTGTTTACGGCGCCGCCAAAATACATCGCCAGCCATGTATTTCGCCGGCACCGTTCGATTATGCCCCTCATAGACACCTAGGGACCTGTTTGCTTAGTCGTGCTAGAGGTGCGTTAGCATTTTCAGCATGTGCTAACCGTGTAGATTCCCATAATATTCCTATGGGCATCTACATGGTTAGCATGCATAAATTTTTAGCATGTGCTAAAAACGCTAGTGCACCTTAGTAAACAGGGCCCCTAATAATTTAATAGGGGATACAAAGTACCTCCAACCACCACATGGGTCTCCATAGGATCAGGTTTATAATCCAATAATATAAATGTGGTCTTCTCTGCATTGTTTAAGCTTATACCTCTTCATCCGGGCTCCAATAACCTCTAAACAATTATTAACCATTATTGACACCTGTTGTAAGGAAGAGTTACACTATAATATGGAGCAGATATAGTAAATGGTGCTCAAAAATCAGCACCAGAAAAAAAAACTTAATTAAACAAGCTAATTGACGCCAATAATCGGCTTTTAGCAAGTATTAGCAGTAATTAAATTTAATTGAACTTTACATGCGTAAATTTAGGCATGAGATCCGCACCTAAAATTTACACACAATTTGAAAAGGGGGCACAGAAATGGGAGGCTCATGGGTGGAATGAAGGTGTTTCCGCTGGTACAAATGGCCGCACCTAAAGTTAAGCATGATTCCCGGGCATAAGCACTATTCTACAAACTGTGCCTTATTTTAAGTGTGGTTTATAGAATAGCGCTTTTTCTGCACTGATTATTTTGGTGCTTCTTATCATTTAGCACATGCTAATCATTAGTGCATGCTAAATCCATTTAGTGCACCTTAGTAAAAGGACCCCTTACAAATCATTGAAGCCAATGCATTAAAGTTTGCTGAATTTCATGCAAATTTAGCACTCTTTTGCTGTAGTCAAATAAACCACTAGCAGAACAGCTAACTTGCTCGTAGAATCTTAATATGCACCTCACTGAATTATAGGGCTTCTTTTTTTTGTTTGTTTTAGAAATCATGTTTGCAAAGTGGTTTCTGCACATGATTTATCCATATACTCATAGTTAATCAGCTGCTTTGATAAGTTTGCATCACAGTCATTTTTCAGCAATAAAATTGCACTAAAATTGCAGATAAAAGAAAAACTGTTAGAAAATAAGCTATTTCCGTGGCAAGATGGCGACGGAGAGGAAGTTCTGAGGGACGCTCCAGACCACGTACCTTACAAATTCCAAAACAAAAACGAGTTTCCTCTATACTTTATTATGCCTAAAAGGAGGGGAAGACAGAGAACCAGACTCGCGGTTTCTGCCTCGCCGGTACCTGGTGCTTTGGATCGTTTCCTGGTTCCGGGAGTGATGTCGGGAGCGGCAGCTCTGCAGATGGGGAGTGCGGAGAGAGGAGAACAGCATCCCCGCCAAGAGTTGGACACCACGTTAAGCCCCGAACGGAGGATGCCTCCTCCCATGCCGGCAGACACGCCGAGAAGGGACCGGGAAACCCCAAGTTCCCAAGCGGCGATAGGGTCTCCCGGAACGGGACCCAACCCGGAAGTAAATCTGCCGATGGAAACTGCACAGTTTGTGCAGGAGTTGGTTGAAGGAGATGCCTTGACCGAGGATCAACGGACGAGGAAAGCAGGAGGGAAATTCTCAAGTGGATTTACCAAGTAAGTCTGCATTAGGAGAAAAGCCAGATAATATTACTTTAGAAATTATATGGGAAGCTCTGAAGAGCCTGGAGCATTCTTTATCCCACAGAATTTCTTCTATGTATGAACAATCTCAGATCTCTTTAAATAAAATACCAGTATTGGAAACAAAAATCCAAACTTTGGAAACTTTAACGGAAAACATCTCAAAGGAAACACAAACTATCCAACAAATTCAAGCTAACCTGATAAAAGAAAATTCATATTTCCAGATTAAGATAGAAAATTTGGAAAACGCTCAGCGAGCTAATACGCTAAGACTGATAAATTTTCCAAAGCAACCTATGATTGCACCTGCAATAACTTTTAAAAAATATATGATTGAAATTTTGGAAATACCAGAAAAAGCATACCCTCCAATATCTAAAATTTATTATTTACTACCTTATAAGAAAAGAGAACAAGTACAAGTGGAGGGTCAAAGACCTGAAACATCTTTTGATGTTCTGGATTTGAATTTAACACAAACGCTGGAAGATGATAATATAGGCTTAGTACCAATGACTTTAATTGTTTCCTTTGTGTTACAACCGGATAGAGATTGGATCCTTAAACAGTTTTTTCCTCGTCGAGATCACCTTTTCATGAACTATAAGATAAGAATGTTTCCGGATGTTTCTAAGGCAACCCAAAGAAGGCGTAAAGAATTTCTTAAGTTATGTTCCAAGGCTTCTCAACTAGGTGCACTTTATTGGTTAAATTTCCCATGTAAATGTGTGCTAAAATTGAATACCATTAAATATGTTTTCTTTGATCCAACACAACTTAACTCTTTTTTGGACTCAAAAATAGCCTTGTTGCCCTCAGTCCAGTCAAGACCAAAAATAACATCTACTCCGTGAAGTAATTAGAAACTCCTGGAACTTCCTCTCTTGTCCCTATTTCAAGTTCAATTTTCTTTTCAAATATAATGTTTATTATAATTAAATGTTGAGACAGGCCCCCACTGTAGTGGACTATAGATGGTTAAATGTAGAATTTCTTTACGTTCTATACTGTAAAATTGAAATATTAATCTTGATTTCCTTATTGACATATAGATAACAATGTAGGATTTAAATTGTGATGTTAAGTTTTTTTTTTAACTTTTGGAAATCATCTTTTCTCTGTCAAGATGTATCTTGAAATTATTGTAAAAATTAAAAAATAAAATAAAATTAAAAAAAAAAAAAAGAAAATAAGCTATTTCCAGTAAAATAGTAAGATTAGAGGCAAAGGGCTGATTACACATGCTATTTTCCTTTTATTTTTTATTTTCGTTTGAAATCATATTTTGTGAAACATAATGAACTTCAGTACATTGGCCTCTAGATGTCATACTATTGCCTAGCAACACCAGGCCATGCATCTTTCTCCTCTCTATGGTGACTATACAGTATACAATAAACTAACCATGTCTAAGAAAAATATATCATGTGCCTCTTTCATAATCAACACATTGCACAGCTCACTTGCATCAACACTGCACTATTAGCCTACACTGTTTTATATCGAATAAGCACACAAATATCAAACAAAATTTCCCTAAACCCGAACAATTCAATTTTAAAAAAAAGAAGTTCAAGCTTTTTACAGTGGAGAGAAAAAGAGAAACTTTTGTGCTAGGACATAAATATATTCAACCTTTCAGAAAGGAGAGACATAAATAATATGTCTCAGTGGAAAGATCTGGAACAAGAAGTAATGGTTTGAGACTCAAAGAGGGTAAACTCAGGAGTAATATTAGATAATATATCTTCAAAGAAAGAGTGGTGAAATGATGGAATGGCCTCCTATGGAAGTGACAGAAGCAACACAGAGAATTCAAGAAAACACAGGCTAAACACAGAGGATCTCTATTTGGAAGGACGCAAAGGGAAAAACAAAGAACAGGGATCTCTGATATGCACTGGGGAGACTACCTGAGCTTTACAGTCCTTATATGTTGTCGTGTTCTTTATTTTTATATTACAAAAACACAGTGAAATTCTCAAAATTCAAACAATATTGTAACCAATGAGGATAATTTTCCATGGGATTTATCCAGGGAACTAAGAAGTTACCTATCGTCCATTTAAAATAACATGCGGGATTTCACAACTATCGCACATTTAACCAGATTAAAATTAAATATTCCCAGGGGCAGTGTTAACTTGACAATCAATGCACATAGATTTGGATATTTCTAAGTATATGATGGCTTTTGCCCCATTCCACTGAAACTATCTGAGCCACCTTTGTGCTCGAGTATAAGAGAAACTTATCTGAGCTTTCTTTTGCAAACTGACAACAAGGTCTGTAGGTACAAAAGGACTCATACAATTCACATCAATGGCTGCAACTAAAAATTGTTTCAGTGTCTAAGAGACCTGGAAATCAGCAGTTAAAATGAAAATGTGAATTTCCCCCAAATTTTTATCTTGTAGAATTCTTGGGCTCACTGGAATGCTGACAAGAACCACTGGCTTGTTTTTATATCACAAAATCAAGAGATGTTCATTTGCTCAGACATTAAAATCCTGGTCCTCATTAGAGTCACTAATCTAAACATGAAAAACTACTACACATTTACATCCCAGCAGGAATCCTCTGAACCATCCAGCCTTGCTTCTTTTCCCTTCCCACAACAATAAACATGCCAAGCTTTTTGATAGCTAAATTATTGTCAACTTACCTTTCTGATGTTGTTCTGTACTTTTGCCTAAAAATAGCAGGAAACATAAGTCAAATAATGCATAGATAAACATTTCAGCAAGTACATACTGACAAGAACTTTGCATCAGTAAATATAGAAATTATGCTTATGATTACTGAGTTACTTGCATTACTCTTCATAAAATAACAACACAGTAGTTTACAATAAATGAAATAACATTAAAAAACAAAATAGGATACCTAGGAGTTAACACAGATTTTAGCATGTGTTAACTGCAAATCTAACGCATTTCCTTTTGAGGGTATGTTTTATGCAGCTTGTGCACTAAGGGCCCCTTTTACAAAGGTACACTAGCATTTTCAGCGTGCACTAAAAATTAGTGGCCACTAACTGTGTAGATGCTCATAGTGATATTATGGGCGTCTACATGTTTAGCACGTGCTAATTTTTAGTGTGAGCTAAAAATGCTAGTGCACCTTTGTAAAACACCTCCTAATATACTCATTAATGTGCAGTAATCACTAAAGGGTCCTTTTTCTAAGCTGCGGTAAAAAGCGGCCATAGTGTGTGCTTACGCGTGTCATTCCCAATTTTTCTATTTCCAGCATTAATGGCCACGCGCTAATTTTCCCATTATTTTGTAGGGGGCAAGGGCTTATTATGTGGGAAAAAACTGCTAAATGACCATCAAGCACTAAAATCTTGTTGATCTCAGTACTGATGACCTTCAGGGTTATTTTTTAGAAGATCAGATGCAATGTATATCTTTTTGGATCTAAACACCAGGGGTAGGCAACTAAGGTCATTGAGGGCAGTTCATAATGCAGTCGGATTTTCAGGATTTCCCAATGCATACTCACAAGATCTACTTGCACTGCCTTCATTGTGTACAAATAGATCTCATGTTTATTCATTGGGGAAATCCTGAAAACCCAACTGGGCTGCAGCCCTCGAGAACCAAGGTTGGCACTCCTGATCTAAACATTGCATTCAATATAATAGAACAGTCATTCTTTCAAAAGTTGTGATAAGACCTCTTGATTGGTTTTTAACCAATAGAACAGAGAGGGACCTGTTCTGCCCCCACATGAGTATATGAATGTTCACATTCTCTTTATATTTGTAGTTTCAGCATGTACTCAGGACGGGAAAATTAGGTTCTTACCGTGATAATTTTCTTTCCTTTAGTCATAGCAGATGCAGCCATTACAGATGGGTTGTGTCCATCAACCAGCAGAGGGAGATAGACAGCACACTTTTTTCAGTGCCTCATACCAGCTTGCTCCACTGCCTCTCCTCAGTATTTGAAGCTTCCAAAGCAGTATGGCAAACCGCTATGGGAATAACATGAGCTTTCCTCACAGCGAACGATGGCCCTACAACAAAGGGCATTAACTCAGAATGGAGGGAATGAAACATCCTCCCGGAGGGCATAAACTCATCCTCCACTGAGACATAACTGGAGGGAATAAACTCATCCTCCACTGAGACATAACTGGAGGGAATAAACTTATCCTCCCGGAGGGAATAAACTCATCCTCCAAAACATGAAACTGGAGGGAATTAAGTCATCCTCCTTTAATTGAACAAGAATCCTGAAGACTGTTTTCCGACTTTCTCCCAAGGACGGAATCTCCAGGAAACACGAACAGAACCTGAAATAGATTTACAGCACATAGCATCAGACAGGGAGGGATCATGGCTGCATCTGCTATGACTAAAGGAAAGAAAATTATCACGGTAAGAACCTAATTTTCCCTTCCTTGTCATCAAGCAGATGCAGCCATTACAGATGGGATGTATCAAAGCAATCCCTAGATAGGGTGGGAACAAGCCACACCACGCGCCAGCACTTGCGCTCCAAAATGTGCGTCCCTCCTGGCAGCCACATCCAGCCTGTAATGTCGGGCAAAAAAGAGCTTAGAAGCCCATGTTGCTGCACTACAAATCTCTTGAAGAGAGAGTGCTCCAGTTTCAGCCCAAGAAGAGGAAATTCCTCTAGTGGAATGCACCTTAAAGGCATCAGGCGGAGGCCGGCCGGCAAGCAAATAAGCTGAAAAGATAGATTCTTTAAGCCAGCGGGCAATAGAGGCTTTAGGTGCTGGAGACCCTCTGCGAGGACCTGATAGCAAAACAAACAGATGATCAGCGGTCCTGAAAGAGTTAGTAACTCGCAGATACTGCAGCAGAGTCCTGCGCACGTCCAACAGGTGCAATTGCCCAAAAGATTCTGGAAACTCCTCCTCGACAAAGGAGGGCAAGAAAATAGGTTGGTTTAGGTGAAACGCTGAAACCACCTTAGGCAAGAAGGAAGGCACGGTCCGAAACGTGACCCCGGACTCTGAAAACTGCCGAAAAGGGTCTCTACAGGACAGCGCCTGGAGCTCTGACATCCGTCTTGCCGAAGTAATGGCCACTAACAAGACGGCCTTCAGTGTCAAATCTTTCTCTGAAGCACGCCGAAGCGGTTCAAAGGGAGCACCCTGAAGGGCCTTCAGCACTAGCCCCAGGTTCCAAGCTGGACAAGGTGCACGCACGGGAGGACGGAGCCGAAGCACCTCTCTAAGAAACCGTGCCACATCCGGATGAGCAGCTAAAGACACACCTTCAACCTTGCCACGCAGGGAGGCCAACGTTGCCACTTGCACCCGCAGGGAATTATAGGCCAAGCCTTTTTGTACACCACCCTGCAAAAAGTCCAGAATCGGCGAGACAGGAGGGGTGTGATCTCTCTGGAAGCACACCAGACTTCAAACTGGCGCCAAATCCTGGCATAAGCCATGGAAGTGGCGCTTGCGGGCTTGCAGGAGAGTGGTAATTACTTTATTGGAATAGCCTCTGCCTCTCAATTGCGCCCTCTCAATCACCAGGCCATAAGACCAAATCGTCCGGCATCCTCCATGGTCACAGGACCCTGTGACAACAGGTTGGGAACCAGAGGTAACTGAAGGGGATCCTCTACGAGCATCTGTCGGAGGTCCGCATACCAAAGCCTCCTGGGCCAATCTGGGGCGACGAGAACCACTTCTCCTGGATGCAGCCGAATCCGCAGGAGCACTCGCCCTATCAAGGGCCACGGAGGGAACACATATAGTAGGCCCGGAGGCCAGGATTGAGCCAAGGCATCCAACCCCGCCGCGCGAGGATCTCTCCGTCTGCTGAAGAAGCACGGGACTTTGGCATTGGAGCTTGTCACCATTAGATCAAATCACGGGCTTGCCCCACTTGGCACATATCTGCAGGAACACTTCGTCTGCAAGTTCCCACTCCGCTGGATCGATCTGATGCCTGCTTAGATAATCGGCTTGCACGTTGCTCTGACCTGCAATGTGAGCTGCCGACAGAAACTGTAGATGTAGCTCGGCCCAGTGGCAAATTTGTTCAGCCTGCGCGGCTAGAGCTCTGCACTGAGTACCGCCTTGTCGATTTATGTAGGCCACTGCTGTCGTGTTGTCCGACATCACTCTGACAGCCAATTACAGGGTCACTTGAAAGGCCAGAAGCGCCTGAAACATCACTTTCAACTCTAGGCGGTTGATGGACCACTCTGACTCCTCGGGTGTCCATAGACCCTGGGCATGCTTCCCCTTGCAATGTGCGCCCCAGCCTTTCAGACTGGCATCTGTCACCACTAGGCACCAATCGGGGAGCGCCAGCGGCATTCCTCGCCGCAGCATGCTGTCTGAGAGCCACCACTCCATGCTGAGTCAGGCCGCAGGGAGCCAAGAGAGTCTGCATTGGTAATCCTGAGATACTGGAGACCATCTTTGGAGTAGAGCATACTGTAGAGGTCTCAGGTGCGCTCTCGCCCAGGGCACCAGTTCCATGTTGGCCGTCATCGATCCAAGCAGCTGGACAATGTCCCAAGCTCGCGGGCGGGACATCCTCAGGAGCAGACGGACCTGATTCTGAAGCTTGCACCGCCTTTGCTCGGGTAGGTACATATACCCCGAGGCTGTGTCGAACCTGGCCCCCAAATATTCTAGAGACTGCGAGGGGGTCAGGTGACTTTGGCCAAATTGACGACCCAGCCCAGAGATTGAAGTACTGAGACCACTCTGGCTGTTACATGCTGACTCTCTGCAGCAGAGTTTGCTCGAATGAGCCAGTCGTCCAGGTACGGGTGAGCCCGAATACCCTCTCGCCTTAGAAAGGCAGCTACTACCACCATAACCTTCGAAAAGGTGCGGGGAGCTGTGGTGAGGCCAAAAGGCAAGGCCCAGAACTGGAAATGCTTTCCCATCACCGCAAACCTCAGAAACTTCTGGTGCGGGGGCCAAATTGGAATGTGCAAGTAAGCTTCTTTCAGGTCCAGAGACGTGAGAAACTCTCCTGGCTGTACCGCCGCAATGACGGAGTGCAGGGTTTCCATGTGAAAATGCTGCACTCTCAGGGACTTGTTTAATTCTTTTAAGTCCAGAATAGGGCGAAAAGACCCTCCTTTTCGCGGCACCACAAAGTAGATGGAGTAGCGGCCGCAGCCGTGTTCGGCAGGAGGTACCGGGGACACGGCCCCTATCTGAATCAGACCTTGTAAAGTCTCCTCTACCGCCGCCCATTTGGCGGCAGAACCGCATCAGGACTCCACAAACACATCTCTTACAGGGGCATTGAATTCTATTCTGTAACCGTCTCTGATCAGGTCCAAGACCCACTGATCTGAAGAAATGTTGGCCCACTCCTCGGCAAAGAGGGAAAGACGTCCTCCGATGACAGGACTCGAGGAGAGGGCCGGTGCACCATCATTGAGAGGGTCGCCCCTGAACTCCAGGCCTTGAGCCAGTGGCTGTGGAACGTTTGTCCGAGCGAAAGGAGTTCCTCTGCTGAAAACAGACACGAGAAGTGAACCCAGCAGAATGCCCCGGGCGGTACCTTCGAGCTTCACGGAAGCGAGGTCTGTAAGAGGAGTGGACTGCCGCACCCTTAGAGGAAGGCTGAGGCCTATCTTCGGGCAAGCGCTGGGGTTTAGCCTCACCAGGCCCTTCACAATTTTCTCCAACTCCTCACCAAACAGGAGAAGGCCTTGAAAAGCCAACTTCACCAACCTTTGCTTAGAGGCCATGTCTGCCGCCCAATGCCGTAGCCAAAGACGACGGCGAGCCGCCACTGCTACTGCCATGTGTTTTGCCGAAGCTCTGACAATATCATAAAGGGCGTCAGCAAGAAAGGACAAGGCCAACTCCATCCGCGGAGCCACATCTGAAAAGGGCTCCGCTCCATCACCAGGCTGTTCCACTGCCTGTTGCAACCAAGCCAGGCAGGCTCTAGCAGCATAACAACTGCATGCAGACGCCCGAATAGTGAGACCTGCAATTTCAAATGACCGTTTAAGTGCTGATTCCAGTCTACGGTCTTGAATATCCTTCAGGGCAACACCTCCTTCAACAGGGAGGGTAGTTCTCTTTGTCACAGCTGTGACTAGGGCATCCACTTTAGGCATAGCAAAGCGAGCCATATGCTCCTCACTCAGAGGGTATAATTGCCCCATAGCCCTGGAAACTTTCAAAGGTCCCTCGGGGTCAGCCCATTGAGCCAAAATAAGCTCTTGGATGGAGTCATGCAAAGGAAAGGCTCGAGCAGGCTTTTTGGTACTAGCCATCCTAGGATTCACAGAGGAGGCCGTGCCACTGGCAGGGTCCTCAATACAGAGAGCCTGCAGGGCATCAGAAATAAGTGCTGGCAGCTCATCACGGTGGAAAATCCTCACCACGGAGGGATCGTCCAGATCCTGAGTCACTTCTGCACCAGACTCTGGCTCCTCAGACCATGAAGGCCTGCCAGAGTCCTCCGAATCCTCGCAGCCCGACCACGGGGGGGAAAATGGAGGTGCAGCACTCTCTAAAGGGGAATGAGCCCTTCTGCGCTTCATATTCTGCCAATTATCAGGGAATAACGCCTCAGAGGGCATACCCAGGCTAGAATCCACCGGGGGGGCATTAGAAGAGGCCCATCCCGGGCTTTGTGGGAGAGCTCTTTTAAGCATGTATGCTTTATGCATTAATAAGACAAAATCAGGGGAGAAAAACTCACCCTGGGCACCCGGATCTCTGCCGGGGCTAGTAGCTCCCATATCAGCCTCACTCCGAGGCCTCCCCCCGGGCTCAGGACTCTCCGTCTCAGCGGAGGTCGCGCCATGCAGTAAATTCAAAATGGCGCCTGCTGCCAGCTCAGAGTGCGAAGAATCGTCGCTTGCCATGCTCGGGCCGGCTCTAAAGTCTGTACAGCACGATTTACAGAGCCCTGCTGCTGATCTGCGCTTGCCACACTTGGAACAGCGCTTTACTGTCTCCGCAGCCATCGCCGAAAACGGCGGTAAAATTCAAAATCGCCCCAATCGCGGGCCCACCCCGGAGGAGTCAGAAAACACTCTTACCTCACTGGACCGAGTATCACAGCTCTGGTCCCTCAGAAAAAGGCAAGGAAAAACCTCTGTTCCAGCGTCTAAGCGCTTTTTTTTTTTTTTTTTTTAACGCTGTGAGGAAAGCAGAGGTAAATAGAACTCCGGAGGCTCAGGTGAGTGGGAAAGGCAGGGAAAGGGCGAACCTATGTGCCTACATCCACTGTTGGTGGGGAAGGACAGGGAAAGCTAAGCAATGTGTCCATATCCACGGAGGTATGGGTAAGGCAGGGAAAGGGCGAACCTATGTGCCTTTAAAGTGAAGCTGCTATAGCCTCCAACACCCCTGCTAACAACTGGCAAAAGCACAGGAGCAACCTCCAGGCAGATTTTAGACGGAGCTCAAAGAAGCTGCAGCCACTGTGCTAGGGGAGATAGAGAATACTGAAGAGAGGCAGTGGAGCAAGCTGGTATGAGACACTGAAAAAAAAGTGTGGTCTCTATCTCCCTCTGCTGGTTGATGGACACAACCCATCTGTAATGGCTGCATCTGCTTGATGACAAGGAATGCAATGATTTCCTGCTTGGGTTGCAACCTTCTGTCTCATAGGTCAGCTCCCTGCATGTGAGCAAAGTCCATGACAGATACGTTTACCTTTAGGCTCTTGTACTGACCCTATTGGTCTGTTCTACAGCCCCCTAGCTGTGTGGGTGGTTTCTTGTCTCTCCTCCCCGTAAGTCTCTATTTTGGCTAGAGCATGCTGCTCTACCCCTCTCCTCCAGGACAACAGACTCTCTTTTCACACTGTAGTAGCCTGGCGCCTTGAAAAACGCAGCCATACAGAGGTTTAAAAGTGAAATAAACCACTTTAAGACCAGAAAAATGAGTAACCCAGTTCCTCTCATAGGTCAGAAGAAAATAAACACACCAAAAAAAAAAAAAAGTAGTTCTTTTGTTCAAAAAGTACTCTTCCATGGCCAGCTCCTGCAGGACCATGGCATGCTCTAATATGTCTCTCACAAGGCAGCACAAACAGCTTGCTTACAGCCTGGAGTCTCCGAGTTATACTTCTGTCTTTCAAAAATGCAGTACAATTGGCCAGGCTTGGCGCTCGATTCAAAAGTTACAATTTCAGCAGGGTTCCAAGGTAAACTTGGCCTACCTGAGTAGAGAATCTACAGTTTACACTTCTTTGGAGGCATAGGTTGAAGGCTTTTCTTCTCTCCTCAGGCCTCTCTGATTGATCTATGCTGAGGGTTTTTATCCTGCCTTGACCACACCCTACCTGCTCTGCACTTGCTGAGTCATCTCTTCCCTGCCTAATAAAGTGGTTCTATAACTGTGAGGGAATGCTGTTAAGAGGGAGAGATAATTTCCTATAGACTCCCTCACACACACCCTTTTTAAGTCCAACATCTTCTTTTACGCCCCAGCTTCTCAACTTCCTCATTTTATTCTCTACATCATCCCATCTCTGCAATAAATTAACCCATTCTTAGCATTCCATACATCCACATCTCAGCAGTTTCCAGCTGGTCAGCAACTGTTCACCACCCAGTTCAAAGACTCATGCCCTGAAGCAGAACTTTCAGATTTCAGCTTCTGCATCTAGTAAACAAATTGTTGTGCACCAGCAATTAAAATGGTGCTTTAACAGAACATGGCAATTTCCATGTTAAACAACTATACTATCAAGAAAAAGGACATAGAAGGCTAAATTCAATAAATGGCACCCAAAGTTAGGCACCAGGATGATCTGTGCTAAGTTAATATTTTGTAAAGGGCGATCTGGGCAAAGCATACTTTATTGAATACTAGGCAAAAAAGGTCCGTTTCGCAAAAAAAATGAAACAGGCGCTAGCAAGACTATCATGTGAACCGTGATTCTCCCTCACCTCCCATCCATAACCACCGATTCTCGCGATTGTTCCCTCACCTCCCATCCCATCGATATCCAGCGATTTGCTTGTACCCTGCTCTCCCATCCCATCCATGTGCAGCGATTCTCCTGTGCCCTGCCCTCCCATCCCATCCATGTCCAGCAATTGATGTACAGTACGTTGGAGTGTCCCTCTGGTTCTCCTCTCTCCTCTGCCCTCCCCTCCATGTACAGCGATTCTTCCCTCCCCTCCCATTCCTTCCCATCCCATCTTTGTCCAGTGATTCTCCGCTGCCCTTCCCTCCCCTCCGTGTCACGCGATTTTGGGCTCCCCTCCATGTCCAGCGATTCTTCCCTCTCCTCCCCTCCCATCCATATCCAGCGATTCTCCTCTGCCCTGCCCTGCCCTCCCCTCCGTGTCCAGTGATTTTAGCCTCCCCTCCATGTCCAGTGATTCTCCTCTGCCCTGCCCTGCCCTCCCATCCCGTGTCCCGTGATTGTCCCCTTGCCTCCCATTCCATCGATATCCAGCAATTCACTTCTGCCCTGCCCGCCAATCCCATCCACGTGCAGCGATTGTGCTGTGCCCTACCCCTCCCATCCCATCCATATCCAGTGATTCTCCCCTCCCTTCCCATCCCCTCCCATCCCATCTATGTCCAGCGATTCTCCTCTGCCCTGCCCTCCGTGTCCCGTGATTTTGGCCTCCCCTCCATGTCCAGTGATTCCCCTCTGCCCTGCCCTCCCCTTCCATCCGTGTCCCGCGATTGTCCCCATGCCTCCCATCCCATCGATATCCAGCGATTTGCTTCTGCCCTGCCCTCCCATCCCATTCCATCCATGTGCAGCGATTGTCCTGTGCCCTGCCCTGCCCTCCCATCCATGTCCAGCGATTCTCCCCTCCCCTCCATGGTCAGTGACTCTGTCCTTCCTGCCACCGTGCCTGTAAGCCGTCCATCTTACCTCAGGTCGGAGCGGCGGCAGGCAGGCTGGGCTTGCGTCACCTCCAGCGTTCCCTTGCCTTCCTTCTCAGTGTCCCGCCCTCCTCTGACATCATTTCATATTTACGCGAGGGCGGGACAGTGAGAGGGAAGGGAATGCAGGAGGTGAGCTGACGTCAGCATGTTACAAACGCAGACAGCCAGACAGTCAGAGAACCTTGAGGTACAAATTATTATATAGATTAGCTTAGTGCTCATTTTCCTGTGATTCTATATATCGCACCTTAATTTCAACATGGAATCGAAGCATATTCTATAACAGTGTATGTAACTTAATTGGTTAACTAGATAATCAGCACTGTCAATTGGGTGTTAACAAGCAATTATCAATAACTGGCATTAAGATTTACATGCACAACTCGCTAAGGGGTCCTTTTACTAAGCTGCGGTAAAAAGGGCCCTACGGTAGTGGCAGGAGCCGGTTTTGCCATGTGGCAGGGCCCCTTTAACCGCAGTGGATAAAAAACTCCTAAAAAAAGACATGGCCATACGATGAGATTGACACATCTGCTCCCATGGCCATGCCCACTTTTCAGCTACACGCTTTGAAATTTACATACGCCTCTTTTTAGAATACGTCTAAAAAGATGTGCATGTAAATTCCAATTATTGCCAATTAGTGATAATTGGTTATCCAATTATCATGACTAATTTGCTTGTTACTCGGTTGAGTAGCATGTGTAAATTGGCCCTGCGCAGAATTTAATGCGCATTACTGACCTCGCTCTATATAGAATCTGGCCCTCACTACTAACATGGCAAATAATGTGGAACTGTTAATGCAACTTCAAGAGGTATCATGTTATCTGCAAGCAGTTAACCCATGGTAAAGACATTTTCTCTGCATTACCCGAATAGGAAAATGTTGGCAAAACCCCCAAACAGTTAACACAGAGATTTTGTAGTTACTGACTGTTGATTTTGCAAAATTAACTGCAAAACCTTACCGCATTTTACTAAACTGGCCCCAAGGTATGTGCTTTGGATGAGTAAGATCTATCTAGTACTATTTGGAGTCATTCAGGGGTCCCTCCTTTTATTGTTCAGTTTTTACCTATAGCTGTGGATAAAGTTGATTTAGAGATCTGGGGTATTTCTTTTCTAATGCTGATGACTTTCAGCTTTATGTACCACTAGTAAAAAAGGCCCGTTTCTGACACAAATGAAACGGGCGCTAGCAAGGTTTTCCTCGGAGTGTGTATGTTTGGGAGAGTGTATGTGAGAGTGACTGTTTGAGAGTCAGAGTGAAAGTGTGAGTGTGTGAGAGAGAGAGTGAGTCTGGGTGTGAGTGTGTTTGTGAGAATGAGAGTGTGTGCAAGTGTGTATGTGAGACACAGTGTGAGAGAGAGTGTGTGTGTGTGGGCGAGAGAGAGAGTGTGTGTGAGACACAGATTCTCTGTGAGAGTGAGTGTATGAGACCAAGCGAGTGTATGAGTGACTGTGTGGCACATAGAGAGTGAATGTGATACAGTGTGAGACAGAGAGTGTGAGAGTGAGAGTCAGAAAGACATTGTATATGAGAGAGAGAGTGTGAGCCCTGCCCTCCCAATCCATGCCCATCTGTCCCCTGCCCCCTCCATTCATCCTTTTCCAGCATTCCCCTCTCTCCCTGAGCCCTGCCCTCCCAATCCATGCCCATCCATGCTCCTTTGTCACCTGTCCCCTCCATTCATCCCTATCCAGCAAATTCCCCTCTCTCCCTGAGGCCTGCCCTGCAATCCATATCCATCCATGCCCATCTGTCCCCTCCATTCATCCCTATCCAGCAATTCCCCTCTCATCCCTGAGCCCTGCCCTCCAATCCATGCCCATCCATGCTCATTCTGTCCCCTGCCCCCTCCCTTCATCCCTATCCAGCCATTCCCCTCTCTCCCTGAGCCCTGCCCTCCCAATCCATGCCCATCCATGCTCCTCTGTCCCCTGCCCCCTCCATTCATCCCTATCCAGCATTCCCCTCTCTCCCTGAGGCCTGCCCTGCAATCCATATCCATCCATGCCCATCTGTCCCCTCCATTCATCCTATCCAGCAATTCCCCTCTCCCTGAGCCCTGCCCTCCCAATCCATGCCCATCCATGCTCCTCTGTCCTCTGCCCCCTCCATTCATTCCCTTTCCAGCAATTCCCCTCTCTCCCTGAGCCCTGCCCTCCCCAATCCATGCCCATCCATGTTCCTCTGTCACCTGCCCCCTCCATTCATCCCTATCCAGCAATTCCCCTCTCTCCCTGAGCCCTGCCCTGCAATCCATATCCATCCATGCCCATCTGTCCCCCTCCATTCCTCCCTATCCAGCAATTCCCCTCTCCCTGAGCCCTGCCCTCCCAATCCATGCCCATCCATGGTCCTCTGTCATCTGGCCCCTCCATTCATCCCTATCCAGCAATTCCCTCTCTCCCTGAGCCCTGCCCTGCAATCCATATCCATCCATGCCCATCTGTCCCCTCCATTCATCCTATCCAGCAATTCCCCTCTCCCTGAGCCCTGCCCTCCCAATCCATGCCATCCATGCTCCTCTGTCCCCTGCCACCTCCATTCATCCTATCCAGCAATTCCCCTCTCTCCCTGAGCCCTGCCCTCCCAATCCATGCCCATCCATGCTCCTCTGTCCCCTGCCGCCTCCATTCATTCTTTTCCAGCAAGTCCCCTCTCTCCCTTCCATGACCCCCCCTCGCATTCCAGGCTCCTCTCTCTCCCATGTCCCAGCCTGGCCCCCCTTTTCTCCCCCCCCCCCCCCCTTCGCATCCATGCTGTCGTTTCTCCCCTGCCCTCCCGCTCCCATTGTTCTATTTTACTGGCCACCCTCTTCTCTCCCCCCAACATCCCTTTTTGTTTTTTTTTCTTCTTTTTAAATTTACCTCCGTGGCGGTTCCGGCAGTGAAGCGTCAGGGAAGGAGGCGGTGCTCCCGACGCTAGCTTTCCCTTCGCTGTGTTCCGCCTTCTTTTGACGTCATCCTTGACGTCAGAAGAAGGCGGAACACAGCGAAGGGAAGGCTAGACATCGGGAGCGCCGGCCTCCTTCCCTGATGCTTCGCTACCGGATTTGTTTGTTTGTTTTTTTCCGCCCTCAACGTCATGACGTTTGACGCGAGGGCGGGGCAGAGACGGCTGGCTGGCTGGCTTGAAGGCTTCACACCACGAATCCACGAACCCTTCAGCCTGGGAGTGATGTCAGGTGGCTTCAGAACGTTGTCCTCAGAACGTTGAGGGTGCGTTTTATTATATTAGATTAGGTAAATATCAGGTTATATGGCTAGAGAGGCTAGGTAAGTGTCAAGATGCAATGGGAAGGTGGATGAATAGTAATTATTTATATTCCAGCCCCCTTGGTAATAGAAGGCTGCAATATAAATAATTAGTTTTTAAAGATTGTGTAATTAGTCTAGGAGTGATAATGGACTGACAATGGAAATGCAAGCAGCTTAAGTAGTCAAAAGCTGCCATTTTCAGTAAAGATTGTGCTATCAGGAATTAATTTCCACATTCTCTTATTTCAAAAACTGACCAAGAAATTATTAGACTACAAGTAGCCCAAAATATAGCAGCTCAGATAACTGGATAGAGATTTGGGGAACTTATTTCCCCTGCATATTTTGAGTGGTCTCCATTAGTTAAGAAAGGAAGAAAGAAAGCATTTAGAACAGAATTTAATGAGATATGAACCAAAGAGGAATTTATCCTCCCAGGATGCTGTTATTTTGGAACTCCTGAGGTGACGATTATGAAGATGTCAGAGGTGAAACATATTTTTTTCATTAATCATGTCAACTGTTTGGAATGCAGCCCTTAACCATATCCAGAAAATGGAATGCTTCCTGGGGTTCAGACAATCAATAAAGGGGAAACTGTTAGAAGAGAATTGCCTTGACTAAGTGCTGGAGAATAAGTAATGTTTTACATTGTAGACTGGTTTTAATTGGGAAAATGGGCAAAGGCAGCTAGAGAGGGAGTATATTTCAGTTTTAAATTGTGTTTTTGAATGTTGTAAACCACTTTTGTCATTTATTTGAAAAGCAGCATGTAATTGCTGAAAAATAAATAAATGGTTGCACATCCTCAGGGAATATGAACTGCGGTTATAATGGCCCCTATTCCAACAGTGGCCAGTCCAGGTCACAGCTGGTAGAGTCCCAAAAAGTAGCACGATTAAAGGCTACTAAATCCCAGGGATAAGCAGTGGCTTTCCCCAGGTCTGCCTTAATAATTATTGATGAACGTTTCCACCAGGAATTTTGTCCAAACCTTTTTTAAACTCAGCTACATTAACTGCTTTTACCAGTTGCTCCAGCAATGAGTTCCAGAGATTAATGGTACACTGAATGAAAAATATATTTTCTCCTATTGGTTTTAAATGTGTTACTATACAACTTCATTGGAGTGTCCCCTAGTCTTTGTACTTTTTGAAAGAGTAAACAATCAATTAAGGAATTTAAAAACCTCTCTCCTATCTCTCAGCTGTCTCTTCTCCAGGCTGAAGAGACCTAACTTCTTCAGCCTTTTCTCATGTATAAGAGTCTTTCCACCCCTTACTCATTTGGTTGCTCTTCTCTGTACCTTTTCCAGTTCCACTATATCTTTTTGAGATATGGAGAGCAGAATTGCACACAATAATCAAGGAGAAGGTCTCGCCATGGAGTGATTGATATTTTGTTAAATCTCTCTTCCTTTCCTAGTAATTCCTAGCATTTGTTTGCTTTTTAGCCTCTATTGCAAACTGAACAGAAGATTTGAACATACTGTCCACGGTGATCCCTAAATCCTTTCTTCTGTGGCGACTCCTAATATGGAACCTAGAATCATGTAGCTATAATTTGGGTTATTTTTTCCAATGCACATCACTTTGCACTTCACATTAAATTTCATCTGCCATTTGGATGCCCAGTCTTTTATCTTTCTAAGGTCTTCCTGCAATTTTACACAGTCTGATGCAATTGAACAACTCTGAATAGTTTTGTTTCATCTGCAAATTTGATCACTTCACTCATCATTCCCATTTCCAGATCATGTTATAAATATGTTTTTTAAAAAAACACCATTCCCAGGGCACATCCTGAATTGGCCTTTTAGGCCCTACTGTCTGTTTCTATCTTTTAACCAGATCACAATCCACAAAAGAACACTGACATGAGAGACTCCTGAGAAAATTCAAAAGCCATGGGATATGAGGCAAACACTTTCTGAGACTCTACAAACACTACATCAACTGACTCAACTTTATCCACATGCTTATTCACATCTTTAAAAAAATACAGAAAAATAGTGAGCAAGATTTCCCTTGGCTGAATCCATGTTGACTCTGTCCCATTAAACCATATTTGTCTATGTATTCAGTAATTTTGCTCTTTATAATAGTTTCCACCATTTTGCCCACCACAGACATAAATCTGTAGTTTCCCAGATCACTTTTGGAAACCTTTTTAAAAATTGGCATTATGTTGGCCACCTGCCAATCTTCAAGTACTATGGACAATTTTAAGTCCAAATTACAGAGATAGATCTGCAGTTTCATTTTTGAGTTCTTTAAGTACCCTGGGGTATATATACCTTCAGGTCTAGGTGATTTGCTGTTCTTTAACTTGTTGATCTGGCTTTTTACATCTTCCAGATCCTCTGAGATTTATTTCAGTTCCTCCATATCCTCATCCTTAAATACCATTTCTCATACAGGTTGCATACATAATCCTCCTTAGTAAAGACCAAAGCAAAGAATTAATTTAGAATCCCCACTACGGTCTTGTCCTCCCCGATGACTTCTTTACTCCTTGAGGATCTAACAGTTCAACTGACTCCTAAGTTCCACTGATCAAACAGTTCAACTGAATTCTAAGTTTCTAATGTACCTGAAGAATTTTGTTATGAGTTTTGTCTGTACCACAAGCTTTTCAAATTCTCTTTTTAGTCTTCTTTATCTAATTTGCCAGTGCAGGCTTCCTGTTTTCTTCATTCAGATCCTACTCCTAATTTTTGAATGATGTTTTTGGCTCTAATAGCCTCTTTCTTCTCACCTTTTAACCATGCTAGCTCTCATTTGGCCTTCTTGCCACCTTTTAGGATAAATAGAATACATCTGGTTTGGGCTTCCAAGACGGTATTTTTAAGCAATGTCTATGACTGATTTAGGGAGGAAGTTATCAATGTGGGCCACTGTTAAGACATGTTGCTTTAACCCAGTTATTATAACTAGGTGTCACTGCATAAAATGGTACCTGTGCTAAAATGGCAGGAATCAGTGGTAAGATAATACATCTTAATGGTAGCCCAAGGTGATAACT
This sequence comes from Microcaecilia unicolor, assembly GCF_901765095.1. Lineage (NCBI taxonomy): Eukaryota > Metazoa > Chordata > Amphibia > Gymnophiona > Siphonopidae > Microcaecilia > Microcaecilia unicolor. Next base: position 213,671,657 of record NC_044037.1, on the reverse strand, counting down.
ACACCCCTTAAATTCAAGCTTTGCAGCTGCTCCTTCTAGCTTTTTTAAACCGTTTTCCTCATTTTATCATAATTGCCCTTTTGAAAGTTAAATGCTGTTTCAGAAGATTTCCTTACTCCCCTTCCCCCCATTTACAAAAACTGTGCTAGCAGCTGCTGGTGCGATAATGCCAACACAACCCATTCAGGGCATATCTGCATGGGGCCATGGGGGCCTGGGCCCCCGCAGATTTCGCCCTGGACCCCCTGCCGCCACACCTACCTTTGCTGGGGGGGGGGGACCCCAACCCCCACCAGCTGAGGTCCCTTCCTCCTGCCGCTGCCTTTAAAAATATTCCTTCGGCTGGCAGGGGATCCCAACCCCCCCCCCCCCCCCCCCCCGCCAGCCGAGCCAAGTTCTGTTCGTCCTCCGGAGTCCGTGCTGTTTCAAAGCTGCTCCTTTCGGAGTCTGATGTCCGCTGCACGTTGTACGCGCCAGCTGAAGGAATATTTTTAAAGGCAGCGGCAGGAGGAAGCGGACCCTCGGGCTGGCAGGGGTTGGGGTCCCCCGCCGGCAAAGGTAGTGACAGCGGTGGACGGCGATGAACGGCGGCGGGGGGCGGGCTATAATGTGCCCCCTCACTCTGGCCTTGGCCCCCCCTACCGCCCGCATTTCAGATACGCCTCTGAACCCATTGAAAATGAATGGGCTGTGTAGGCATTACCATATGTCTCTGTAAAAGGGGGGGGGGGTTAGTATCTTCATTCCAGTTATTATCTCAAATTTGATCATGTTAGGGGTGACCATTGCCAAGCAGCCCCAAAATCATTTCCTCTCATTATTATTATTATATAGAACTTATAGCCCGCAAATACCAAGAGAGTTCAATGTGGGTTACAATAGTATAAAAGAGTGAACACAATGTTCAGATAATACACTTTTAGCAAAAACAGCTATACAAACTAATATCCTCTAAATAAATACAAATACTGAATCAATAGTCTGAATTAAGAGCAGGTACTACATATTTCCTAAATAAAAAGGTCTTAAGCGACCTCCTAAAAATTTTCATAATTGCTAATTACTAATCATTCTAAGTTCTAAAGGCATATTGGAAACATGAGGGGGGGGGGGGGGACAAACTGACAAACCTTCTTATCTGGGTCCTGACTGATATTCAGCCAAGTCCTGGATAAGTCTCTTATTCAGGTCCTGGCTAAATATTGGCCTGGACCAGCATAAGTTCTGGTACTCACTTCCTAGCTAGTCATGCCTAAAGTTTCAGTGCTGGTGCAGGCAACGATGTTAAAAAGAAAATTCACCACCACTGGCTGAATACTGTCCGGTTTGTTTTGAGAAGTGCTAATTCTGGGCATTCTTTTCACTATTAGCATGCTCCACTCTGCTTAAGACAGGGTCTTCTTCCATTGTGAATGCTATGTAAGAATAGTGTGCACTATTGAAAATAACAACATCCCTGGAATTTGGGGGGGGGGGGAGGGGGTTCTAGTCTATTCTAAAAACTACATGAAATCATACAGGATATGGCACTGACATTTCCTATATCATTTTAAATGACCAAACAGCCCTATTAAGTGCTGTATGAAAAACTCAATTTCCAATTTATTATGAGAGCAATTTTGAAACTTTAGGTTCAAAGTCTGTACTGTGGAACACATGGAGGGATATCAAAATGAAATCCCTGTGTGTTCCTTGTTGGGCCCAACCTTCCTCCACCCCCACCACTTTGCTGTGCAAAAGAGGGAGAAATTTTTAGCCTACAATTTTACCTGGATATCTGTTCATTCTTTTTCTTCTATATTCCTTAATAATTGACATACAAAGAAACAAAGGGAAAAAAGTCTAACCTAAAGACCATTTTGATATGTGTGGAGCACTTCAACCTCATACGGGCATTTGGCTAGGTCAAACTGTTCTCCAGTATTATATAATATTAATACATTGTGTTACATACCCTCGTCTCCAGAAAATCACATTTTTTATGTAATGCTATTTGCTCTGTAATTTGAAGTTTATGGGTATCTATAAAGCTCAAGATTTCTTTTCAGCATATCCTTTTACGATTATTGATTTCCTTCATTTCTTGTGCTAGACGTGGTGTATTTACAATTGTACAATTGTATGTAAACTGCCTCAACTAATACTCAAAAGAGGCAATATATCAAAATTAATAAATGATAAACGATTATACTAAAATCTAAGTATTTCAAAACTCAAATTGAAAAAAAAACTATCCAATAGTTCTTTAATCTAATTCCATCCCAAATAGACTCAGATGAAGGGTAGTGAAGAGCAGCCATTAAAAAGCAAGCATTATGAAACTATGAGGTTTATGTGTTTACCCCAGGATTCTATATATGGTGACTAAATTTGTACACACAAATCAGCATGCATTGACAATTTGTGCGTGCAAATTAATTGAATAATGAGCAATCAGAACCAATAATTGGCTAACAACCAATTATTGGCATTAATTGGCCTTAATTGGGATTTACACTGCATCATATTCTATAACAATGTGCACAGAAATCCTACTGCTGATAAATTCAAAGGGGCATGGCCAGGACATTCCAGAAGGGCGTTCCCAGAATTTATGTGCATTGTTATAGAATAGATTCAATCGGCGAATAACTTAAGGCAGTGACATTTGCACCTGCTTTCTGCAGACATAATTGTTGGTGACTTAAGCTAGGCATTGTTTATGCACTTAGCCACTATTCAGCAATTGATAAATTGGAAGTTGTCCCTAGAAAAAGCAAATACAACCTTACTTCCTCAGAAATGAAAGTGATTTCTTCTTTACGTTCGGATTCCTCTATAGTTATCTGCCATGCGGATAAAGGTGGAGCCATAGTTAAACATGAGGATGCATGAGGAAGCTAACCATCAACTGTCTGTTGTTACTTTTTATAAAGAAATATCTATAGATCCCATGCCATATTTAAAAGACTATATACAGCAAACATTATTGGAGGCACTGGAATCTCATGTCATCACAGATAAAGAGCTTCAATTTTTGTTTCAATTACACTCGGTTATCTACTTTGTTCTCAAGATTCACAAATCTCTTCAGACACCTCCGGGGTACCTGATTGTATCGGGAATAGGTTCAGTATTGGAGCCATTGTCCAATTTCATTGATTTTACATTATAAACAGAAATCTCAAAAAGTAGATCATATGTATAAAATACTACCGATATGATTACGTATTTACAATCATGTGCCTTGGTGCAAGAAGAAGCACTCCTGGCTACTCTGGATATTACAGCTTTGTATACTAATATCCCCCAAGAGGAGGCAGTGCAGACTATTTGTGAGCATCTACAGAAATTGTCCATATCTGATGCTTTGGAGCAGTTTTTGATGGCCATTGCATTTATAGCCCTAAGTAGGAATTATTTCAAATTTAGAGAGTATTTCTATATGCAAGGTAGAGGCACAGCCATGAGAGCTACAATGCCCCCCCCCCCCCCCCCCCCCCCCACACACACACACACAGTGGCCTGTCTGTATGTTTCACAGTTTGAAGAGTTACATCTTTTTCCTTCTGACATGTTTAGGAATGCATGGACATGGAAATGTTACATAGATGATATTTTTATGGTGTGGACCAATACAATGAGTGACTTTGATGACTTTCATCAGTGATTGAATTCATGTAGTTTAAACCTTTAGTTTTCAGCAGTTACGAATAATCATGAATTACCTTTTTTGGACATTTTGAATAAGGTTCAGCAGTCATCTTTTGTCACTACACTTTATAGGAAGGACACTGATTGGAATACTTTGCACTATTCAAGCCACCGACCTAAACATCTGAGAGATAATCTACCAATGGAGCAATTCCTTAGATTAAAGCGCTTATGCACAAACATTAATGATTTTAATGAGAAAGCAGGAGGTTTAACAAAAAGATTTTTGGATCGTGGATATCCTTCTAAGGTTATCCGTAATGCTTACACACAGGCTTTGTATGATAAAAGAGATTTATTGTTGCAACTGTCACCAAAGACCCTAGATTCAAGTTTGGTATGTGTTCTTCCATATTCAGAATTGACATTTGATATCAAATATATTATTAAAGAAAACTGGCATATTTTACATTGCCATGCAGCATTTCAAGAGTGTCTTTGATTTGCATTTTCTCAAGAATAACATTTGAAGGACCATTTGATCAGCTCCTTATTTGTATCTCCTGAAGAATGGAACATCTCCTCTCAACGGGGCCACACTAATTGTGGCCACTGCATTGTATATAAGTTCCCATCACAATTTACAAAGTACAACATCCAACCCATGATTTGAAAAAGACATTGAAAAAGCAATACGGATTGCTCCTCTAAGGGAGCTGTTTATATGATCCGTTACCTGTGTTCAAGACTTTACATTGGGCATGCTATGAGATCTATTTGGGTATGTATTACTGAACATGTGAGCCAGATTAAAAATGCAGTGGTTGCGCTTAAACCACCTAGAAGCTCCTAGGTTGGCAAGAAGAGGAGATTTGAAGAAGGTTTTATAGAAAAGAGAGCAGAAGTAGATTTTTGAATGGAACACTAAGGAACCTGAAGAGCTGAATCATGAGGTTGAATGGAGGGTGTTTTGGCATTGATAGCAATTTGAATTTTTCAGTCTCCAATAGTGTGGCTGCTGATTTGTCACATGCCCTGGTGAGATGATAAAATTGGGACCATGCTACTTCTGGTTTGCCTGGCGTTTGTGCAAGTTTGAAGAGTGCGCTGTGAGATATTATCCTGCTATGATTCCCACTAGAAGTAGATATCAAGATTAATAATATTTGTTCTATAGTGTTTGATGCAGTTTTGACACTAATGAAGATTTTATTTAGGAAAACTGCACAGCCAGAGCAAATGTAATTAGGTTCTTTGAGACAGCAACAACGCAAAATATGGTCCAAGTCAGGACCCAAGAAGATGTGCAAGTTATGGGAGTCTTTTACTGAAGTTTAGCTCGAGTTATCTACAGCAGGTCCCATTTTATTCCTATAGGCACTACTGCAGATAACTCGAGCTAATCTTTAGTAAAAGACCCCCTAAGTGATTTTGCACTTTACATTTTATACACTGCTGGTGATAAATGTTGAAAACTTTAAGAGACAAAAATAGTTAAAAGTGTTTTTCTAAAAAAAAATATGTGTGACGATTGGAAAAATAGACAGAGATCTGTCATAGTCCTTCATTGAAGTTTATGAGCACATAACAAAAACATTTTCAGGGAATATAAAGGTCTAATTATTCTGTGTGATTTCTCGTTGTGTTACCTATTCTACAAGGGGCACGGATCCTTTATAGAATAGAGCTCAGTGCGTAAATATTTTATGCCAATTTCTCAGCACCATTTATAGAATCTAGTCCTTAATAACTGTGAAGTTTCTCATCTTCTATTTTGCCTTTATTATTATAAATCTATGCCCCCTCATTCTAGAGCTTCCTTTCAATTGAAAAAGACTCACCTCTTGTGCACTTATGCCACATTGGTATTTAAATGTCTCTCTCAGCTTTTATCCAAACAGTGGCATAGCTATGTGTGGACATGGGAGCCTTCAGCACAATCTGTGCTGCCGCTACCTCATCAGGAGGTTGGTGACACCCTCCTGCGGTCTCTGTGTTCCAGCCATTTCTGTAAGGCACCCCCCCCCCCCCCCCCCCCCCCCCCCCCCCCACTGTCTGATCCTGAAGCAATGGCCGGACATGGCAGTTTATGTGGCATCAGGGGTGACAATGATGTTTCAAGCACAAGAGAAGCAAGCATTCCCATGCCTGTTTCTGCAGCCAGGTGTCCTTCCCAGAATATTCCAGATAGTCTAGCTGTGAAGTGGTCTATCCTCTGTTTTCCAGGACAGATCACTTGGGCTCCAGAGTAAGCTGCCTTTGCGGAACACTTCCAATTGGTGTGAGGCATATCAAAGTAGGCAAAAGATCAATCAGGATAGAACAACTTGCTCACTGCTCCTCTGCTTCATACACACTATTTTATAAGGGCACGTATTTGCCTGTTTGTCTTTCATAAAATACTAGCGTATCTTGCACAGAACTCACCTTGAATATAGACATAATCACTTATACATGCTTGAGAGATACATCAAGGGATATACTGTACTGAAATAGAAGCAAAAATATTAAAAACACTCATGCATAAGAACCACATATATAAATTAATTCATGAATTGTAGACTTATACTGTATATCTGATGCAAAGGAACATAGAATATACCACAACAGCACATAAACTGCAATATGGAATTGATCAATTAGAATTCATGTATTTGGCTATCGAAATCTCATCAAGCAAGTTTCAATGGTCTAAAACAAAATTGTCAATTTCCATATGGTTTATAATGGGAAACAGAAAACACCATTTCCAGATATTTAGGAACTTCAAGATAAATCAACTGTTTTACTTGTGTCAGAAATCTGCACCCACAGCTCAAAGTCCATGCACAAAAAAACTTTAATGTTTTAAACCAATGAAACTTGCTTGTAGAAAAGACAGAATTTGTAATGGTAAAATGATTGCTTTAGTTTAAAAGTTGAAGATGTAGGGTGGTGTCATTAGAACAGGGAGCAATAGTGCTTTGATTTATTAATGAAATTTTAAATTTAATTATAAAAGATGTGTGTTGTAATATTTTCTATATCCCTTTGAATAAGGTATGTAATTCACTTCTGCACATAAGTGTTTTTAATATTATTATTTTTATTTCAGAAAAGTATATCCCCTGATGTAGACTGGCTGGGTGCGTCCCAAGGACTGATTTGAGAATCACTGTTCTAAAATATTTGATTTACTAGATTTACTAGATTATAAGGAAGATACCAATGTTAACTTTCATGCAAAAATTATTCAGTCCATTACACCATAGTTTTTTTCCACAATCTTCCAAAAGGAGAAACTATGCAAACTTCAGTTTTCAAATAAATCTGCTAGTTAAAATAGCATGCAGGAGAACAATTATTTCATGCTCAGCCAGTTTACTTTCTGGCAGGAGGGAAAACAGCAGGAGGTGTCAATAACATTTCAATAAGTGACACAACATTCGCAGATGACATTTTTAAAGGGGACGTACTCATCAGCATTGATGCAGATTCATTGTAGCAGTCAAGCACAACTTTGTAAATAGTGTATTCTATTTCAAATTGCTTTCAACTGTGCAGTGTTCTATGAAATACTCAGTAGATCAACACACTTACCGTAAGTGATGCTCAGTGTTTTAATAATATGAAAATGTATGTATATATGCATCAGCAGCATGCATTTCTATAGGTACTATGTATTGTGGAATTACAAGCTAATTTTGAAAGGGAAGTTCTGACAGACATTGCTCCTGGTTAACTGCAAATCCAAAGGATATACCTAGTTAATAGCTGGGTTATAAGCAGGGGCATAGCCAGACACCCAATTTTGGGTGGGCCTGTACCTAAGATGGGTGGGCAGAAGAACCCCGTCCCATCCCACAGGTGATTTGGTCTTTCCTTCTCTCGCCTGCATGCCATATGGTCTCTCAAACTTCCTCCCTCTCCCGCATACCTTTTAAATAGCAGATTTTCACCGGCAGCAAGCAACAACTAATACACACTGGTCATGTTGGCCCCACAGCCTTCCCTCTGATGCATCTTCCTGTTTCCGCATAGGTGGGAATACATCAGAAGGAAGGCTGTGGGGCGGGTGCGAGCACTATGTATCAGTTGCTGCAAGATCTGCTATTTACAAGGTATGCAGGAGGGACAGTTGTTGAGAGTTTTCAGCTGGTGGGGCTTGGGAATCCCTGCCAGCCACATCATAGGTGTGCTGCTACTAGGTGGGCCTGAGCCCAAAGTGGGTGGGCCTGGGCCCACCCTTGGCTACGCCACTGTTTATAAGTGCTGGAATAAATGATATATAATGGAATTAGAAAAGGTACAGAGAAAGGTGACAAAAATGATAAAGGGGATGGGACGACTTCCCTATGAGGAAAGGCTGAAATGGCTTGGGCTCTTCAGCTTGGAGAAAAGGTGGCTTGGGGGAGATATGAAAGAGGTATATAAAATACTGAGTGGAGTGGAGTGGGAAGACGTGAATCGCTAGTTTACTCTTTCCAAAAATAGTAGGACTAGGGGGCACGCAATGAAACTACAAAGTAGTAAATTTAAAATATTACTTCACTCAGCGTGTAATTAAACTTTGGAATTTGTTGCCAGAGAATGCGGTAAAAGCAGTTAGCTTAGCGGGGGTTTTAAAAAGGTTGGCTATCTTCCTAAAAGAAAAATCCATAAGCCATTATTAAAATGGACTTGAGAAAATCCACTGCTTATTTCTGGGATAAGAAGCATAAAATGTATTGTACTGTTTTGGGATCTTGCCAGGTACTTGTGACCTGGATTGGCCACTGTTGGAAACAGGATACTGGGCTTTATGGATCTTTGGTCTGTCCTAGTATGGCAACACTTATGTACTTATGCGACGGGGAGCCCTTACTGCCACCCATTGAAGTGGCGATAAGGGCTCCCATGCTAACCTGGCAGTAACTGGGCAGCACATGGCGATTCCCTGGAAATCGGGCTTTTCTTTTTCCCCAGAAATGGCACACGCTCAGGGCGAGGCTACCACCGGCAGCCACGTTGGGCTGGTGGTAGTCTGGGAAGAGCGAGCGGTAAGCTCGCATTGGGCTTAACATCGCACTATAAAAGGGCCCCTCAACGCCAATGCCTGGATATGGTCCAGTATTGAATTTCCAAGTTTAATGCTGGCAGTGGTCAGCAAAATGCTGATCACCACTGGGTGAATATCGAGTCCTATGAATTTAGTAAAATTTTGAGTATAAGTTTAGGCACTCAGCCACAGTAAATTTAGGAGGATTACTTTCAAAGTTAGGAACAAATAGCCTTTGAATATTGGGCTCTATCTCCCAGATTCTATATATGACGCCTGAAAATCCATGTGGAAACTAAAGCATATTCTATAACAATGCGCATAACTTCATTGGTTAACTAGCTAGTCAGTGCTGTTAATTGGATGTTAACAAGCAATTATCAGCATTGTCATTGAGATTTCCGCAAACAACTCGCTAAGTGTACTCAATAATATGGTACATCTAAATTCTAAGCCGCGTAATTAAAAGGGGGGCATGACCATGGCAGGCGTGGGCGTTTCTAAAATCTATGCGCACTATTATAGAATACACCCAATCTGTATCTAATTTAGGCGCTGGGATTTACACCAAGTAAAATGTGACCTAAATGGACTCGACCAAATTTGGTCTTGTGGGGAGCTGCTCAGTGTATTCTATATACGATGTGGAAATTTAAGTCTGTTCTATAAAATGTAGGCGTACTTTAGAGAATATGCCTAGGCGTAATTTTTTTCCATCCAGATTTTTCATGCACTATATATAGAATCAGCCCTATGTGCCTGATATTGAAAGCAATTTAAGCGGGCAAGAGAGGCTCCTGCCTGGTTAAATAGCACTCAGAGGACTGGCTGTCAATATTCAGCAGCACTTAACCAGGCAAATCTGAACAGAAGGTGAAGTGCATTCTGGATGGAGTAGGGGAGCCAGGAGTTATGCAGATGCCTGCAATATTCAGACTACTGCTAAAAGTGCTGTCATTTTTAGACCTGGAACCAACTGGGCAGGAATGGAAAGGGGAATTGCTCCAGCCCCGTATCATTAGACACCAGGGAGCTTCCCTGGGTAAATCCTGGGAGTGAAGAGGAGTTCTTTGGATGTCCAGAAGGCGGGGAGGAGTGGATCTTCAATCTGTAGAGGGGATTCTGATTTAAAGACAATTGGGGGAAGGTGATCAGGGATCAGAGGAGGGGGTCATGGTAAAGGGATGGGTGGGATCTGACTGGCACTGATTTTCAGCCAGGACCCCCATAAAATTCCTATATGGATCCTGGCTGTATATCGGCCGGGACCTGCATAAGTTAGGGCAGCACATTCTTGGCTGTTCATGCCCCAATATTCAGTGCCTGTGCCTAGACATGACCCATCACTTAATATCAGGGTCTAATTCTGTCCGCGGAAGTTAGCATGTAAAAACACGCTGACTGCCACTGGCTAAATACTGACCATTCGAATCATCCATTTTGAGTGCCTACAACATATAGAAGTGATATGAATATGTCCCCAGATACATTTCCAGTCATCCAAAAACACTGGTTTCTTTTTTATTGTTATTATAATTATGTTTAATTATTCAAGTGTAAATATTACAAACAAGAAAACACTTGCTAATATCCTGAACTGGGTGTGTTTTCGGATAGTCTATCTGCCACTCTGGCTCAAGGTTCATACTTGGGACATTTCTATCTACAGAGAGAGAACAAGGAGGTTGATATTCAAAGCAAATTACCAGCCAGAAATGGCTCCTGGCCAGTTAAATCGTTTATTCAGGACTAACTAGTCATATTCAGTGGCACTGAAAAGGATAGTGCTCCTGAAAATATCTGGTTAGCACCCAATGCAAAACTGGCTGCTTTGGGGGCATTCAAGGCAATGGCGTACCAAGGGGGGGGCGGTGGGGGCGGTCCGCCCCAAGTGCACGCCGCTGGGGGGGTGCCGTGGCGCGCGCCTGGCTCCAAGTTCGCTATCTTTGCTCGTTTGCTGCAGCTCCCTCTGCCCCGGAACAGGTTACTTCCTGTTCCAGGGCAGAGGGAGCTGCAGCAAACGAGCGAAGTTAGCAAACTTTTCGGAGCCGACAGGCACGCACCGCGGCACCCCCCCCCCCCCCAGCGGCGTGCACCCGGGAGGTGTCATTTCGCCGGGGGGGCGCGCTGCACCCAGGGGGGGTGCATCGGCGATCTGCCCCGGGTGCCATCCTGGCTAGGAACGCCACTGATTCTACGGGAGGAGTCGGCACTTGACCGGCCAAGATAACTTCATAAATAGGACAGCATAAAAGTCAGTCCTACCTTTGTGTGGTGCGCCATAGCTGGTTAAGTGCTTGATTGCACTTTGGGACCCTTTTTCTAAGCGGCGGTAAGCGCAACGTGGACTTACCGCTCGGCAATCCGGATCTACTACCGGCCCAATGCAGGCACCAGCAGTAGCTCCAATCCCAATGTGCAGCACTTCCGGCAACTAGCAGAAATATTTGAAAAATATTTCCACAGGGGGTTACCACCAGGTGGTTAGCGTGGGAGCCCTTACCACCACCTCAATGGGTGACGGTAAGTGCTCTCCACATGTGGTCACACGGTTACTACATACCCAATATTTTGTTTTCCACCCCTTCTTTTTGATTTTTTTTTTTGGGGGGGGGGTGATTTTTGGTTTTGGTCCTACAAGTATTTTTGAGGGACCTCATTTTATTTTGTTCCCTTTCCTACTTTTTTCAGGTTCACCATACACACTTTAAGAAATGTCAACATTTGTAAACCACAGGTAATGTAAATAAGACACATATTTTTTTAGTAGTGTTCTCAAAGTACCTTGGTTCTAGACCTTTTTCTACTGTAGACATTTATTCACCCATTACATTTATGATTATTTCCATATTTGGTTTTTGTTGCTTTTTACCACTACATCACACTTCATTAAAAGGTTGCCCATATGTATATGTGTACTCCCAGTTTTGGAACTGAAGATATTCATGCAAAGGCCATCTATTGTTTCTGATATATCCTTAAAGTGAGCTTATGTTTATCAGATTTTTGTTTTTCTTTATAAATGCACTATGTAGATAATCATACTCCTTTATTTCTCTCCCTATTTAAAGCTTATATTATGTTTCTCATACTTATATATCCACATGAATTTGTTTTTAAATGCTTTTATATGATTATGATTGTTTTTATATGATTAAGCTTATCCTTTTGTTTTTAAATGTTTATATTATTCACATATAATTTGTTTTTATATGATTATGATTGGTTTTATATGATTAATTTTATGCACATTTTATAACTGTTATCAATTGTTTTGTTACCTTTTGACTTATGTTGATTTATTGATAGTTATTTATTTGATTATATATTTGCATTGTTTAGGGACTCTTGAGGCAGGCCTCTGTGGCTGTAACATGATTCGTGTCAAGTCTAGTACTTATTGTGGAATAAACTTCTGATGTAAACTCTTAAAGTCCGTTGGTTGTTTTCCATCACCTTTTGTGTCTCCTTCGCTGTTTTGCCTGCTTGCATCTTCATCATATCCAAGCCAGAATATATATAATAATCTAAATAATGAAAGACTATATTTTACCTCCAAGCAAAATAGCCTCTGCACACATGGACCTCAGCTAATGAAAACCAAAACAAAAAACCACAGTTCTTTTACAATGGCTGACTTTGTGCCACATTTGGAGTGACAGCTGATGTCATATCGCCACAGACAGGCTAATTCCTAAGGAGCTTATCATCCCAAATTTACGGATTTAAATTCCTGCTACATTTTTGTATCAAAAGCATTTATTTGGAACACTCTATTTACCATATAAACTACTATCAAGACCATAACTGCATTACTTGCAATTGCAATACACATAAAAAAAATCTCCCCCCACACTTGCGGTCTAGTGGTATAGTCAGGACAGGAGTAATCCCCATGTCAGCTGTACTCTCAAAATGGCTGCCGTGACTTCTTGCAGAAGTCTTATGAGATTGCTACTAAAGGTAATGGTAGTCATTTTGAGAACAGAGCCAGCATGGCAAAAGCACCTGGGGAATCACTCCTGTCCCAACTACACCACTAGACTACCAGGGATTGTAAGATAGGCCTGAGAGGACACCCACAGGCAGACAGGGAGGAAAGGCAACTCCTGTTCGGAAGCGACAGGAACGAAGGGAGACAGTCAGGACAAAGCACAAATTTTCAGCCACCAAAAACACACGGTCAGTTTCAGCCAAAATCAAAATCATGGCCATAGCCTTTTGACCGAAACCAAGCAGAAAAAGGATTTTAGGCCCCATAACCAAAGCTGAAACCGAAATTTGCTCGGGCTCTACTTTATACCCTCCCCCATCCTCCCCTCCCCTCTCCTTTCCCCCTCCTTAAATCCCTCCTAATCCAATATGCTGTATAGGTTCCACAGGGGAAAATTATATATTTAGATTGTTAAAAACCCTGCCCTGCACTCTAGAAGACAAGCTCTGAATATATTCTTCCCAGGTGGGCCAGAAGCAGAAAAACTTTGTCAACTAAATTAAAAGAAGCAATGGTGCCAGAAAAAGGGATGAGACACCCCCCCCCCCCCAAAAAAAAAAAAAAGGAGGGAGTAAACCCAGTCGAAGCCAAGGCCCAAAAACGGCCTTATGATGAAGAAAAATCAAGAAAATGCAGATGGTGAAAAAAAGTACACCCTCTCCTCACTGCAGTGAAAAAGCAACTGAGGCAACCGCATTCGCTCGGCAAGGCACTCGCTCATGCACGACTGAACACATCCCGCGCTCCACAAAGCTCCCCCCACACCGGTCACAAGAACCAGACCGGGCAACGCAGCCACGCCACGTACCCATGAGAACAGTACTTCTTCTATTTTGCTGTCAATCTCGTTTCTCTAGCCTCCAATTCCATAAGAGAGAGAAAAGCATTTTTCCAATGCCAATAGGATAGGGCAGTGCTTTGTATCCAACACTGCAAAAGGCTGTAAAATTTAGGCACACATTTTATTGATAGGGTGCAGGGCAGATCCATGCATAAACCCAAATGACTAGCAATTAACACCAATTATTGATTGTTAGCAGCTTGTTAACTAATCACTTTAAGTGCAGATCTGGAATCTGTACACCTAACTTTGGGTGACCTATATAGAACTCGGAGGAAAGCATCTGTGTCCCTACTTTATTCCCCTGTTGGTCTCCAGCATCTCCCTCTACTATGTGTATGTTGATTTATAGGTTAACATGCATTGAAATAATTTTGTGCAGTATATTTTTTTTCTATTTTTATTTATACGATTTTAACGAAACACAATCCAAGAGCACCTTGTACAGAAACAGAGCAATCAAAAAGAAAAGAAATTTCCACAAAAGAAAAATTATACAAATAAACCCTTCAAAATAATATACATACTAACATAGGTCATCCCAAAAATATAGGGCCTCTTACCAAACCACACTGATTCCCACACAGCAATGCCAACGAAGCCTATTCAAAGTGAATGAGATTCGTCAGCATTGCCGCATGGGAATTGCTAGCGAGGTTTGGTAAAAGAGGCCCATACTGGACAGCTCAAGAAAAAAACAAAAAGTTATCTAAATAAAACAACAACAAAATAGGAAAAATAGCCTAACAAGCTGCATCCCAAAGACCAGCATCATACCATATGACTCTGTTGCATATGTTCTCCAAAACATTTTTCAATAAACATACAGAAAACAAGAAAAACAAGGTTAATTACTATGGACTACGGATAAGGATCACTCACATCCCTCAGCCAACCTCTTGACAGTAAGAAAAGCAGAAAGCTGTAAAGAAGCAAAGAAAACATATTTCTGAGAGGAATATTTAACCATGCATGGAAATTAAAGAAAAAACAAAGCTTCCAACTGTAGAATTCCCAGTCTCAATAGCAGAAACTGCCCACGCTTCCTTTGAGTCTCTTTTGAAATGTCTAATAAAACCCAGACTTTCATATTCAAAAACAACTTCTGGCAATGACAAAAGTAAGCTTTCAATACAAAATCTCTTTCTGCTACAGACAAAAAAAATTAGCAATAATGAGGCAGGCACAATAGAATCTATAACCAAGCTTTCATCGTTCTTCAAAGTAGGTCCTCGGGCTACCATTCCATCAGTTGCAACCTCCACCAAAGAGTCAGACTGCTGTCATGCAGATAACAAGTAGTATGCTTTAATCTAAATAGGTGTCTTCTCAGCTGGCATTTCTAATTTCTCAATCATATATTTACATAACATTGCATTCATATTCACTGCTGTAGCCTTGGGGGATTTCAGAAAATGCAAATTTCCACACCAAAAATTGTTCTTCAAAATTTCCACCGAAGCATGTAGATTACTCAGATCTTTAACCATAGTATCATGAAGTTGTTTAGATGATTCAAAACTTATCTCCAGATTTCTACATGAGCCACAATCTGCTGAAGTTGTCCATGAAATCTCCATGAAATATAGAAAATATAGAAAATTCTTTAGCTAAATCATTCACATAAGGAACCTTTACTTTTGTTAAGTCTATATTGCTTGCCAAATTGTCTCCAAGTTATTCACAAGTGGCACTGTCAGGGTAACTGAAGCCCCTTCAATGGGAGCCATATATATCCCAGCTAAAAGTTCTCCCCACAGACAAGGGCACCTGTGTGGTGCCTAGGCCACCTCCATGTCTCACGGTCGCAACGGAGGTCTTGAGAAATGACATCATGCCCTATGGAAATTGAAGGGTTTTACACGTCCTGACTCATTTCAGGTGGGGACTCCACAGATCTATCTTGTTGCTGTATCACAGCATGAACCACAAAGGTATCAATATGCCCTGAGATTGGAGTGCCACTCAACCGGGAGCTGTGCACCTGGTGTTTTCCCTTCCTCATTAAGGGGTCCTTTTACAAAGTGGTGGTAAACCCAAAGTGGTCTTACCACATGCCAATTTAGAGCAATTGTCAGTCCAACCAGTGGTAATTCGAACTCCAGCACACCCCATTTCCCGACTTGGGGAAAATAGGGCTCAATTTTTTTGTGTGGCAGTTACCCAGTGGTAATCAGGCAGTGCCGCACACTAAATTTAGTACTCCACCCCCCCCCCCCCCCCCCCCCCCCCACATGGCTACATGGTAAGAGTAATCTTACTGTATGGCCATGTATTTTTGCAGCCTTGTTGCCTACTGTAGTAAAAAGGGCCTCAGAACACGGCAACAGCAGCCACTGCTGCTACCTCAGGGCCCTTTTTACTGCAGCTTGGTAAAAGGGCCCTTAAACAATATTAAGGCAAAAAGAAAGAAAAAACATGTTGTTTGCAGCCGCCATCTTGGAATCTGTGCATTACATTATTTAAGATGCACTAAAAACTTAATGCATATCCTCTCTTAAGAAGGTGTAAATGGGTGCATGTATTATATGCATGTATACGTATACTGTGTAAAATACATGCATACATCTAGCTTTTGCCTAGCCATACCCAAACTATGGCCCCTGAAAGCCTGAATGCAGATCAAGTAAGAGCATGCATGCTCTTCTAAGCACACATTACATAAGTAATGCCACACTGGGAAAAGACCAAGGGTCCATCGAGCCCAGCATCCTGTCCACAACAGCGGCCAATCCAGACCAAGGGCACCTGGCAAGCTTCCCAAACATACAAAAATTCTATACATGTTATTCCTGGAATTGTGGATTTTTCCCAAGTCCATTTAGTAGCGGTTTATGGACTTGTCCTTTAGGAAACCGTCTAACCCCTTTTTAAACTCTGCCAAGCTAACCGTCTTCACCACGTTCTCCGGCAACAAATTCCAGAGTTTAATTACGCGTTGGGTGAAGAAACATTTTCTCCGATTTGTTTTAAATTTACTACACTGTAGTTTCATCGCATGCCCCTTAGTCCTAGTATTTTTGGAAAGCGTGAACAGACGTTTCACATCCACCTGTTCCACTCCACTCATTATTTTATATACCTCTATCATGTCTCCCCTCAGCCGTCTCTTCTCCAAGCTGAAAAGCCCTAGCCTCCTTAGTCTTTCTTCATAGGGAAGTCGTCCCATTCCCGCTATCATTTTAGTCGCCCTTCGCTGCACCTTTTCCAATTCCAGTATATCTTTCTTGAGATGTGGCAACCAGAATTGAACACAATACTCAAGGTGTGGTCGCACCATGGAGTGATATAACGGCATTATAACATCCTCACACCTGTTTTCCATACCTTTCCTAATAATACCCAACATTCTATTCGCTTTCCTAGTCGCAGCAGCACACTGAGCAGGTTTCAGCGTATTATCGACGACGACATCCAGATCCCTTTCTTGGTCCGTAACTCCTAACATGGAACCTTGCATGACGTAGCTATAATTCGGGTTCTTTTTTCCCACATGCATCACCTTGCACTTGCTCACATTAAACGTCATCTGCCATTTAGCAGCCCAGTCTCCCAGTCTCATAAGGTCCTTCTGTAATTTTTCACAATCCTGTCGCGAGTTAACGACTTTGAATAACTTTGTGTCATCAGCAAATTTAATTACCTCGCTAGTTACTCCCATCTCTAAATCATTTATAAATATATTAAAAAGCAGCGGTCCTAGCACAGACCCCTGAGGAACCCCACTAACTACCCTTTCTCCATTGTGAATACTGCCCATTTAACCCCACTCTCTGTTTCCTATCCTTCAACCAGTTTTTAATCCACAATAGGACTTTTCCTCCTATCCCATGACCCTCCAATTTCCTCTGTAGCCTTTCATGAGGTACCTTGTCAAACGCCTTTTGAAAATCCAGATACACAATATCAACCGGCTCCCCGTTGTCCACATGTTATGCATGTATACCCACATGCAATTTTATAATAACTATTTATGCATTTTTTATTATTATTTTTTATTTATAACCGTATTTATATCCCACATTTTACAAACAAGTTTGGTTCAATGTGGGTTACAAATCTAGTTAGTACAGATAGAGAATTAGATTTTAGTAGAATGGAAGGGAGAGTGTAGGGACAAGAGCATGATTTTCATATGGAATATGCATTATAAAATTATCCCAAAGAGTAAGGCAAAATTAATAAAAATGGTAAGTTGAACCAAAATGGCAGTAATCCTCTGACTAGGCTCCACATTATCTCCACATCCTGAGTTTGTTTTTGCCTTTGATTCTTTCATCATGGTCTAAAGGGGAAATACAGGGTTTTTGCTCAGAGGCCCTACCTTCTGGTCAGACTTCTATTCTTTAGTATGCTTGTCCCTCCAGGGTGCCTATAAAGTTGGGGAACATCCTCATTGTTAGAGCAGAAAGGGGAAATTTGCCTCATCTGGAGGAGGAAGCATCTTTAAAACCCACTATTCTTACACCTCCACAGGCTCTTGAAGTTGGCACCTCAGTCATGTCTCTGGGAATGCTTCAGGGCCTGGATATGGCGTTTTTACATATAGTCAAATAGTGTATTTGGAAAGTCAGTCAGAAACATCCCTTTTGGACAGGAACTGGGGGGATCTATATAGTGGTGACTCCAGCAACTATAACTACTTCCCCAGATGGACTTCAGAAGATTAGCTAAACTCAGCATACTGGTTATTCTGCAATTGCAAGTTAGATATTGCAGAGAAGCCTGACATTGGACTCTGTCAGGCAATAGTTCACCTGGAAGTAATTGTAGCAAGATGTGTTGAAGAGGATTTCTTGGAGAAGTTAAGACATATAACTAATGTGGAGCGTAAAGTGAGGGACCACACTGGCAAAAAAGAGAAGCACTGGAGAATAAGTGGGACTCCCTGCAGATATCTAGCTCCAAAATATTGTAAACTAGAGCATACAAAGAACTGCCTGAGACACTTTGACATTAGAGTGCTCAACTTTTTCCAAAGTTCCCTCCATAGGCCCAAGACAGCTGTTTAAGAAACATCTGCTTGAGATGTTTAAGACCCATGGAGGGGCATAATCAAATGGGCGCCCAAGGTTTCATGAGGACGGCCCTGCAAAGGGGCAGGGAAACCCGTATTATCGAAACAAGATGGGCGTCCATCTTTCGTTTCAATAATACGGTCAGGGACGCCCAAATCTTAACATTTGGGTTGACCTTAGAGATGGTCGACCTAAATGTTGAGATAGTCGACCATAGAGATGGTCGTCCCCGGTTTTCAGCAATAATGGAAACCGAGGACGCCCAGCTCAAAAACGAGCAAATCCAAGCCCTTTGGTCATGGGAGGAGCCAGAATTCGTGTTGCACTGGTCCCCCTCACATACCAGGACACCAACCGGGCACCCTAGGAGGCACTGCAGTGGACTTCACAAATTGCTCCCAGGTGCATAGCTCCCTTACCTTGGGTGCTCATCCCCCACCCCCCCAAAAAAAAACCCACTCCCCACAACTGTACACAACTACCATAGCCCTAAGGGGTGAAGGGGGGCACCTAGATGTGGGTACAGTGGGTTTTGGGTGGGTTTTGAGGGCTCACATTTACCACCATAAGGGTAACAGGTAGGGGGGGATGGGCCTGGGTCCACCTGCCTGAAGTGCACTGCACCCACTAAAACTGCTCCAGGGACCTGCATACTGCTGTCATGGAGCTGGGTATGACATTTGAGGCTAGCATAGTCCACTTTGCTTTTAGTAAAACTAAATTTTAAAAATAACTGTCACTCGTGTGGCTGTGCTTGTCAGTCATTAATCCAGCACAGCTAAAAAGGTGTTTAACAGCTGCACTGGCAGGAAGTGGATTGTTCAATCTGATTAAAAAAAAACATTCCTTCAAATCAGGTCAGGCTGCAGTACTACCTATGTGTTCTGACTAAAGGTCTGCATGTACTGATTAAAGGAATTTCTATCTGAAACCCTTGATGTCCTTATAGAAAAAAATGTTTTTATTATCATCATTGTCATTATCATCTGCATTAGAAGTAATGCTGTCTAAACCATCAGTTGCATCTTCATTATGATGTCCAATTACAGAGATGACTTTCACAAAGTTGGAGTCACTGTCTGTTGTTGCTCTAACAAATTTTGGGTCTGATGGCAGATTCCCTATGAATGTTAAGAACTGATGAAGAGTGTCAAATGTGTGCAAACCCTTCAATCTTCTTCAGGACAGACAAGGAGACTTCTTGTCGAAGGACTATCCAGTGGACAGTCACCCTCAATGTAAAATTTTCTATGGGATAACTATTAGTCTGTTATGGCAGAGAACTGTGTCTGTGCATCAAGAATTGCCACCAGCTTCAGCTTCCTCTCTGCTTCAAAGTGACCAAACTCATCAGTGTACTGTTTGGCTGGAAGTAACCAGCTCACCACACACAGACAATTCCACTGTTGTCCGTGAACAGCAAAATTTAAGATGAGACGATTCAGTGTTTGCGTGACAAGGCTTGCATTAGCAAAATCCTGTTCCACTTTTTACTACGAAAAATAAAAAAGGTGGGAATATAAGCCAGGCTATCCAAAGAATGGAACCAAATTATCTTTAAAAAAACAAAATTTAATAATTTTCAAACAAATAATAATATAACAATCACACATTAAAAATGACTCGACACAACGTTGTGTTTTGGCCGGATAGGCCTACATCAGGAGTCTTATTAATCAAGGTGAAATTGAATATAACACATCAAAGGAATCTCAAAATGCAGATAAAAGATTCCAAGGATAAAAGATCTGCAGTTAAGATAAAAAATGGTCTTTCCCCAGGCGGGCGATCAGACTCAGCCACTTTCAGTTGAGTCCCTTTCCTCCTTTCCCTACCACTCTTGGGTGCCTTGTGCTAAAAGGTGGCTTCCAAAAGTTTTCTTGTGGATTCTCTTTAGACTATACCACTTTTTACTACTTCATTTGGGGGCCCTTTTAAAAAAAGCACGCTGAAAAATGGCCTGCGGAAGTATGAACACATGTTTTGGGCACGCACAGAATCATTTTTCAGTGCACCTGTAAAAAAGGCCTTTTTTTATTTTTGCCAAAAATGGGCATGCGGCAAAATAAAAATTGTTGCGCGTCCATTTTGGGTCTGAGTCCTTACCACCAGCCATTGGCCAAGCAGTAAAGACTCACACGGGAACTGGGCAGTAATGACCTATGCACGTCCAATGCCATTTGGCGCACGCCCAATACGCGCGTTAGAAAATAATAACATCTAAAAAAAAATGGCATAAAGCAGCACCAAAATGTCCAAATTGGTATTTTTGAAACCTCTCCCACCCCCCAAAAAACGTAAAAGAAACAGTACATATCAGCCTCTATGACAGCCTCAGATATTATAATCATTCCTATTAGAGCAGCAAGCAGGTCCTTGGAGTAGCCTTGTGGTCAGTACAGTGCACTATAGAGAAGGGGACTCAGGCCCATAATCCACTTTGTTACACTTGTGGTGAAAAGTGTAAGCCATCCAAAACCCATCAAAAACCTACTGTACCAACATATAGGTGACACCTGCAGCCATAGGGACAATTGTAGTGGTGTACAGTTGGGCACAGTAGGTGTTTGGTGGGTTTTGGAGGGCTCACTATATAAGGGAGCAACGGTGAGATATGTATTTGGGAGCTTTTACATAAAATCACTGCAGTGCCCCCTAGGATGCCCCACTGCTCTGTTGCGATGTCTGTGTGGCCAGTCTACTAAGAATTCTGGCTCCTCCTACATCCCAATGGCTTGATTTTGTATGTTTTTGACTTTGGCATTTTTATTTTTGAAAATGAAACAAAAAGATAAAAATGTACGGAGCACAAATACATCTAGCAAGTGACCATTTTCAAAAAAAAAAAAAAAAAAAAGATGGACGTTTTGTTGTTTCAAAAATGGCTATATTTGCTATTCGGATTCTGAATGTTTTGAGCAAAACGTCCAAAGTTGGGCTTAGATGAAATATCGAAAATGCCCCTCAAGGTCTCCATAAATCGTCAAAAGAAACAAAACAGTGGAAAACAAAACAAAACACACAGTGAAGTGTGTTTTCAAAACAATCTTTTATTAAAAAAAAAAAAAATGAAGGACCCGACATGGGCTGTATTTTGGGTCCTTAGTCTTTTTTTTTTAATGAAAAGATTGTTTTGATTGCACACTTCACTGTGGAGGTGACAGTAATAACAGATCTTCATTATCTACAGTAACTACTAACTTCTCTTAGAAGTTTGAGAAAAAACATAACTGACTTCATTCTGTTCTCTCTCTTGATGTACCTTTCTGAAGGCTATGATCCACTATGTCCTTGACTACGTCCAGTGTCCCTGTACCGTACAGGAGAAGCAGGCGATCCAAAGGAGCTTCTATGAATTAACAGATTTTTCCTAATGTGATATGAGTTAACTCTATGGTACTTGCATGGGTTTAATGCCTCCAAGAAGCCAAGAATCCATCTAACAAAACTTTAACCATTATTACAGTCTAACCACTAAGATATTATAGGAACTTCAGTGTCTGCTGATGGATGTAATAGCAACATTTCCTGGATCCTGTCATAGTTCCACTATATTAAGGCAGATGTTTTATGTCTTGGCATGGAAGTTGTGAGCAGATAAGGTATAATTTTACATTATCCCGAACTTTATGGTGGGTTTGGCCTCAATTAAATCTTTTTGAGTTTTCTGAATAGTCTAACACTGTGAAAGTTGAATGCTGCTTTTTTAGTGTAAGAGAAAGTGGTATTTTGCTTTCTCAGCTGCAAGTAATTTACCTTTATGGGCAAGAGGAGAGTTAATTAATTAGGAAGACAGATGACATGGATAACGTAGAATATTTTTTGCCTTTGGCTACATGCTTCCACAACTACAGTTCAGTATGCATTTCCCCACTGGTTTTGATGGAGCTGTGTTGCTTTAATATTTCTGAAGACATTATATTCAACATTAAACTATGCCTGGACATGCATTTTTTTACTTTTTTCTCTTAGACCACACCAATATCACCCTGTAAACATGCTCACTGAATTTCTTGTCCCTAGTATCAAATGTTGCTGGCATCATTACAGAGAAAGTCCTTGTATGATAAGGAATAATGAGCCTCATGTATATAATCTAACCAGAGATAGTAGTGTACGCTTCTAACTATATCCTTCATCATGACAGGATACCACTCATGCTTTTCCTCTAATTCAGTATACAGTATTCAATACAGACAATGTGAAGAAGGATGCTACATTGGTGAAACATATAAGCACATAATCATTGCCATATTGAGACAAACCGAAGGTCCATCAAGTCCAGTATTGTGATTCCAACAATGGCCAATCTAGGTCACAAGTACCTGGCAAGATCCCAAAACAGTAAAACAGAGTTTATGCTGCTTATCCTAGAATTAAGCAGTGGATTCCCCCAAGTCCATTTTAATAATGGCTTACAAACTTTGAACTTTTCTTTTAGGAAGATATCCAAACCTTTTTAAAACCCTGCTAAGTGAACTGCTTTTCCCACATTCTGTGGCAATGAATTCCAGAGTTTAATTACATGTTGAGTGAAGAAAGATTTTCTATGATTCGTTTTAAATTTACTACTTTGTAGCTTCATTGCATGCCCCCTAGTCCTAGTATTTTTGGAAAAACCAAACAAACGATTCGCATCTACCTATTCCACTCCACTCATTATTTTATATACCTCTATCATATCTCCCCTCGGCCGTCTTTTCTCCAAGCTGAAGAGTCCTAGCCACTTCAGCCTTTCCTTATAGGGAAGTCGTCCTATCCCCTTTAGCATTTTTGTCACCCTTCTCTGTACCTTTTCTAATTCAGCACAGCAGACAACTCCAGAGATATGTGGGCTAAGACCATATACCAGCAGGTGCAGATAGAGAGCACTGAATGGAACTCTGTCTTATTGAATGGTTAGCTCCTGGGACATTCAGTATTTCTCATAATAAAGCACAGGAGTCAAAAGTGAGAACATATCTCCTTCCCCACAGACCCCCCCAAACATTCATGCAAACAGTAGTCTTTAAATTACCAAAGAAAACTAGCACAATCAACCAAACAAACCGCAGCAAAAAACCTCTGCACATATCAGACTCCACCAATGAACAACCTCATTAGACTCAGGGTGGGACTCTGGATTCATCTGCTACAACTAAAGGAAAAAAAATTAACAGGTAAGAAAATTGCTTTGTTCCTTAGCATTATCAGCAGATGAATCCAGACACATGTGGGATGTAACAAAGCAGTATCTAAATAGGGTAGGGAGCTGAAACCCCTGCAGCAATCACTGATGCTCCAAACACCGCATACACACAAGCCACCACATCTACATCATAATGTTTGACGAAAGTGTGCGCAGAAGCCCAAGTTGCCGCCCTACATATCTCTTCAAGACTAACAAGCTGAGATTTCACCCAGGACGACACCATCTTCTGTGTAGAATGCACACAAAGATACACCGGTGCGTGCAATCCGCCAGGAGATAAGCCAAGGAGATAGTCTCCTTAACCCAATGTGCAACTGTCACCTTGGAAGCTGCTTCACCCTTGCAGAGACCCACAAAAAGGTGATCCAAATGATGGAAATCATTTCTAGCCGCCAAATATCACATGAGGACGCGCCGCACATCCAGCAAGTGCAAACGAGGGAAGTCCTCCGGATACTGGTTTCTCTGAAAGGATGGAAAAAACAATGGCTGGTGCAGATGAAAAGCCGAGACCACCCTAGGAATCGGGCCAGACTGGTTTCCACCTCCAGAAATTCCGATGAGGACTAAACCCCCACTTCCAACAAAGAGTCCACAGCCTGCTGCACCCAGGACAGACAAGCCCAGGCTGCATAAGAGCTGCACACAACTGCTCCCAAAGCTAGGGCCTAGATCTCAAATGAAATCTTCAAGGCAGACTCCAGCTTGTGGTCTTGTACATCCTTGAGCGCCACGCCTCCCTCAAGTGGCAACGTAGTCTTTTTCATGATCGTCGCCACCAAGGAATCGATCTTAGGCAGCGCAAAATGATCCAGCTCTTCCTGAGCCACAGGTTAGAGATGGGACATTGCCTTAGCTAAATGGAGGCTGGCATCCGGAGTAGTCTACTGAGTCGAAATAAGTTTCTGCATAGCCTCATGCACCGGGATAACCATCAGAGGTCTCCAGGTGCTAGTCACCTTGGGATTAAAAACCGCCGAAGCAGGCACCTCAGGGACCGAAATATTTAACACCTGCAAGGCTTTAGAAATAAAGGCCGGCAGCTCCTCCTTATGGAAAACCTGGACTGCCATGGGATCATCTGACTCCTAAGCCAGAACCTCCCCCTCCTCCAGGTCTTACAACCTGTGTGATCACAGAGAGGGAGCAGCCAATTCTCCCTCAGAGGGGACATAGGGGCAGGAGATCCCAAATCCAACCCCGAACCCAAATGCTGCTGTTTGCTCCCAAAAGCAGGCTGGAGTGGCTGAACCCCTGAAGAGGGACCAGGAAATCCCAATTCAGACTCTGCACTCTCTTCAACAAATAAGCCCTATGCAACAGCAAAACAAATTTGGGGAAGAATGGTTCTGCTGTCTTCCCCCTCCCACTGCATCCCCCTGGAGATGCACTACACACACACCCTGAAGCTGAGGACCGTCCTGCCTCCACTGCTGAAAGTGGTAAAAGACTCCCCGACACTGCAGTTGTCAAAACTGCCCTGGCCTGAGGGGAAGAAGGACATGCATCCTGAACGTGGGAATCTATGTCAAAATCAGGGGCCACTGCACTCACAGGCTCAGGGCCCAAACAGCCTCCCGGAAATGTTCCCGATGCTGCTCTCTGCTTCCCACAGCAGGATCTTCGCTTGACTAATTCAGCCGCCATGCACCCGCACTCGCAATGCATATGCTACAGGAGCCTGACACAGCAGGGAAAATTTAAAGTAATACTCACCCTTAGCTGAACAGAGAAACAATGTCCAGGGAAGGCAGTGCTGCGTGTAGGCCAAGTCCCACCTCAGTCTCCCACATGGAGTCCTCCAGAACAAAAAGTGCAATTGCCTGATTTTTGTTTTGGTAGGATCTGTGAGGAAGGAGATGGTGGCAATGGGCTGGAGAGGAACCCAGGGGGGAGGAGGGACCTGGCATCACCAGGTGTACCCCCTAAAGCTGGCACCGCTTAGCCAAAGCACCCCCAAGCTACACTGAACCAGAAAACTGGAACAGCAGCTGCATTCAGAAAAACCCAGGAGCTGGGAGAAGACCGTCCATCTGCCTGCTGGAGACAGAGAATACTGAATGTCCCAGGAGCAACCCATCCAATAAGACAGAGTTCGATTCAGTACTCTCTATCTCCACCTGCTGGTAGATGGTCACAACCCACATGTCTCTGGATTCATTTGCTGCTGACGCTAAGGAACCTTTATTCCTCATGTGTATTGTAATGTAGCCAATAATGTATTACATGCCAGAGAATGGTGGCAGGCCTATAAACCAGGGTAAAGGATGTTTATTCAGGATTGCTGAGATGCACTATCTCAGGCATTGAATAAATATTTGCAGAGGTGAATAGAGAGGAGAGAAACCACTAAACTGAATCTTAGTAAAACAGCAAATTTAAATAACTGATTCCAGGAAAAGCAGCTTTAGGGAACAGAGTAGTATGTTTTCTGCAAGCTGCTTCAAGACTGACAGTGTAGAACAGAGCTGTGAACTTTGAAAGTTCAGCTTGATTTCCCAATCTGCCACTTACTGTATGTCCCAGAGAAAGTCACGTCTCCTTCTTGTGTTTAAATTTAGATTGTAAGCCTCTGGAGATAGGAATTTATAATCCTGTGAATTATCTTGTTGTTGTACAGACAGGTATTGATGTATAAATAGGAAACATCATTTTGTTTGCAGAACTTATCTCTCTGGGCTCACCTGAAATGGTCCATTTTCAGCACCTCTAAAATTCACATCCTGGCATGTTTCATATAACAGCAGGATTTCTTGAAGAACATAAAGTTCTTCCAAGTCAAAAATCATCTTAAATAACCCTTAGGATAAAAATCAGTTACCTATATTATATTTATAATATAAATTTTATAATATAACTAATATATTTTATAACTGGGGCAACTTTCTGTATAAACAAATCAATACCTACAACAAATATATCAAGTAATTGTTTATCATTTTCAGTCTTGGTATTTTCTTTAATATGCAACACTGAGACACTCATTGGAGTACCAATCCGTTTAGAATAGAACTTCAGAGCAGTTCATGGGGTTTATGCAGGAAGGAGAAAAAGGGTAGGACCTTTGGCTAGAATTAAGTTTTACAAGAAAAAATGTAAACTAGATGAATTCATTATTCAAATCAGTAACATAGCCCCGTAGGCATGACATTCAGAAATGTTCTAAAGAGCTCTTATTAAGATAGTGAACCACACAGCGCTGCTTCTGGGCTTCTTGTATTTTGCTGCTCGTCACTCTCCCACCAAGTCAATTCCTATGTTGCTACAAACTGTCTAAGCCACAAAATCCCATTTTGGTCGGGCTGTTGGGTTTGAGCTCTATGTTTCTCATTTGTTTTTATTCCCTATCTCATTTTTCTCCTCATTCCCTTCTCTGTCTTTTTTTTTTTTTTAACTTTATCTTCATTTTCATCTTCTGCTCATTCCCATTTTTAACCCAGGGATCAGCTTTGAGGTGGAATCAGATGGGAAGTAAGGGAGGGAGATTGGATAGAGATAACTTTATGGAGTGGGATCAGATGCAGCAGGGCAGGGGGTAAGCTCATTGAGGGATTGGACAATTAAGCTATTTGAAAGGTATCATAAAGGGATGGTTGGGTGGGTGTGCCATCATGGGCCTTCATTTTGATTTCTTTCCTTCGGTGTGATATACATGCTTTGACAGACAAAGAAGGTGCTCCCATGCTCTCTCCCTCAAACCAAGTAATGCTGTGCCTGTGCAGTAAAGGGCAAATTCTACAACAGGGCACCTCCATTTAAACACCCGATAATGCTGGGTGAGAGCCTATTCTGCATCTACACAAAGGCCCTAATTTACATCTGCCATAGAGCTGGCATAAATGGAGGCACCTAGGCACCTTCTCTCCTTCAGACAGCTCTCTGAATTCCCTCCAAAGTTATAAGGATCTTCCTCACTGTTCATTGGGGGGGGGGGGAGTTATCAACGTGGGCTACCCTTAAGACAGCTTATTTTACTGTTAAACCAGGTTATTAGTAACTCATTGAATAAAATGGAGCCTGTACTAAAATAACTAATTTTAATGGTAGCCCATGTTGATAAATTCTCCCCTAAGCTAGGTATAAGGGGGTTTCTGAGTTATACTGTAGGAAATGTTCTGCCCCAACAGCTATGTGGCCAACAAAAAGGCAAATCGATGGTGCAAAGAAGGGTCCAAGTTTAGTCACCATGTTTAAAAAAAAAAAGCATAAATAAATAAAAGCCCAACATGGCCATGTTTTGCTCTTTCCAAGGGCTTCATCAGAGGCTATAAAAACCAAGAGGTGTTTCTTCAAAGTATCATCTAATGGTAAAATCTTCACTCCAAAGTAGCAGCAAGTCAGGGTAAAACATGGCCATGTCAAGCTTTTAATTATTTATTTATGTTTTAACATGGTGAAAAAACTTGGACCTTTCTTTGCATCATCGATCTGCTGTTTTGTTGTCCACCTTGGATTTTGTGGATCGCTTGCCCATCTGTTTTCTGGGACCCACAGCAATGTGTGCATGTTTATATAAGCTTGTATTGTACTGACAGCCTATAGCTAATAAAAGATACTTCTTACTTGATACTCTAACCACGTCTAACTAGGTCAAATGTTGAATGTGACCCCTTCTCTCCAGTCTCCTTGAGATCTGCTTTGTTCATACCTCATCCAGGTGTACCATTTGACCCTTTTGGTCAATTCTAAAGCCCCTGGCACCTTGGATAGTCCTCTGTATCCCTTCCCCTGGGAAGAAAAACTCCATCTTGGTTCTAGTATGGCAATTCACGGTCTTACAAGCCTCCCCCCTCTCTTCCCCTTTGTAAATTCATCATCTTTTCACCAGTTGGCCATTCATCAGCTGCAGCATTTATTTCCATCCATTCCTACAGAGGACATTCAATCTTAATTAGCAGCCCATCCTGTCAGTATGGCTGCAGAACTGAAACAATTAATTCGGACTGATTCTGCCTCACTCTAGTTTCCACAGTCTTCATGCAACAAGTTTCTTGTTTTTACTTATCTGTATTAAACAGTTGGAAACTAAGGGCCCTGTTTAATAAGCCGCATTTTAGGTACATTAGCGTCTTTAACGCACGTTAAACATGTACACGCATTAACCGTGTAGGCACCTACAATATCCCTATAAGTGCCTATATGAGTAATGCGCATGCTAATTGTAGGCACGTTAAAAATGCTAATGCACCTTAGTAAACAGGGCCCTACGAGTTTGAGTCTTCTCTATGAATGCTACACTGGTTTAGCTGTTTAATATTGCACTGGAAAAATGCAGTATAAAAAGAAAAAAAAGGAAAAATAAGAGACCATAGGAAATACCCATACATATGGTTTTAGAATCTTATTCATATATGGTTTATGTCACGAGAAAAATATATGAAGGGTCATAAGACTCTTTGACAAAACTAGTTCTCATGAGTAAACCTCAAATTTACAAGTATTAAGAAAGATATGACAAAATAGCAGTATTTATGAAACTAGAGTAAAAGATAATCCATCTGATAGCCTATGGTGGTCATCAGTTCTAAAGCTGATTACCACCGTGGGCTGAATCGAACCCAGATATTCCAAGCTGAGACCACGTTCGATCAACGGTATGGAATATCAGATCAGCTACTGAACCGGAAAGTATGTGGCAACTGGCTAATATTCAGTCCAGCCTCTGCATAGCTAAGCAAGCAAAAATAGGACCTTGTATGAAAGCTGTAAGTAGTTTTTTTATTTCAAGCTTTTGATCTGCCACAGCTGGGGGGAGGGGGAAAGATTTTCCACAATCCCTCACACCACAGAGCTCCGACTTCCTTTCGCTGACTTTGTTCATGGGATCTGCCTCCCGATCCCGATGACCCCAGAAAGCTGCTTTCTATGACTCCAGCAAAGAACTGTTACTGCAGTGGGAGAAGGGTTAAAATAGTGAAAGAAACTAGGGTAGTTGCAAATGAAAGCTCAAAGTGTTGCAGCCCCAGCAGAGGCCAGCTCTGACGTGCCACAATAATGTCCTTGAAAGTTTGCAAGCATAAAGCAACTCCTGAACCCACCATAGCACAGATCTGAAGTGACTGCACAGGCTGCTCCAACGGCTGTTCTAGACTTCCTGTAAATTTTCTATCAATAAAGGTAGGCATTCCTTTAAGTGCATCGCTTGGAAACAGCTGTGCATCCCTCAGAATGCACATTTGAATACAGATAAGCCCATTTAAATAAATTCCACTTGTAACCAAATCCCATATATCACTCAATTATCCATATGTTTTAGCTTAAAATTATAAATAATTGCTTTATTTATATATTTTTATGTGCTCATAAAGTGCTCTTAAGGACTGCCAAAGGCCAAACTATGTCTATAATATGTCCACAAGCTGTTGATCATCACACATAATCTTTTCCTTATATCACTTATGCTTTCCTTTAAATCAACACTATTTTTAGATCAAATTATGGCACATAACTATATGGGTCCTGAGTCCTGACATGGACATGTTTCACTGTAATGCTGTCTCAATAGACCCAATTTTAATAATCTCTCTATGGTTATGGCTGTCCCTGTAAGCGTTTTCACAAACTGACAAACAGACGTCATGGCACTGAAGTCAGGCTTACCGGTCTGTAATTTCCCAGATCACCTCTGGAACCCTTTTTAAAAATCAGTATTACATTGGCCACACTCCAATCTTCAGGTTCTACAGACAATTTTAACGATAGGTTACAGATCACTAACATCAGCAATTTCAAGTTTGAGTTTCTTTCAGTACCCTAGGGTGCATGACATCCAGTCCAGGTGATTTACTACTCTTTAGTTTGTCAGTTTGGCTCAGTATGTCTTATAGGATCACCAAGATTTCTTCAGTTCCTCCGTACTGTCACCCTTGAAAATCATTTCTGGTACAGTTAGATCTCTTACATCTTATTCCATAAAGACCGAAGCAGTCTCTCCGCTATGTCCGTGTCCTCCCTAAGTGCCCCTTTTGCTCCTTGTGATCTAACAGTCCAAGGATTCCCTCATAGGTTTTCTTCTTCTGATGTACCTGAAAAAGTTATTACTATGAGTTTTTGCCTCTGCAGGAAGTTTCTCTTCATATTCTCGTTTAGCCTTCTTTATTAATGCTTTGCATCTAACTTACCAGTGCTTATGCTGCTTCTTATTTTCTTCATTCAGGTCCTTTTTCCATTCTTTGAAGGATGTTGTTTTGGCTCTAATAGCCTCTTTCACTTCACCTTTTAATCATATTGATGTTTGCTCTTCTTTCCAAAAATGCTAATCCGGAGGATCTGGATTTCATCTTTCTATCTAAAAGCCTAAATTTGGATTCCAGTATGTCCCTCCCACATTTTCCTATGTCATTACTACCCACATGTACCAAGACAGCTGGATCCTCCCCAAATCCTAGCTTGGTGATGCGCGAGGTCCACCATCTTTGCACTAGGCAAGCAAGTAACCAGGTGATCCTCATATCCATCATGCACCCAGCTATCTACATGCCTAATGATCGAATCACCAACTACAACAGCTAAACCTTCCCTCCTGGGCGGAAGCTCCTGGAGACACATCCTTGGTGCGAGAGGATATTGCATCCCCTGGTGGGCAGGTTCTGGCTACAGGATTGCTCCCTATTTCACCAGGGATGCTCTCATTTTAGGAGACCTCCCTCCTCCAAGGCAGCACAGAGACTGCCAGACTGGAGGTGTGACTTCTCAACAATGACCCTGTAGGTTTCTTTTATGTACTTTTCTGTCTCCCTCAACTCCTCCAAGTCTGCTACTCTAACCTCATGGGAACGGACTTGTTCTTGGACAGCTAGGAGCGCTTTGCATCAAGCACACACACATAACCTCCCACCACCTGGGAGATAATCATACATGTTGTGAGAATCAGAGAAGCCACAGAGCTCAGAATGCAGGGGGGAAGAGAGAAAAGCCAGAGTGGAAAAACTACAGATCCCAGAATGCATTGCGGGAGGGGAGGAGGCAGGAGCATAGAGAACACAGATTTCAGACTGCCTGGAAGAATAGGAGAGAGGAGGACAAACGAGTACCTGAGCCACAGGAGAGGAAAGGAGAGCTGGCTGATTGGGAGATGGAATCAGCTGAGGAGAGGGTGGAACACCTGAGGGAGGGGGTGGAGAATGAGGGGATGGAATGGGAGGAGTTGGAGCAGGTAGGAGGAGAAGGTGTGGAAGAGGAAATGGAGGTGGGAGAGGAAGTGGCTGGGGAAGAAGAGTGACTTCTAGAGGAGCCCAAAAGTATCAGAGAAGAATAATAGTCAGGAGAGATCCGGCGGGTGGTTGTCAAGAGGTAAAGTGTTGACAAGTGAGGGTGGTGGATCTTTAAAAGCCTGGCTAAGCTGTGCTGGGGAAAAAAGCCTAGCTAAGTTGAACTGTATTTAAAGCCTGACTAGCTGAACTTTGTTGGAAGGCCGGGCTAGCCGAACTGTGTTTGAAGCCTGGCTAGCAGAACTGGGTTTAAAGTCTGACTAGCTGAACTTTGTTGGAAGGCCGGGCTAGCCGAACTGTGTTTGAAGTCTGGCTAGCAGAACTGTGTTTAATGTCTAACTAGCTGAACTTTGTTTAAAAGACTGGCAAGCTGAACTGTGTTGCACCGCCTTGCTAGCAGAACTGTGTGGCAGTGAGAGCGAACTGCACGGACGAGTGTGGAGTCGGAAGCGGACAGCACGGATAAGTGAGAGAGACAATTACGCGGCCGGGAGGAGCGGCTGACAATGTGACACTCAATGCAAAATACTGGATAGCATCCCTCTCACTGCTGGGTAGCTGTCTTTCATCTTATTATTATTGAGTTGTTTAATTAATTAAAACTTGTTAAGATACTAGGGATTTTAGACTAATATAAAGATCCTTAAGATTATATGCTATATTGTGTGATTAATTTAGTATTTGCTTCTCAGAGAGTAATTTAATGTTATTAAAACTCTTTAATGAAAACTCATCTTTTGTTATCCTAATTATAATAATTTATTATAAATTAAGACAATATATGAAAAGATGTGCTGGGGTGGATGGGAGCTGGGGAGGGTGGGCAGGTATGAAGACTGAACTAGGCACTGCTGTGCCTCCTAGAGGCTGTTAATGCTGTAGGCTGTGACAGTTAAGTTTTTACCTCTGGCAGAAAATAGTTAAGTATGGAGCACCATGTCAGGTCTACTTAACAGTCCTGCTTTGGTTTACTATGGTTTGTTAAATAGGCTGCCACCTGGATCTTACTATGTTTCAGGACAAGTTGTGGGAAACAGTGTTTGTAGTCATGGCCAACTCAGGAACCCAACTCTGACCATGAGTAGAGCAGTACAAATTACTAGCCCTTTGAGGAAATTAAACTAGATTTCAGGATTTTTCTTTAAAAAGACTAGTCACACATAAAGATAACAGTTCTTTTGTTCAGAAATTCAGATGTAATTGTGTGCAACCCATTTCAATTCTTAACAATGGTGGTAAGTTTGTATCTATCTTTTCGGCAAACAGTGACAACAACACAATAAAGCCACAGAAAGTTAACTCAGCAATGCTACTAAGGGAGGTAGAATCAGATAAGTATTAGTGTACCCTTTGAATCCACTTCCTATGAAGAAAGACTAAGGAGGCTAGGGCTTTTCAGCTTGGAGAAGAGACGGCTGAGGGGAGACATGATAGAGGTATATAAAATAATGAGTGGAGTGGAACAGGTGGCTGTGAAGCGTCTGTTCACGCTTTCCAAAAATACTAGGACTAGGGGGCATGCGATGAAACTACAGTGTAGTAAATTTAAAACAAAATCTGAGAAAATTTTTCTTCACCCAACGCGTAATTAAACTCTGGAATTTGTTGCCGGAGAACGTGGTGAAGGCGGTTAGTTCGGCAGAGTTTAAAAAGGGGCTAGACGGTTTCTTAAAGGACAAGTCCATAAACCACTACTAAATGGACTTGGGAAAAATCCACAATTCCAGGAATAACGTGTATAGAACGTCTGTACGTTTGGGAAGCTTGCCAGGTGCCCTTGGCCTGGATTGGCCGCTGTCATGGATAGGATGCTGGGCTCGATGGACCCTTGGTCTTTTCCCAGTGTGGCATTTCTTATGGACTTAACTATGTTTCCATCTTCCACCCTTCCCAAAGAATTGATTCTTTGCGTTACTCTTATTTTACATGTACCCCCCCCCCCCCCCCCCCCAGATTCAGAAGAAACTTCAGGATACTCAGGTAAGTGTTCATCCCCAGTATACCCGTTCCTCTTTCTTTCCCCTTTTTAGTCCCCTACTAAGAATCTCTTTATCCAATTAGCTCTGCAGTGGCGGCTTCTCCTTGATTGGCTGAATTTTGGTCTTGCTTGAACAGTGGGGCCTCGCAGCAACTCCAGCGAGTTCAGTGACACAACGTCCGCAGCCTCCAGGAAAATGCTACCTCCCTAACCTTAAAACTCAAAAAAAGCAAGACCTGACTACCTCAAGTCTCAGGATTAACTATTTTAGCTGGGACTTAAATTACTAGACTCTGTGGACCTTCTAACTACATTAGAGGAAAGGCTAATTGAATTTCCTATCTACTTAGGACTATTCTGTATACTGGCCCTACACTAGAGAGCTGTTTGTGCAAGCGCAACAACTATCCCAGCATAGCATTCACATAAACCTTTGTAGCTACTTAAGCCAGATTTTCAATTAGAGCTCTGTCACATTCACCACCGCTGTCAATGTTTCCAAGTTTCATCTTACCCTTTCACAATCAAGTCCAGGGTCACACAGTACTCAGGCTCAACCATCTAAGGCCTGGAGCTTTGACACAGGTTTTTTTTTTAAGGAGAACTTCTCGCAGCACACACTAAAGTGTTAAAATTCTCCCACAGTAGGCTGTCTTTTAACACCTCATGCATGTTCCACCATCAAACTGTTTCAGTTTAAAGGAAAAATTAGTTTTTTC
This sequence comes from Microcaecilia unicolor, assembly GCF_901765095.1. NCBI lineage: Eukaryota > Metazoa > Chordata > Amphibia > Gymnophiona > Siphonopidae > Microcaecilia > Microcaecilia unicolor. The sequence goes on along the minus strand of NC_044037.1, from coordinate 213,637,056 downwards.
CTCAAAATTTACTCTGCACCTGTTGGGCTAGTCACTCTCACTCAGCAGTGACACAGTGACTATCACAATATTACATTTTTTGAGGGAAATTCTTTGTCATCACACAGACACACACAATGTGGAATGCTCACCTGCAGGAGGTGGTGGAGATGAAAACAGTAATGGAATTCAAACATGCGTGGGATAAACACAAAGGAATCCTGTTTAGAAGGAATGGTTCCGCGGAATCTTAGCAGAGATTGGGTGGCGACACCGGTAATTGGGAAACAAAACAGGAGCTGGGCAGACTTCTACAGTCTATGCCTTAATCGTGACTGAATAGATAGGGATGGGCTGGAGTGTAAATTTTAAGGGGCTTCGATGTTAGCTTCAGAACTTAGTACAAGAACAGTTCTGGGCAGACTTCTATGGTCTGTGCCCTGAGAAAGGCAAGGAGAAATCAAACTCAGGTATACATATAAAGTATCACATACCATGTCAAATGAGTTTATCTTGTTGGGCAGACTGGATAGACCATACAGGTCTTTATCTGCCGTCATTTACTATGTCATCTGTGCTTCCTTACTCTCTCAGGGTCACAGCTCTTCTGAGCAACTGCCACCCAAGCCATTGCCAGGGTGACAGTAACTCTGATGACATCAAAGTGCCCACCCAAGGCCTCAGACACCAATCAGAAGCATGCATTCAAATACATTCTAAACCTTTTGCATGCAAACAGTTTCATTCTGCAACCTCAATCTCCAATTTGAAAGTGTAAACTCCCACTGAAATGAATAGGAAAATAAACTTTTAAGTGAAATACCACAAAAAATAATTGCCTATTTTAATAAAAACTGTATCAACGTCTCCAAATTGGCACAGGTGTTTCTGAGCCTTTGGGGAAATCTTCAGCTGATGGGGGCTTGGGGATCCCCACCAATTTAAGCACTTTTAATTTTTTTTTAAGCTTTGAGTCTGGAGTCTGGGAGTGCCTTGAGGTGATCGGGGCAGGGGTGGGAGTGCAGGTGGAGAGCACATTTATTATCCACCCATTTTCCCCTTAGACCCACCCCAAATCCACTCTGGCTACACTACTGGAATGCACACTCAATGACTTTGCCCTCAAAATGAAAAAAAAATGGACTACAAGAATGATCAAAACAAATATTCCTGGAATATTGGACATGACACGAAACAAAAATGTTCTGGCTGCTCATCCCTGTTTATCTCTTCCCCAGCAGTCTTTAAATCTTAGCTCTCCTCCTATGGAATTAATTTCTATGCTATCTCTGTTTCAAAAACTCAGTAGCAAAACTTAAAGCTGGTCTGTTTTTTTTCTCAGGCCTCCGACTCAGTGGCGTTCCTAGCCTGGATGGCACCCGGGGCGGATCGCTGATGCGCCCCTCCCCCCCCCCCCCCGGGTGCAGCACACACCCCCCTGGCGAAATGACACCCCCCCGGGTGCACGCTGCTGGGGGGGGGGAGGTGCCGCGGCGCGCGCCTGTGGGCTCCGATTTTGCTAACTTCGCTCGTTCACTGCAGCTCCCTCTGCCCCGGAACAGGAAGTAACCTGTTCCAGGGCAGAGGGAGCTGCAGCAAACGAGCGAAGTTAGCAAAGTCGGAGCCCACAGGCGCGCGCCAAGGCACCCCCCAGCAGCGTGCACCCGGGGCGGACTGCCCCCCCCCCCTTGGTACACCACTGCTCCTATAACAGATGTGTTTCAGCACCTGGAGTGGCTCTGCATACAGCTTTCCACTTTACTCCTGTCTTCTCCCTATGCTATTAAAGGGTCTTGCCATTCCTGTTTTCTTATTCTTTCCCTGAACATTTTTTAATATGTTCATTACTATATAATCTACTCTGACGTCCCTGCAATACATTTTTAACTTGCATTAGAACTTCATATAGTAATTCTTGTTAATCGATTGCACATGAGCTAGTTCATAGACTGATGTATATTAAATATATTTACCATATATTTAGGGGGCAATTCTACAAGAGGAATCCTGTTTAGAAGGAATGGATCCACGGAATCTTAACGGAGATTGGGCAGCAACACCGGGAACTGGGAAGCAAAGCCAGTGCTGGGCAGACTTCTACGGTCTGTGCCCTGAAAATGGCAAGGATATATCAAGACAAATATACATATGAAATATCACATCCCATATGTACTACTACTATTTAGCATTTCTATAGCGCTACAAGGCGTACGCAGCGCTGCACAAACAGAAGAAAGACAGTCCCTGCTCAAAGAGCTTACAATCTAATAGACAAAAAATAAAGTAAGCAAATCAAATCAATTAATGTGTACAGGAAGGAGGAGAGGAGGGTAGGTGGAGGCGAGTGGTTACAAGTGGTTACGATTACGAGTCAAAAGCAATGTTGGACAGACTGGATGGACCACACAGGTCTTTATCTGCATTCATAGACTATGTTACTATATACATGTTAGGATGCCAACAATTAGGCACCCAGAGGGTGTGCAACAGGCACCTACTTTCCTTTATAGAATACCAACGTAACCGGGTAAATAAATGGTTAACATTTAGGCACAAGCACATAGGTCAGCCTAAGTGCAGCACATATCCGCATAACTTACATTATTCTGTATGTTATGTGTATAAGTGGGAATCACTCCTTTGTGTATGCCACCTTGCAAATACTCACTATGTAAGTTTAGGATCAGATTCTATAAATGACACCTAAAAGAATCTGTACGGCAAACATTTCTGCCTAAGCGTATTCTACAATAGTATGAGACAGTTTGTTGATTAGAAATTATATAGACACAAGTTGGGTTTTTAAAAATATTTCTAGGTAATAGTTTGTGCTAAATTCCCAAATGTCCGAAACTGTTCTGACAGAAAATTATACACCAACTTTGGTGAGTAAAAGTATGCAAATCCTCAGAAGAACCGTCAGTCTCAGGAAAAAAGAAATAAATGCTGATCCACTGATTCAATTTGGGGTTATATAATATATTATCAGCATCATTAAAATATGCATAGCCCTCACCCTTTTCCTGCTATGTGGATTTGAAGAAATGTTAGCATCAGCATCTGGTAACATGTGCTTTCAATATAAGATGCCAAAGTCTAATGTCCAGATTGTGCATGACATCTAAGAGACAGACCACGGCAATCAGTTGACATTTCAGCAAGGCAAGCTTTCATGGCCCCAACAGAAATTTCTGAATACTTGTCCTTGGGCATGACTAATTGAATAGCATTAGCATAAATATAGCTGTAAAGGAGAGGGGGGAGAGTGAAGCTCCCTGCAGTGTTCACTCCTCAGTTCTCCTAGTGGCTAACAAAACTTCATTTCTCCCCACTGAAAAGATTCTGTCAGTCAAGAAGGTAGAAATCAATTTAATAACTGTATGCACCAAGCTAATTGCCTAATATTTCTTCAAAAGTACTGGATGACTTACTATGTCAAAAGCACAGAATAATATAGTGTGACAGCATGGACTATGATATCTGGCCTGGCATTCATCTGCACTCTTCTAGTCCTTCAAAAATGCCTTGGTCTGTGAAGTCACTGTCCTTTCAATTACTTTAACAAAAAAAGAAATGTTAGCATTGAGCTAATACATGGAGGCACAGGACCAAGTCTAAGGTGTACTTTTTTTGGAAGGGGGGGAATAAGCCACCTGATATTCAAAGGGATTCAAGCTGCTACCCACTTACATCACATTCAGTGGGCTGGGCACTGATATCCAGCAGCACTTAACCAGGCAGTGCTGCTGAATATTGGGTCTGAACGGCCATGTGTTAGGTAGGCCAGAGAGGAGCCATCCTGTGGCAGAGATGAGGAGTAGCTGGAAGCTATGTGATTGCCAGCACCCACATAGCTAAGCAACCACATAGGCCCGCATAAAAAGCACTGTTAAACTTTGGTCATTTAGCTTTGCGGGTGCTGACACTGAATATCGGCTAGCACCCACATAGCTATCAATGGTGTCTTGCCTGCCACAAAATGCCTCCCTCACTCCCCCACAACGTGACTGGCCCACCCTCCAAACCCTGCCATCATTATAAATGCCCTCCCTAATACTGCACCCCCCTCGATTCTAATCCCTCCCGATACCCAGACCCACTCCCCATGTGGCAGTAGGGCCCCCCCTCCAGGCCTAACGTTACCTCCCTGGTGACTGAGTGGGTCTTCAGGGCAGGAGTGAACCCCACTCGCTCCTACCCCTAGCAGCAGCTTTAAAACAGTAGGTAGTTTTGCGATACTACTGCTAGAGGTCAGCCTTCAAAACGGGAGAGGGCTTGATATCAGTGGGATCAGAATCAGGGAAGGGGATCAGTACTTGGTAGAGTGAAAGGGGGAGAAGGGCTGAGAGGAAGACTGATCAGCACATGGCCATTACCACGTGGGCCCTTACTGCCACCCATAGGAGCCAGCTCTGTGGGTGCTGTGGGTGCTTGAGCACCCCAATATTGAGAAAATTCCTTGTATGTGTTCAGGAAGGAGTTATTTCCATTGGGCTTAGCACCCCCAATAATTTTGAAAAGTTGGCTCCTAGGCTGCCACCCATTTTGAGGGGTAGGGGCTCACTCACTAAGCATGTGTGAATCAGCGCTTGGCAATGTGGCTGCACTAACTAATTAATACAGACAGTCTCACTCTCCACCCCTAGACATGGCCCCTGTGGGAAAAAATACATTTTCATTTTTAGTGAGCCGGTAGTGCATGCATGTCTCAAGTGCCATGGGAACCATTTTAAGCTGCGATACTAATGGGCCCTTATACCAAACTGTGGTAAACACTAACATGTGCTTACTGCTGTAAAAAATGGCATACTGTGAGGTGCGCTGAGGTGTCCCATGGCAATTTCAAGATGTGCGCACAATACCCATGCACTAAAAAATAAAATTAATTTTTTCACGGTAGGGGCATATTGGAATGGAGAGTGGACGTGATCTGTGCTAATTGGTTAGTGCAGCTACATTGCCGATTAGAGCATGAACCCTTACTGCCTATAAAAATGGGTGGTGGTAAGGGTTCACGTGCTAATCTATTTTAATGGCCACTAATTAATACAAAAAATAGGAAATTCTGCCATTGTACCACAGTGGTAAAAATGAACAGCATGTGGGGAAGACCTGCATAAGGACAAGTAAAGGCCACTTTTTACTGCCATTGAGTAAAAGAGCCCTTAAGAAAATGAGTAACCACCCTAAAAAGCTATTTAGTTATTACTGTCTCTCTCTCTCTCCCTCTCTCCAGTTTTATTTCTAAAAACAGTTTTGGTTTTTATGCTTAAAGAACAATATTTATTGGCCACGGTCTTCCAATTTGTGGCAAGTTGCCAGCTGCCCTGTTTGCAATGCCAGTATTTAATCAGGAAGGACTAACTGCATGGAATGGCAAGTGTGGCTCTTGCCACCTTGTTGGGCAGATTGGATGGACCATGCAGTGGCACTCAGGACCCTTGACTGACTCCTCGCCCCTCTCCCCCATGGTCCAGTGAGTAACAGTGACTTTGTAAACCCTCTGCTGAAACATCATCGAGGACTCTCTCTCTTTGATTGGAGGGTTGGCAAGGGAGAGGGCAGAGCTACTCTTATAGCAAGGAACTGGCTCAAACAGGCCACATGGCTAGAGTTATTCCTTCTTTCTGTCCTACACCCAAGATTGCTCCCCCCCACCCCGAATTTTTTTACATTTTTTATTTATAAGCATTTAACATAAATTACATAAGCATCCACTTGTTACCAGAAATACAGATAAGAAAAAAGCAAGGAAACAAAATAACCGAAGAGGGAAAAATACAATATTCTCCTTAGATCACAATAATGAGGGGAGTGAACGGCTACAATTAGATCAAAAGGAAAACTTAATTAATCCCAACATTATTACTAAACTTAGCTCACATCTAAGTCTTTTTTTCTTTTTTAGTTCCAGGAAAGATCTCAGTTGTCCTGGGGTGAAAAAAAAAACATATTTAGATCCACCAAACGTAACCATACAGTTCATGGGAAGGCCAAAAGAAAAGTTGTTCCAAGAGTTAAATGTCTCCTATAGCAAAGCAAGAAAGGTCTTCCTTCTTTCTTGAGTGTTCTTTGTTACATCAAGATAAATCTATACTCTTTGACCATGGAACAAAACTTACATATTACAATAATACATTATCATGATTGCATTAACATCCTGTTCAAAAACAAGGTTCACAATCAGTGTTTATCCACTCCTACCTTAGCTGAGATAATATTTAACCACCTCTCTGACCTCATGTGCAACTTTCTTTAAATTAGTCACCTTATATATATATATATATATATATATATATATATATATATATATATATATATATATTCCATCTTTACTTATACCCTTCACTATCAATTAAAATGTTCTATTAAATATTGTGTTGACATTGTAAGTAGTATACTATGCCATACTTTGTATTGTTATTTGAATATTTTTACTACTGTAATTGCCTATTTCTCATGTTTGATCTAGTCTTACTGTACACCACCTTGAGTGAATTTCTTCAAAAAGGCAGTAAATAAATCCTAATAAATAAACAAATGTTGTTCTCTGAGGTTCAGATATGGATTTCTCTAAAATCACAGAAAGATTTTGTACATCAATGCAATTATGCTGATCCCTTTCAAAACACAGGCTCCTGGGTAATCTTTGATGGAATTGGTCTATAAAATATCTTCTTAATAGGAGGAATATTAGTCATGGAAAATTTAAGTATGTCAGTTAGATATTGTTTCAATAAATCTAGAGGGGTAATACCCAGGGCCTCAGAGAAATCAATATACAGAGGTTAAACCACCTGTTGAAAATTTCCAGCAGTTAAATCTTTCTAAGAAGCAACATCTTGTCATTAACAACTTCATGCTTAAAACTCTGGAGCGATTCCACCTCACCTTGCAGTTGCTGGGACGTAGTTGATGAATCATTCTTCACTCAGTCCAGCATCTTAGCCAAATCTTTCACTTTACTCATCAGAGAAATGACTTGCTCTGTAGATTTGTGGACATTAGAGTTCAAGTCCTGAAGCACTTTCCAAACTAAATCAAATCACTGCTGGAGTAGATAGCGAAACTGCTTCTGTTCCACATTGTTCACCAAGGTCAGAGACTTCCAGTGTGTCACCCCAACTAGCAGCAGCTAACGCCATGTCTTCCAGTTTCCACTGCTCCACCGACTTTACCACTGCTTCAGTGATGGGCTGATCTCCGGAGATAAGGTGGTTTTCACACTCAAAGGGACTAGTGCTCCTCCATCTAGCCCTATTGCCAGGCCACACTCTCTGGATTTCTGAATGAGAACTCGGCATAACGGTCTATTCGCTGATGCACAGGGGAGGATGCACAGGCCAGTGAGGGAACGGCCCTTACCACCCCTTTCCTCTTTACATGAGACATTAGAAAAAGAGGTAAAAATTTGGGATAAAGGGCACAGCAAAGAAGGAGCAATCACTTCAGCTCAGCAGAGTAGGGTTGCCATCTTGGCCACTCCCCTGCACCCCCTCCCTCCCAATAACTGTTATTGCTTTATGTTTCCCAAACTGTTATGCGCACTGAGGCCATATTCTATCATTCCACATGCAATGTTTCAGAACACCCTTGCCACACCCATGGCAATGCCCCCTTTTGAATTACACGCTAGTAGAGTTAGGCATCAAGCCATATAGAATAGCACACAACCAGATGTATGAAAATTTTAATGAATGCCATTAAATCATCAATTGGTTGATAGCACCCAATTATTGATATTTGGCTCGTTAAATTCCATACACATCTTGGGCAAATTATGTGCTAAGCCTTAAGTGATGCCTCTCTTCTACAAAATAGTAGGGAATGTTTGAATGCATGGGTTTAGGCGCACCATGCATAGTTATCCTTATCATCTGACTGACATCTCAGAGGGAATACACTGGTACTTCTTAACTCCTCTTACACTACAGGTTAAGGATGGGCACCCAGGAAATTTTCATGTCATTTTCATTTGGAATTATTTTTGTTTCCAATGAACGTCATTAATACTGCATTTCTTCTTAAAGAGAATGCACACTGTCCCTCTGATTCTACGTAAGTCGCCCAAAGTTGGGCACCCAAATTTGGGTGCAGAGCCCAGATGAGCGTGTAAGCTAATTACTCAATTGGGTGCTAACAACCAATTATTGGTGATAACTGGATTTAATTGGCACTTAAATTAGCTCTAATTTGCAGTTAAGTGCGTATCTGCCTACTCACTATTCTATAAGGGAAAATAACTTGAGAATGATAAATTTACCTATATTATCCTATATATTAGCTATTGAATTCTTGAAGAAATATTGCTCTGATACTTTGCTAATACCTTTTGATAGCCACCTTTTGGTGACTAAAATTATATTTCCTTTAAAATCTTCTTTCAGAGAAAAGAGATGTGTTGAACTGGCATTTTGGAAAATTCAGAAGTTATAGATAGAGTTATATTATTAGTGACTTTCGTCTTTGATTAAATAGGAACAACGTTTTGAAATTGTATTTCCGATATATGGTTGATAGTTTTTTGGGTTTAAAGATGAATATATTTCCTGACACATCAAGGGAATCGCAGACTGGGAGGTGTGAAGTCTAGGCTTTTCAGCCAGGAATCATTGCCCCAGGTGGGGCCTTCCTAGCAAGATTCCCTTGTAAGTGTTTTATTTTCTTTAGTACTTATTTGTTTGAACCTAAGAAATTATAGAGTTTGTGGAAACAGATGAAGAATATTCTGCAGCAACTTCCTTCAGTTACCACTGTACCAGCTGCAATAACCGATTAACCTTCCTCCCTCAGAAAATGTGAAGTGTAAGATTAACCATTTTGAGTTTTTCTTATTTTCTTTAAGATTGTTTTCCTGATCTTGGATCTTCCAATTGTGGACAATTATGTAAACATATATTGTTGAGAGAATGTTTTCCTTTTTATATTAATTTCTGTATTTCCTTACATTTATGTGATAAATGTGAATGTAATTAAGTAAAATGATAAATAAAATAATAATAAAAAAAATCTCTCACATGCAACCCAAAAGGGGGCATGGCCATGGGAAGGTCAGGGGTGTTCCAAACATTAAGGCACAGTGTTATAGATACTGGGGTTACACACCCAACTTGTGCACCAGGATTTACACCAGGTTTTAGCAAGGTTAGTCCTTGCACTCAAAGTTTGGCACCCAATGGCTGGTGTAAGTCAGTGCACACAAGACTACCCTGTCCATGGCCCACCAATACTCCACCCACATAAATGCCCCCTTGCAGTTATGTCTATAAACAGTGCCCAAAGTTACTTCTGTGTAGAGTACCTCATTCTCCAAAGGGTACTCTGCACAGAATGCAGAATACTGGCTTAACGCAGGTCTTGTGCCTAACGTTGGACATGGCACTTGCGCCTACTGAAACTTGGTATAAATGCTGGGAATGCACTGGATCCACCTATGCCCCTCCCATGCCATGCTCCCTTTTGAGTTGCACGCTATAAATTTTAGGCTCACATTTTATAGACTATGGCCAGGGCAGCTCTGTGTGTAAACCCAAATGATTTGCAATTATTGAGTGTTAATTTCTCATTAACTAATTAGGGGGTCCTTTTACAAAGGCGTGCTGAAAAATGGCTTGCAGTAGTGTAGGCATGTGTTTGGGCACATGCCGATTCATTTTTTAGCGCACCTGTAAAAAATGTCTTTTTAAAATTTTTGCCGAAAATTGCCACGCATCCATTTTGGGTCCAAGACGTTGCCACCAGCCATTGACCTAGAGGTAAAGACTCACGCAATAACCAGGCGATAATGACCTACACGTGCCAAATGCCACTTGGCGCACATCTGTTCCGCGTGTCCGAAAATAAAAAATATTTTTCAGACACGTGTATTAGACTTGCACCAAAAATGAAATTACCACAACAGCCATGCAGTAGCCGTGCAGTAACTGCATTCTGGCGCACAATGGACGCACGTAGACGCTTTTGCGGCTTAGTAAAAGGGCCCCTAGTTTACACGTAGATCTGAGATCTGTGCCCGCACACCCAAGTTTGTGTGGCATGGAGGAGTAGCCTAGTGGTTAGAGCACCAGTCTTGACATCCCAAGGTGGTCAGTTCAAATCCTGCTGCTGCTCCTTGTGATCTTAGGCAAGTCACTTAACCCTCCCTTCTTTCAGGTACAAAATTAGATTGGGAGTCCTCCAGGTACAGGGAAATAACCAGTGTACCTGAATGTAACTTATGTTGCTAATTAGCACCAATAATCGATTCCTAGTGCTCAGTTATTGGCACTAATTTGCTCGTCACTCAATTAGATGTACAAATTGGGCGTGCACCCATATTTGTGCATACAATTTTGATCGCCATTTATAGAATTTAGGGTATGTATATAACTGGGAGACACGTCCAACAATAAACAGACAACCAAAGAGTCCCACAAAAGTTGAGATGGGGCATGGGAATGACCAATGCGATAAGTCAAGATAAAATTGCAAATCCTTTATTCTTATATGCACCAACATTTTGCTTGAAGACAGCACATTACAAGAGAACAATAAACGCCATCTAAGATCGACTTATCACAGTCCATGTTTTGGTCTAAGCCTTCATCAGGAGTCCTTGAGAACATAACAACAAATATAATTGAGAAAAAAGAAGAAAAATATGAGCAAATAAAATATCAGGACAACTATTCCTAAACTGACAAATGTTTCTTTAAAAAAAAAAGGGGGGGGGAGCAAAAAACAAGACAACCAATATAAAGAATGTGGAATATGCAAAGTGACATAAAAGTGAAAAAGCAACTCTACTAAAAAAGCTTCTACTCGAAAGTACTGTGCTAAAAAGATATAAAAACGTGTTTGCATGAAAATGTGTGTAAAAAGAATATGAAGACACGCCTGTGTAAAATATACTGCAAGTACATGAATGACACACGTACTAAAAACTAGTGAAATCTAAATATGAAATATAAAATGTGATCCCACAACCAAGATTCCAATTAAGATGAGTACAAAATTAGTGCTGCAAAGCAACAAAGTGGCACTAGGGTCCTAATAAATAAATAATGTATGAATAAAAATCTGAATAAGATGTCACTTATCATAAACAGATATACTTTTTAATACTTTCTAAGAGCATGAAAACTATGTATATGTGTATGACGCTGCATTTTAAAACCCATCGGAGTGCTTACATAGTAGCGCTTTACAAATATTCTCTTTAGTTGAATGGTTTTACTATGTTTATTTTGGTTGACACAGATATTATACACATATTTTTGGTTATGAACTATTGAATATACCAGTGATGGCCATACCGTATAGTTCAATTTTCCCAAGATTATTTTCAGCTCCATACATATATTTTAATTACACATCAAGTAAGGATATTTATATCTTTTCATATGTGTAGATCCCTATTTATACACTGCCTTTTAAATGCCGGTTCTTCAAATCAGTGATGCAATTTATAGTTGCGTTTTAAGGTGAGCCTCAATATAAGCTGAAACGAGGATTGTAATAGAATACCCTGTGAGTCCTCTTATGGTTTTATTATATTTCAATCATTTTTATATATTTTTATTGTTAATGATTTTATGTACCATAGATGAATTGCCATTGGGGTCTCTTATAAGCTTTTATTTATCGCTGACAAATGGCAAGGCTTATGATGGGATTTTCAATAAAGTATCATTTGGTTTGATATAATAGTCCATTGACTTTATATTTTGATGCTCCTCACACTCATCAAGAAGGTATTAAAAAGTATAATTGTTTATGATAAATGACATCTTATTCAGATTTTATTCATACATTATTTATTAGGGCCTTAGCATCGCTTGTTTCTTTTCAGCACTATTTTTGTACTCATCTTAATTGTTGGTGATAATTGGAGTTAAGTGGCATTTTATTGGCACTACTTTGCAGTTAGGTGTGCATCTGCCTAGTCGCTATTCTATAACACTGCATGCTCAAATGTTTTGCATGCAATCCAAAAGGGGGCGTGACCATCAGAGGGGCATGGGCAGGTCAGGGGCATTCCAAACATTAAGCGGCAGTGTTATAGAACTTGAGATTACACACCCAACTTGTATGCTAGGATTTACATGGGGATTCAGCGTCCTTGACCCAGGGGCATAGCCAGACAACATATTTTGGGTGGGCCTAGGCAAGAAGTGGGTGGGCACCAAGTGTTCTCCCCTCCCCCCCTGCACCACCACCAAAAAAAAAAAAAAAAATATATATATATATATATATATATATATATATATCTCAGCTGGCGAAAAAACGCTTCTTTCCACCTTGGCAGTCTGCAGCAGGCATGCGCTGAAGACTAAGCATGCGCAGGTGCCAGTATCAAGGAGAGTAGCGTTTTCATTACCATCAGGAGGAGGTCTTCAGCTGGTGGAGCTAGGGATCCCCACCAGCTACCACTAAACGTGTGCTACTGTTAGGTGGGCCTGAACCCTAAGTGGGTGGGCCCTGGCCCACCCAGGCCCACCTGTGGCTACGCCACTGCCTTGACCCCAAAGTTAGACGCAGGAACCTGCTCTAAGGGGGTCTTCTACAAAGGTGCCCTAGCATTTTTAGCGCATGCTAAAAATTAGCGCACGCTAACCGTGTAGATGCTCATAATATTCCTAAGGACATTTTCATGGTTAGTGCATGCTAAAAATTAGCATGCACTAAAAATGCTAGTGCACCTTTGTAAAAGGGGCCCTAAGTGCTATTCTATAAAGGGACTTCCCTCTATAGCAGAGTGCTTAGTGCCAATTTTTCCTGGTGCTTACATTTGAGCACCATTTATAGAATTTACCCCTATGTGCACATACCCCAAATTTTATAAATGATGCATACTAATTTGGCTGCACAGCGAATCAGTGACGATAATTGGTACTTAACATTAATTGGCTTTAATTAGAATTTACGTGCACATCTTTCTAGGTGTATTCAATAGCACAGTGCATGTAAATTCTAATGTGTGTAGCCATGGGTGTGGAATGGGTGGTTCGTGGGCGTTTCAAAAAAACTATGCGCACTATTATGGAATGCACCCAATCTGCGCCTAAGTTAGATGCAGACCTTTAGGCCTAAATGGATGCACCTAAATTTTAGTCACAAGAATGGCCACTAAGCATATTCTATAAATTAAGCCTAACTTTAGGCGTCGTTTATAGAATCACGCTAAGCACTTGGTTTGTTGGTAACAATTTTTAAGGTACCATTTATAGAATTTGGCTCATAGTGAACCCTCTTTGTATATAGTGCACACTTTTTCGGAGAAAGGGTGTATGTTATATGCAAAGAGGGCACACTATGGACCAGATTCTATATATCACGCTGAGATTTCCACAGGGAAATCGAAGCTTATGTTGTAAAGTATGCTCTAATTTAGGTGTACTTTATAAAATACACCGAGTGCTGGTCCACACAAATAATTTTAGTCACGGTCAATTACGCCAACTAAAACCTGGTGTAAATCCCGACACCTAAATTAGGCATGGAGTGGCTGTGTTCTATAACAACATGCATAGATTTTAGAAATGCCCACAACTCTCCCATTTCATGCCCATAACTATGCCCACTGATGCAACTTAGAATTCAAGCGCACCATGTTACAGAATATGCTTAGCAAGAAGTGCGTGTAAATTCAAATTAATGGCAATTAATGCTAATTGCTTCTTAACATCTACTTATCAGCCATGATTAGCTTGTTAACTAAGTTATGCGCATTGTTATAAAATATGCTTTGATGTTTGCACAAAAATCTCAACGCAAATATAGAATCCCGGGGTACATGCACATTCAGGCTGATTGTATAGGTTGCCAAATGTTATGCATCAAAATTTGGGGTGCAGGGCAATTGCACGTATAAATTAATTAGTTAACAGGGCATTAATCAATAATTGGAGTCAACTGGCAACAATTTGGATTTGCATATGCATCTGCCCTACTCGCTATTCTATAACAACCACAGCTAAATTTCCTAGTGTGTAACTCAAATGGGACAAGGCTATGGGAGGAACACAGGCAGGGCGGGGTGTTCCCAGCAGTTGGATGCAATGTTATAGAATACTATCACTTGCACTCCCAATTGTCAGAAATTAGATGCCATCATTTACACCAGGTTTTAGCAGGTGTAAATGCTGGCACCCAAAGTTAGTCACGATAGTCGCAGTAAACTAGTATTCTATTAAGGGTGTTCAGCATGGAGCACCCTTTGCTTGTTTAGCGTGGATCTTTCCAGCGCTTATCTTTGGGAGGCATTTGTAGAATTCAACCCATAGTGCACAAACAGTAAGAAGAAAGCACACTATTAACGGCAGATTGTAATCATTCGAATGACAGCCCATTCCTACAGCAGGGATTACTGGGTTAGAAAGCTTTTCATCTAATATGGAAGCAATATTTTAGGATACAAAGAGATGATAAATGCCAAGTTCATCTTCCATTTCCATCAGTCAGTAACCAAACAGCTATGAAATGTCTGTTTTTACAAAAGCACTCATTTGTGTTTTTTCTGTCACGTTACAGACATAGGCGCCCCGTATAAGAGGCTTGGGGAGGCTAAGCCTCCGCAGCCCAGCTGTGGCCTTCCCTGCCTTTCTCCTCCAATGTGGCCCCGCCGATACAGCCAAGAACAAATTGTATCTTCCGCCTCCTCCCCCCACCCCCACGACTGAGCCTGCCCTCAACTCCGACATGCCTTCCATTTCGTTCCCGACGCAGCCGCTCTGCGTTTAAACCTGTTATTTTAAGTCACAGCGGCAGCTCGAGTCCAGTCTTTCCCTTCCCGCTCAGTGTCCCGCCTTCCTCTGATGAGGTATTTCCTGTTGCCGCGAGGGCGGGACATTGAGCGCGAAGGGAAAGGCTGGAGGCGAGCTGCCACTGCGACTTAAAATAGGTTTAAATGCAGGGCGGCTGCATCAGGAACAGAATGATGGACTGTCGGGGAGCTGAGGACAGGCAGGTGGGGCTGGGCTACACCTCGAACTGGGGGGCTGTAAAAGAGGGCTGGGGCAAGTCACCAGACATGGATGGGAGGGGAGGACAGGGCAGGGGCAGAGGAGAATCGCTGGACAAGGGAGAGAGAAGAAATCACTGGACATGGAGGGGAGGACAGGGGCAAAGGAGAATGGCTAGATATGGATGGACGGAGGAGCCAGGGGAGAGAGAAGAGTTGCTGGACATGGATGGATGAATGGAGGGGGACAGGGGAGAAAGGAGAGTTGCTGGGCATGGGTGGATGGAGGGGAGAGAAGAGAGGAAGGAGATGCACATGGATGGAGGGGAGGAAAGAGAGAAGAAATCTGGGTATGGATGGAGTGGAGGGCAGAGAAGAGAGGAGAAATGCTGGACATGGAAGGAGGGGAGGGAAGACAGAGGAAGTAAATGTACATGAATGGAGGGGAGGGGAGTGAGGAGAAATGCTGAATATGGATGGAGGGGAAACTGCTGAATTTAAGGACTGGATCAGAACACTTTGAGGGCAGATGCTGCAACTGAAGGAAGGATAGGGACAGGGCTACAGATGGTAGACAGAACGCATAAGGACACAGGAGGATGGTGGACATGGAGGCATATTTTCAAAGCACTTAGCCTCCCAAAGTTCCATAGAAACCTATGGAACTTAGCCTCCCAAAGTGCTTTGAAAATATGCCTCATGGTGAGTGAAAAAATATCAAATGGAAAGAAGACAGTGCATAAAACAGAAGACACTGGGACCAAAGCGAATAGAAAAAAACAAATGATCAGACAACAAAGGTAGAAAAAAGTATTTTATTCAGAATGTATTAATTGGAATATGTCAGCTTTTGGAAATGTGCATCTGTGATATTTTGCATGTAAGTTTCAATTTTTCTAGTATTGCTGCATGCCGAGTCTGACTTCTTGAGGTATCTTTCCAGTTCAGTATTTTGCCTTCATATCTTTTGATTTCTAGTTCCTTGTGTCATATCTGTTGTCATGTGTTTTTCATGTGTGATCAAGGTGCAGTATTCTGCTAGCGTGTACTATTTGCAGCCCTTTTGGTTTTGTTTCTTTCACTAGGTAGTGTATTGGTGTTTTAGAGCCTGGTGTAATTACAGTGCTGCCTTCTCATGCATAAGGTTGTAGCTCGTCCTGTCCTTGGAATTAGTGCTGTTATGGTTTGGTAAGGTTCTGAGTGTGTTCTTGCACAAGTTTGTGTATAGTGTTTTGCAGTTAAAGGTATTAATTGTGACTATTTTACTTTTATTTATTTTTCTGTGTGTTGTCAGACAATTATGGATGTAAGCCCCACCCCTGGCACCACCCATAACCCCGCCCCATTTAACCTCCCCAAACAGTTGGGCCACCGACCACCTATGCTTACAGAGGACAAACAGAATTTGGGTGCATCATGCTTCCAATTTCCCTCAAGTAAGAAGAGTAAAAGCAGGGGTGGGTGGGAGTACAGGCAGCTGTATGGGATGGGCCAGAGGGTCCAGGTCCCAACCAATATTTTGCCCAATGTCAGTAGCCAGAGATTACTTTGCTTGGCTCTTCCAACCAAAAAGATGTCCCGCTTCCCCTGTGTCACTTTTGTGAAAAAAGATGGCATCACTTTACCAAGAGGAAGAATAAAAAGTTGTAATCTAAGAATGGCAATCTAGGACTATAAATAGAGAAAAGAGCTCAAAAATGGGCAAACTGATATTCAGAGGCACAGACTAGATGGCATTGCTGTTTTAAGAAAACAGGTTACCCCAGCAACCTACCCTTCCATATCTAAGCTATCTGAGTCACTTTGTTAACATAACAGGAGCTGTAAAACACTACAATTTACTTTGATTTCTGATTCCTGGAACTACATTTGATGTAAAATGCTGCTAATAAATAGTACGACAAGTAGCCAGATGATAAATGTGTGGTTTTTAATATGCTCTGATAGATAGATAGATAGATAGATAGATAGATAGATAGATAGATAGATAGATAACAGAATCACCTGCTGCACTGGACCACAGAGATAATAAAGTGCCACGAAAGAGTTTCCATTAGCTTAATGGGGAGATAATGATACGGTGCAAATTATAGACCGTAACTGTGCAATTGCAGAATATTTTGTGGAGGGGAGAGAGTTAGATCACTGATAAGGGGGTAATTTTATAAAGCTTTTTCCATGCGTAAAGCCTGTTTTATCGGCACAAAAGAGCTTTTCTAAAATTGTGTGACAGCATATATGCAGAAAAATCATATGCCTACTGTTATACAGTCTGTAAGTCATTCCTGGGGCAGATTGGTGATGTATACGCGTATTTTATAGAATATGAATTAGTTTAGTTTATTATTTATAACCCACCTATATCTATAGGAGGAGTACAAAAAAACACTGAAAAATCTAATTTAAAAGAAATAAAAGCACACAATCTGAGAATCCATCAATACAAATTAATACTAACCAATCTTCAAACATATACATCTCATCCCATCCCCAAACAAAAACACATCATTCCACAAACTATTACATAAAAATTATGTAAAGTGAACACGCACATTTCTTTTTTGGAGCAGGTGTGAATTTGTGCTTGAGGCTTGGTGTACTGATGGGGCTGGATCTGGGAGTCTTTTTCATAAAGACCCACAAACATCTGTGTAGCCTTATAAATAAGCTTAAAATAAGTACCTTCTTGGACTCCTCTAATAAAATCAGGTCCTTAAGAGGGTAGTTTTCTAAAGCCGCACATATTTCATGTGCGTTTTCATGTATCTATTTTACACCTATTTTATAAAGTTAAGTACATGCCTACTTGACTGGGGCTCATTTAGAAGATGGTCATTTTTCTTCCAAAAAATTCAAATTGCTTTTTCAAAACACATTTTAAATACATTTTTCTATCCAGTACATCTGCAGTGCATCCAAATCACAAGGGGGCATGTCAGGGCGTGCTGAGAGCAAGATTTGGGAGTTCCCACCAGGGCCAGTCCTAGGGTCTCTGGTGCCCCCTTGCAGACTATGAGTTGGTGCCCCCCCCCAGCATCTCCTTTCTCTCTTATCCCACCCTGCCCCTGTCCAGTGATTCTCCTTCGCACCATCCTCCTCCCATTTATGGCCACCTGCCCGCCCTCTTCTCCCCCCCAACATCCCCCTTTTTCTTCTTGCCACCCTGTGTGGTTTAAGTCTTTTAATGTACCTCCGTCCCAGCGGCCGCGTCATTTCAAAGCCCTGCCCATCTCTAGCCTTCCCTCCCTTCATGAGTTCGTCCCCTCAGAGTCCTGCCCTCGAGGAAATGATATCAGAAGGCGGGACTCTACGGAACAAACTCACAAAGGGAGGGAAGGCTAGAGATGGGCAGGGCTTTGAAATGACAAGGCTGCTGGGATAGAGGTAAATTAAAGAATTAAACCCCCAAGGGTGGCGCGGTATGGCGGCCCTGGTTCCCACAATGTGGACATTTATTTTTTTTCAAAAATGGTCACAAAAGAAAAACACACTGAGCACAAAACATCTGAAAATGTCTAGGAAACATTTTTTCAGTTTCAAGAAAATGGCAACAGTCACCATTTGATTTTTGGATGTTTTCAGCAAAACATCCAAAGTAGGCTTTAGACATCATATCGAAAATGCCCCTCTTTATAAAACTACTGGCACAAGTGCAAAGGAACACACATATTTCTAGATGTTAGCACTCAAGAGCTACTGTAAAAGTTGACACACTCATGTACACGCATTTTATACTTTGCATGCATAAGTGCAGACTCCACCTGTGCGCCATCCAAACATGCCCAAGTAAAAGTACATGCCATGAAATTTAGGAGATCGTTTATGAGCATTCTTAACTCCTAAAACTAGGCACTTCCTTATAAAACTAACCCCAAAAGGGCTCATTTCTATTCAAAAAAGTTGGTAAGCATTTGATGAATTAAACCTCTTTCATTAAACATCTACAGGAAAAGAGTTTCCAACATAAACTAAATATAGCTATCTCATAATAAGTGCCATCTTCTTCCTGCAGTGTTGCAAAGGCATATGATTTATATATTCTACAATATGTCTGTAGTGTGCCACAGAATACATCTTTCTCTGGGACTGACTATTTTACTTATCTCTTGTAGCCTCTAGGACACATGGTGGTAAATTTATCCCTTTAAGATGCTCATACACTTGAAAACCCAGGGGAGTTTGGAATAAATGTAAGAATGTCAATTATCCTTCCTTGAGGCATTTTAGCCAACCTAAATAGGGAAGTTTGTGGTTTCAAATACAACAAACAGGCATACTTAACATTTAGCTATCTACATAATTGTTTTATCAATGGCATCTTTTCTTTTGCAGAACTAAAATTACCTAGGCTTTGTTGTCATCTAAACAAATGGCTAATGTAAGGAAGATACAAATACTGTGGATTTCTCTTCAAAGATGTGTTGTTCCTCTATGTAAATGCTTGCCAAACCCGGTATCACGAAGAATGAATTCCTTATAAATAAGTATATATAAACATTCAAGAGAAAATTCCTGAATAGACCAGCATACAGATGCTTTTGCAGCACTGCAAAATTTCAGTTTACTTTTGCTTTAAGATCATCTCCAGAAGTATCACTTTCCAGACACGGCATAGCGCCTTACTCCCAGGAAAGAGATTACAACCGAGGGTGAAAAGAGTTAGGAAGACAATCGATCTACTGATAAAGCAAGTATTTTAATGTCTGCACCTTGCCAGCGCAAAGTGTCATCTTCAGGAAGTTATGGCCACTGGCATTTATAAAACAACATTTTGGGACTAGAAACTCTCATTTTGAAACTATGGGCACCTGTCATACATCATGCTCTGCATTCACAGGTCGTTGTAGTCATCAAAATGTCTTTGGTACGAAAGAGCAAGCAAATAAGGAGAGGCTACTTACATTCCTTTCAACCGCTGCCACATTTTTTCCGTTTGTTCTCCTTTTAGATACTTTAAAGAGGTATTTTCACATTCCTCGTTTTCGGGAGCTGTAGACCCCATGGTAATTCTCCTACGGCAATACAGTTAGAACCAGGATCAAACAGCACACAGAGCATTCCCCAGTCCTCTAGAAACCTGAGCTGATCGACACATTAAACAGCAGCTGTCATCTACCCCAAAACACCTCAGATTTACAAAGCGGAGAGAAAAAGAAAACAAAAAAAAAGCGTTTGCTACAATTGCCAGTTACTTAAATGGGCGAGCCCTGCAGTTCCCCCCACCCCCACCTCAGCTTAAAGAAGAGATGCTCTGACTGACCTACGGTAACAAGCCTGATTCCCACATGTGAGGCAGCTGCTGTACTACCGCCCGCCTGAACGCTCAAGCTCTTCCCACTTGCAGCTCATTCTCTTTAGTTGTTGTTGTGTTCCGTGACTGCAGCACTGAAGCGCTCTTGCAATCTCCCGGAATTCACTGCCGTGTAAACTGAGGGCGAATCACTTTGAGCGCACTCCCTGATTTGTGCTAGGCAATTTGCAGGCGCAGGACTGAAATATCAGCAGATAGAAATATCACTGCTCTTAGTCTCTCTAACTGGTCTACACTAAAGCCTTAAAAAAAAATAAACAAAAAAAAAAAGCAATGTTTTATTTGATTGAAAGGCCCGAGAGCTTGTCTCGACGGGCCCAGTTAAACGAGGGCTGGGCCCGTTCGAGAAGGCTCTGAGGGCAGTGGGGTGAAGAGCATGTGGTTATGGGGGGGGTGGGGGGTCGTGTTCGGCTGGTGAGCACGTGGGCAGCTGGGATTGGTCAGATCAACAGAAGCTGACAGCACAGAAGCAACACAGGCAGCTGATTGGAGGATAGGTTGCTGGGGGGGCGGGGCTGTGGGAAGGGAAGAGGGGATCTGCTTCCTCCGAGGCTCAGGGCGTTGTCTGATCCTCGGAGGCAGTTTTGCAAAGGAGCTGTGCAGCAGTGTTGCCAGGTGGGCGGTTTTACCGCCCAATTGGGCGGTTTTCCGCGACCCGCCGCGAGAAATTTTTGCCCGCGGCGGGTTGCGGTTTTTTGGGCGGTTTTTAGGGCTTCCGGGCGGCTTTTTGGGCGGCTTTTTGATTTTTTTCGGCCGCGGGGGGCGGGGTTAGTGACGTTTTTGGGCGGGGTTAGTGACGTTTTGGGCGGGGCCGATGACGTGGGAGGCGGGGCCGATGACGTGGGAGGCGGGGCCGATGATGGGGAGGCGGGGCTGATGACGGGGAGGCGGGCCCGATGACGTGGGAGGCGGGGCCGGTGACGGCGGGGGCGGGGCCGGTGATGGCGGGGGCGGGGCCGGTGACGCGGGGGTGGGGGTGTCAGGGGCGGGGTTTGTGTTTGGGCGGGTTTTGGGCTGGTTTCTGGCCTGGATTGGGCTGGAAAAAAAATTTCTACCTGGCAACCCTGCTGTGCAGCTTTTCAAGAATGATTGAGGCTTTAAGAGATAGAAAACTTACAGACTAACAGCTGCAGTGGCTTGGAGGAAAGGTTCCTGCCTTCACAGAGAGATTAGAAACTTTGTGGGATCGAGTTCAGCTTCAGGAGGTCAAAAGGACAAAGTTCCCAGGCAGGCAGGAAGGAACTGGGGAGACCTGCACCATGGTGTTGGGAGCAGGCAGAGGAGAATCAAGGTGTGGAGCTCATTTTGCTCCAGTGACTCCAGGCAGCCCAGCACATGTG
This sequence comes from Microcaecilia unicolor, assembly GCF_901765095.1. Classification (NCBI taxonomy): domain Eukaryota; kingdom Metazoa; phylum Chordata; class Amphibia; order Gymnophiona; family Siphonopidae; genus Microcaecilia; species Microcaecilia unicolor. The sequence goes on along the minus strand of NC_044037.1, from coordinate 213,615,485 downwards.
AGTACGGGGGGGGGGGGGGAGGCAGATCTAAGGAGCTCGGCGGGGGTCACAGAAAAAGGGGCAGGGGAGTTGCTAGTGGAGGCATCGACCTTCACTAATAGGCTGGAGCTGGCGGTGAGTGAGAAAGGGTCAGAGTAGGGGGGCTGGTGCAGGGAATCAGTGAGAGATTCCTACCCCCTCTCTGCTGCTTGCATGGCAGAGGTGGCAACGGCTGGGGTTTTAAGGGAGCACACATGGCCTGGGCAGAGTGCCTTTGGAGGGGGGGTCTGCTGCCTGCGGGTAGACGGCGGGTGGAGAGAGCAGCGGCGGTTGGTGGGCACGCACAGCCTTCTGGTCCTGTATCGAGGAGCTATGGGGGAGGGTTTCCTACAAACATAGGCGACTCTTCGACAGGCTGGGGTCCATACCCATGGGTTTTGGGTCTCCCTGCTCTATGCCCCTATGGGCAGCGGCCATGGCTCTTCCCCAGGTGGTCACATGGGCTGGGATACCTCCGAGGGCGGATATGCATTGGGCATTTCCGGGGTTCCATGGGGTCTTGCCGGAAGGGTCCTGGGGGGGGGGGCTGGGGCAAGTGTGGGAGTCCGAGGGGGCTGGTTTTGCTGCCGCTTCCTTTTGTCATTACAGGTGCAGAGTGCAACGGAGGGAGTGGAGCCGGCGACTGGCGGGTCCAGCCAGATCGAGCAGGGGACGGCGGAACGCCCTTCTACAGTGCAGCAGGAGGAACCAGTGGTGAGACAGAGACAGGGCAGGAGAGGACCCCGTTCATCCAGGACACGGCAGAGCAGCTGGACTGGGCGTCAGGACACAGCCCTGCTGCAGTCTCGGGATCGTCCATGGCAGGTGCTGGAGCTTCTGGATCGGGTAATGGGTCGTCCTCTAAGCGAGCACAGGGGGGAGTGGGTGACGAAAAGGGAGGGGCAGGGGAGAAGCGGATTAGGGCTTCCTCTTATTCCTCTTCCGCATCCTCCTCTTCTTCTTCTCGGTCAGTGGGCGTCTCCAGGGCGGCAGAATTGGCAAAGGGTGCTGGAGAGAGGACGAGGGGCCCGCCTGCCAGGGTAGCCCTGTCTGGGAGTGGGTCCTGCGCTCGTTACGTAGGAAGATCAGGCGGAGAAAGTGCATAGCTATATTTTAGTAGCGGGAGGCTGGGGGGCGCCGGAAGGTTGCGAAGGAGAAGACATAGGCAGAGGGTACGAGGGAGCGTAAGAGCGCCAAACCGGTGGTAATTCGGTTCGGTCTTGTCTGCGCATGACAGTGAATGGGGGCGTTGCCGACACAGGATCAATTTATGGTGGTTCACATGGCTCCCAGGGCAGCACTGGTAGAGGTTGGGGGATGGGTAAATGGGGGTTGGCCCGGGCGGCTCTGGGTCGGTCCTTCGGGACATGATTGCGGGTGGGGGGGCGGTGTCCCGGGAGCCGGATCTGGGTCATACTCCGAGGTCTATTGGTGGTTCAGTAGAGCTTCCTGTCCATTTATGGACTGCAAGTTGCGACGCATCCGTTCCGCCTGCGGCCAGAGGCATGTAGCGGCAGAATGTCAGGAAGGGACCGGGGGGACCGTCCGCAGCGAAGCCATAATTGATTAGCCGTGCCCTTACACCGGTGAGGGTCGATGCGATGCTGCCATGGCTCCATCGATATCCGGTCAGGGACGCTGCAGAGGCATTAGGGTGGGATCTCGTGGAGGGGGTTGTCATTCCGTTTCAAGGTCAGCTGGGCAGTAATTGGGGGCAGAACTTGGGTCCACCGAGTGGCTGCGGGAGGTGGTGAGGAATAAGTTGACGGAGGGGATTGCGTTCGGCAGGATTGCCGGTCCATTTCCGTCCTTTGCGATATCTCCTGGTGCGGTTATACCTATAAGACAGCGCTGGGGTAATTCCAGCTCAGGCGCAACGTCTCGGACCCAGTGGGTGGGTACGTAAATGAGAGCATTCCCAGAGACTTCTGCTCAGTGCAGTACACGTCATTTGACGGTGTGGTACGGTTGACATGCCCGGGGGGGTAGGGGCGCAGATGGCTGCGGTCGATATTGAGGCGGCGTTCAGGCTGTTACCTGTTCACCCTTCTGCGTTTCTGTTGCTGGGCTTCCACTTTGAAGGGTCTTTTTTACGGGGGCTGGAATGCCGATGGGTGGTTCAGTCGCCTGTACGTACGGGGAACAGTCAGCTCATACGTACACTGGGTGATGGGCAGGGGGCCAGGCTCGAAAGTATAGTGCGCTATTTAGACAATTTCTCTCTATTGGGGCAGTTGAGGTCGGGGACCGTGGGCATATGCTGAGAGTCTTTAGGGCGGTTGCGGAGGACTTTGGCATCCCCTGGGCTACCGACAAAATGGAGGGCCCAGCCGCGGTCATCACAGACCTCGGCACTGAAATTGACACAATACGGACAGTTTACCCGTTTGCTGCGGGAGAAGGTGATTCAGTCGGAAGAGCAGATTTTGGCAGTGTTACAGGCCCGTAAGGCTACATTGTGTACCATTTCAGTCCCGGGTGCGGAGCCTTAATTTGGCATGTCACGTCATCCCGACGGCTCGGGCCTTGTCTTGGCGGTTGGCATTTGCGACGTCAGGGGTCACGGAGCCTTTTCATCATGTGTGCTTGTCAGCGGGAGTTCGTTGCGATGTGGTTGGAGTTTTGTGTGCGTGTAAAGGTGCATTAGCGTGGCAGAGCACGGTGGTGTCTAATGCGGATCTCGACTTCTGTACGGATGCAGCAGAGGGCTTGGGTTCAGGGTGTACTGTGAGGGCGCGTGGTGCACTGAACCGTGGCCGGACAGCTGGATAGCGGCGGGAGTTACAAAGACCTTTACCTTCAGGGAGCTGTTCCCATTTGTAGGGGCATGCGAGGGGCAGCCAGGGAAGTGGCAAAGTACAAGCATCCTGGTGTGGTGCGACAATCCGGGGGTGGTAGAGGTGGTGAATAAGGAGGTTGCACGTGCTTGCTGGTGAGCTCCGTGATCAGGGAATTGGTCCTGCGCTGTGTGCAACTAAATGTGCACGTACGGGCTAGGCACATGCCGGGGAATGTCCAATCGTATGGATGATGCACTTTCTCGTTTCAATTTCAGACTTTCCGGGCTTTGGCACAGGCGGCAGAGCAGGGGCATAGCCAGACACCCAGTTTTGGGTGGGCCTGGGCCCAAGATGGGTGGGCAGAAGAACCTCGTCCCGTCCCACACGTGATTTGGTCTCTCCTTCTCTCGCCTGCATGCCATATGGTCTCTCAAACATCCCCCCTCTCCCGTATACCTTTTAAATAGCAGATTTTCACCAGCAGCGAGGAGCAACTAATACACACTGCTCATGTTGGCCCCACACCCTTCCCTCTGATGCAACTTCCTGTTTCTGCCTAGGCAGAAATACATCAGAGGGAACGCTGTGGGGCCGGTGCAAGCAGTATGTATGTCACTGCTCACTGCAGGCAAAGATCTGCTACTTACAAGGTATGCAGGAGGGACACTTGTTGGGAGTTTTTGGCTGGTGGGGCTTGGGGATCCCTGCCAGCCACATCATAGGTATGCTGCTACTGGGTGGGCCTGAACCCAAAGTGGGTGGGCCTGGGCCCACCCAAGCCCACCCTTGGCTACGCCACTGCGGCAGAGGCGGAAGGGCAGCCAATGCCAGGGCATTTTTGGCGGCTAGGAGGCCTGAGGTGTGGGAGCGGCCGAGAATCTCGATTGCACCTGCCACACGGTCAGCGTATACCTGTGGATAGGACAGAGTGACTAGTTAGTTTCGGGACTAAGGCTGGACAGCGAGTCGGGCATCAGGTGAGCTGTTAGCAGCCTACATTGTTCTCACACAGGCATGGGGTATTTCTCTAAATGCAGCCGCGCATCATCTGGCTGGGTTCTCCTTTTCCAGCAACGTGCGTGGGTGAGGCCTGCCGAGCTTTAGTTTTTGGGTGAGCAGTGCCTTGAATGGTCAGAGCCGCTCATCTTCCTTGGTGCTGGACGCGCGCTGGAGGATTACTGACGACTTTGGGTGTGCTTTTTGCGGGCTGTTGAGTGTGCGACTTATCCAACATTCAAGATACGCCTCTTCCGAGTGGCCTCCGCATTGGCATCTTATGGGACCTTTTGGGTAGGCGAGCTTGTAGCGAGCCGCAGGTCGGTTGCTGTGTTATTTGGGTTGTTACGGGAGACTGTTGGTATCCGACTGGAGTATGGCGCAGTAAGATCTTGCGCACAAAAAACGGAGTTCCGGGCAGGATCTCATACCCAGTGTCCTTGTTGGAGGCCTACCTGGGTGGTCCGCCCACATGGCCCTCTTTCCTTATTAGTACTTGCGAATGGCGCCAGCAGGTGGTCTTCCGGGGCGTACCGTGGGTATATTAGGCTCTCCTGAGGGAGCCTAGTACAGGGCCGGTACATAATGGTGGGGTGTGCTCTGTCGTGGTTATTTCTATGCTTTAGCCGGTGGCCTGATATGCCAGCGGTTTAGTTTATTGAAGGGGCTGCCGATGTGGGTGCTCGCTTTCCCCGTGTGTGGTTGCCCCTTCCCCTTTGAAATGCTGTTGGTTCGATCTACTCAGTCTGGATGGGTAGACACGCCTTCATTCATTGGGCTGGTAGCAGAGCAGCGAGACATCCTGGGGGGATTCACCGGGGATTGGCGCGGCGCGGGGCCTAGATAGCCTGGCTAGGAGAGTGGGGCATGCTGAGGAGTCAACGAGGGCCACTGTTGTATCGGCTGCGCAACAGACCGCGACACCTTCAGGGGTTACTGGTTCGGGGTGGGGGAACGAGGTGGATGGTTGGACGGGTAAGAGACTCAGTGACACTAAAAAGGGGGAGACTCACGATTGGTATTGGCCTGGTTTCCTGGTACAAAATTGGTGGTCGGATATTATACCCAGACCTGCCCGCCTACTGGTGCGCAAGGGGCACAGGGGTTGCGCAAGGTCAATCGGCAGGTCACAGTATGGGTAAGAACGATGGGAGGTTTCCAACTTCAACACAACTGGGTGGCTGCTCAGTGAGCGGGGCTTTTGCACGGGTCAAGGTACACCTGTCTGATGGGGGTCTGGATCTATTCTAAAATGATGTGCAGGTATTCTTGGAGCAGCATGGTATTGCGGGGTCTCAGTAGGCCGCAGCTTGCTTTGGGGGGGGGTGGGAGGGGCCTTTGCAGGTGCATGGACCCCTCCCCCCCTGTGGCAAAAAACCCGAGCTACAGAAGCAATGGCTCATGGGGGGGCTGAGCCAGGTCATTAAGATGGGTCAGGTGACCCGGAATAATGTGTGGAGGTCCACACGGGCCAGGCCTCTTGCTGTGAAGGCGGAGTCGAAAGGGTGAAGAGTTGCGGTGACAGCCGGAAGTGGAAGTTGCTGCTTTGCTATCATGGCGAGCGGCGGAGGGGGCAACTGTGGGTGCTTTTGTTATGACAACTGTAGCTCGGGGGTGGGGGTTATCCTATACGGATGTTAATTGGAAGTTTAAATGTTAATAAATCAAGCTGCGGCCTATGGTTATTCCACAATTGTGTGCAGAGAGTTATTGAGTGAAAGCGTATGGGGGGGGGGGGGGGGGATGTGGGGACATGCCTGGTAGAACGGGTCCCAGCTCCAAGATTTAAAACTAACGAGAAACCCCGAGGCGGCCCTTAAAAGGGTATAGAAATCCCTGCCGATGAGAGAGATTTTAGAGCTCTACAGGTTGTTGAAGAAAGAGAAGCCTCGGCTGATCTGCTGTGGTCATGATTATTCACCTTCTCCTAGCAACTCCACACTGTAGGAAACTGCCAATTTAACCAGTGGAAAATTCAGATGCACCACAGGCTTCCTCCTCCCGATTCCTTAGGAGCTTGTGTGTATCAGAATCTGAAAATGAACTGTCAGGGCATTGTAGTTTAAAACAAAAAACGTGTACAGGCGGAAATTAATCTGAACTAGGTGGTCTATTAGCTGGGTCTTACAGGCACAGAGTCAGGCATCGGGTTACACCTACAAGCAGGAAATTCTGTTCAGTGGTAGTGCAGCAGGTAGCCCCTTGCATAATCAGTGGTGTATGTGGATTTTAAAATAATTTAAACATCAGCCCAGCTTCTTACTGTACCTTTGGTTCCTGGTTGAGTGGTGCAGAAAACAAAAAAGATATTTCACTGAGAGATCCATTCAGATACCAGGAAAGCTTCTGTGCTTTCATGCACTTTTTTGTATACCTATTCCAAACTCTTTAACAGTACGTTGACAAATGCTTGTCCTACGCAGGTAGCACAAATTCTAGAGGCCCTTTTACTAAGCTGCGTAAGCGCGTACGCGTGTCCTACGTGTGTCAATTTGGAGTTACCGTCCGGCTACCGCGTGGCCCGGGCGGTAATTTCATTTTTTACATGTGTCCGCTACATGTGGCGGAAAATAATTTTTATTTTCCTGTACGCAGCAGAAACCGGGCAGTAATCGTCATTCCACGGGCCCGGGTAATTTTGTCTGCGGCCCTGCTCCTCCCCCTCAAATTTGCCATTCCACAAGTGCCTCCAACCTCAGCTTCTTGCTCCACAGACATGACACATGCCCAGCACACACACAACACAAAACATACAGATAGACAGATACAGATATTTGCCTTCCCCTCTCCTGATCACAGATACATATTGCCTGATATTCGTAGAGTTTTAAATGTGCAGGAGAGGTTACTTCCCACTTAAATTACTTGGAGCCGCCCAACCACCGACATTCAGTGGCACTTAGTTGGGCAGTGCCCCTCAATATTGACTCTGACCTCTCATGTAGAAGGTGGGCAGGTCAGGGGCAGTATTGTGGAGGAGCCGGAAGTCAAGCCTATCAAGCGGAAGTAGTAGGGATCACCTCTCCAGTTCCAGATCATGAGCCAGTCCAGGTGGAACCAGCTGACCAAGCGACAGGAGGAGGTGCTCTAGTGCTTCCAGCAGCACCAATTCCAGAGATGACCGGGGCCGTGAGTATAGAACAATCTGATTTAACTGACACACTTATTGATCAGACTGTTGACCCTGATTTGTCAGAGTCACCAGTGGAAACCCTTCCAGATATGGATACTGATATAGGACAGAGACATGCTTTTCAGGACGCACAGCGCTCTGACCCTGACCTGGAAACCCTGAGGCAGAAGGCTGGTCAATCAATCAGTGAGACTTGTAAAGATTGTATCCAATGGAAAGGGGGCTTGTTGTACAGAGAGACTGATCCTGATGGTCCTTATAGGCCCTGGACGGCAGGCAAGCAGCTTACAGTGCCCAGGGCATACAGGGAACAACTCCTACAGATTGCACTTGATATTCCACTAGCAGGACATCAGGGGGTTACACGCACATGCACTAGATTGACCCAGAACTTCTATTGGCCGGGAGTATCTTGGACCATAGCTGACTATTGTCGAACCTGTGATGTGTGCCAAAGAGTGGGTAAGACCCAAGATCACCCCCGAGCTCCCCTGAAATCTTTATCCATTATCAGTAAGCCCTTTGAGAGGATAGCTGTGGATATAGTGGGACCTCTAGCTGTCCCTAGCTGGACTGGGAAAAGGTTTATATTGACAGTGGTAGACTTTGCTACCAGATATCCTGAAGCGATAGCCTTATCCTCCATAGAATCAGAGAAAATTGTCACTGCCCTGCTAGAAATATTTTCCCAGGTAGGATATCCACGAGAAATACTCTCAGACCAAGAGACACAGTTTATGTCTGAGTTAATCTAGAATCTATAGGCACACTGTGGAGTGAAATCTGTACGTACCACTTCATATCATCCTGAAACTAATGGGTTGGTGGAGAGATTTAATGGGACATTAAAGCATATGTTAAAGACTTTCGTGGAAACAGGAGACCAGGACTGGGAAAATATGCTACCTACTGTTTGCATACAGAGAAGTACCTCAGGAGTCTACAGGGTTCTCCCCATTTGAGCTGCTTTATGGATGGAGTGTTAGAGGCCCCCTTGACCTAATAAGAGAACATTGGGAGTGGAAAGTTGATACCTCTGACACCCCTGTACTTGAATATGTAGTTAATTTGCAGCAGAGATTAGAAGAACTTGTGGGCTTTGTCAGAGACAACTTGCAGGCAGCCCAAACTAAACAAAAGATTTGATATGATCATAAGGCCCAAAATAGAGAGTTTTATGAGGGCCAGCAGGTACTTGATTTAGTCATAGTTCATCAGAATAAACTTTGGTGTGACGTTAAAAGTTCATAAGGTGCCTGAATGATACAAACTATGTTATATCTATCCACTCTCAAGATAGAAAGCAGAATACCTTTCAAGTAATATGTTAAAGGCCTATGCAAACCGCACAGCCATGGTACTAGCATTGTGTAGCCCACCAGAAGAGTGTCAGGATAGTGAACCCATTCCTGACCTCCTAGCAGAGACATTACCAGAAGGATCTAACACTGAAGGGAGACTATTTTAATGTACAGACTGTGAAAATCCCTTCAGTCAAAAGGGAAAACTAGAACAGGAAACATGTAAAAGAGACACATTTTACATACTAAAGAGAAAGATTTCAGTATGAAAAAAGAGCTAATGCAGTACCTAAAAAATAATAAAGAAACTGGAATATGTACAAGTAGAGAATATGGGGAAAGCTGTATCAATAAAGCAAACATTACAGAATGTCAGAAAAACACCGATAGTAGAATATCTTCATGTCCTGGTTATGACAGTAACTTCAACCAGGAAGAAAGCTCCACAAGAAATGCAAACTTTTACCCAGGAGAAAGACCATTTTCAAGTACGGAATGTAAGAAAATTTCATTTGAAGGAAATTATTGTCGAAGCAGCATAGAATCTATTCAGGAATGAAACCGTTTACATGCACTGAATGTAGGAAAAGCTTATTCATAAATCAAAACTAGCAAAGCAGCAGAGAATCCACACAGGGGTAAAACCATTCAAATGTTCTGAGTGTGGTAAAAGCTTCTCTCAGAAGATACTTCTCACTATTCACAAAATGAAACAACCAGGATTAAAACTGTTAGCATGTACTGAGTATGGTAAAAGCGTCAGTTATAAGCACCAGAAAGGCAGTGAACATGGTAACACTGATGGCCTCTCCAGAAAGGAAGAGCCAGAACTATCCTGACACTGGACTATTGAGACCCAATCAGTAGTCTGCAGAGGCCGCAGCCCGGGGTCTCTCCCTTGAGGAGGGAGGTGTGACAGAACAGTGTTTTTAAAGCCAATACGGCTGTCTTAATTATTCCCTGAAGTATATTTCTTTTAGTGGCCAGCAGGTGGTGCATGTTTTATGTTAAAGCTGTTATAGAGAAATGAATGCTGCCTGTTTAGTTTCGCTCGGTAAGGAAGTGATCTACAGTACCGTGAGCAGTATACTTTTAAAACTTGTTGTTCTGGACTCTGATTGGCCCAGGAGCTCAATTTCATTTGGATTTTACTAGCTTTTTCCCCAAGTCTTAGCCAGGAAGAAAAGAGAGTAGGATTTATTTGCTGTGACTCGGTGAACAGTTATATGTCCTGATCTTCCCCAGTACTTTTTAGAAAGTAAATAAATGTTTAGTTAGTTTTATAATTGATCCATATATTTCAGTTACCTGTTATTGTTTGCTGATTGCACTTTTTCTGTTCCACTGTTCAATATTTTTTATGAGAACAAAAATAATTGTTTCTTTGCCCTGCTTGTCTGGACTGATTAAGAATCCTGGTGGTTTGTGTGTTGGGCCTGTGGGTGCTTTCTGGGAACTGTGGGACCACTGAGAGTGTGGTCTCCAGTAACCTAGAAATCACTGGGGATAATTTGAGAGCAGGAGACTTGCCCAGAGGTGGTTGTGACCCAGTGATTGGGAGGAGGGTGCTATTGTACAGCACAAGCATCAGGTGCAGGCAGACCTGAGCTGTGCTGAGGATAGATCCTTTAAGTGGCTGCGGAGTAGCCCCAGGTGGGTGGCTAGGCATTTCATGACACCCACTTTTGGTACCTTTTCACTCAGCAAAAGACATATTTGAACTGCAAAAGGTTTCTGACATACAAAACACTGCAATTAGTACCAAAAAAGGTTCTGGAATGCCAGCAGAGCTTATGCAAAACCTAACCTCGAATAAACAACCTTGACTGGACAACAATTTCAACAAGACAGGACAAGATCCGGTCCCAGCTGACTATCATTGGTATATAAAAAGCAGAATAGACCAAAAGAATGCTCAATTTGACAAAAGGGTTTCAGAAAGATATTAAAAAAAATAAATAAATAAGGCAGAGCACTGTGATGACAACTCAAAGTTGCACTTAACCCAGAAAGTCCTGTCAGCTAGAAATAAACTGATTCAATCTATTATCATTATTTTATTTATTACTTGTTACATTTGTATCCCATATTTTCCCACCAATTTGCAGGCTCAATGTGGCTTACATTATGCCTTAGTTGCGATCTCCATTTCCGGATAGAAAATTACAAATGGTATTGCATTAAGGCATATAAATAGTAAAGTAGAATACAAAGTGGTATTGCAATGAAGTTCCTGAATGATAGAGTGAATTATAGAATAAGTTAGATAGTCAACTATAGAAAGTTCATTTCCGACATGAGAAATAAAGTGACAGTGCGTATTGCGTAGCTTTCATTCGTGGCAGCGAAGGTTATCAGTCTAGTGTAAAGAGTTTGGTTGTATAGTTGTCTAGTATTTAGGATGGATCATTATGGTATGCCTTCTTGAACAGGTTGGTTTTCAGTAGTTTTCGGAAGATTGTTAGGTTGTGCATTGTTTTTATGGCCTTTGGTAGTGTGTTCCATAGTTGCGCGCTTATGTAAGAGAAGCTGGATGCATATGTGGATTTATATTTAAGTCCTTTGCAGCTGGGGTAGTGGAGATTCAAGAATGTGTGTGCTGATCTTTTTGTGTTTCTACTTGGCAGGTCTATGAGGTCTGACATATAGATCGGGGCTTCACCGTAAACAATTTTGTGGGCCAGGGTGCAAACTTTGAACGCAATTCATTCTTTTAGTGGGAGCCAGTGTAGTTTTTCTCTTAGGGATTTGGCGCTTTCATATTTCGTTTTTCCAAATATTAGTCTGGCTGCTGTGTTTTGAGCAGTTTGGAGTTTCTTAATGATTTGTTCTTTGCATCCGGCATAGATGGCATTGCAGTAATCTAGGTGGCTTAGCACCATTGATTGTACCAGGCTGCGGAATATTTCCCTTGGGAAGAAAGGTTTAAAATTCTTTTGAGTTTCCACATTGAGTAGAACATTTTCTTTGCTGTATTTTTCGCATGGCTTTCGAGTGTGAGATTTCGGTCAATTGTAACTCCAAGAATTTTCAGACTGTCTGAAACAGGAAGTATGTAGTCTGGGGTGTTTATGGTGGTGGGTTTGTTCATGTCATATTGTGAGGAGAGAATGAGACATTGTGTCTTTTCTGCGTTGAGCTTTAGTTGGAATTCATCTACCCATGAATTCATTATTTGGAGGCTATGTTTGATTTCATTTGTGATTTCAGTTAGATCGCGTTTGAAGTGAACGGGATGTAGATCGTGACATCGTCTGCGTAGATGTAAGGGTTAAGTCATTGGTTGGATAGCAATCAAGCCAAGTTGACGGCACCTAGATAATGTAATATCACATAGAACCAAATCAAAAATACTTCATAGAACCAGTGTTACAAACAGGAATACACTATCCACACAGGAATACACTTTCCCCCTAATTCTGTAAAAGTCACCAAAAATTACACACATAAATTTGGGCACATGCCTAATTTGCATGCACAACTTAATTAACTAACATAGTAGATGACGGCAGAAAAAGACCTGCACGGTCCACCCAGTCTGCCCAACAAGACAAACTCACATGTGCCATTTTTTGTGTATACCTTACCTTGATTTGTACCTGTCCTTTCCAGGGCACAGACCGTATAAGTCTGCCCAGCACTATCCCCGCCTCCCAACCACCAGCCACGCCTCCCACCACCGGCTCTGGCACAGACCGTACAGGTCTGCCCAGCACTATCCCCACCTCCCAACCACCAGCCCTGCCTCCCACCACCGGCTAAGCCTCTGGGGATCCCTTCCCTCTGAGCAGGATTCCTTTATGTTTATCCCACGCATGTTTGAATTCCGTTACCGTTTTCCTCTCTACCACCTCCCGCGGGAGGGCATTCCAAGCATCCACCACTCTCTCCGTGAAAAAAATACTTCCTGACATTTTTCTTGAGTCTGCCCCCCTTCAACCTCATTTCATGTCCTCTCGTTCTACCGCCTTCCCAACAAGCTAATTAGTGCAAATAATTAGTGCAAATAATTGGCTTTTAACAATTAGCACTAATAAAATTTAATTGAACTTTATCCTCTGGATTCTATATAGCACACCTAGTGATCCGAGCTGAAACCTAAGTGTATTCTGTAACAATACACGTAACTTAATTAGCTTAACATGCCAATTAATATTGTTAACAGCACTTAACAAGCATTAATGAGCACTAATTGGCATTAATTAGATTTTACATGCACAACTCCCTAAGCATATTCTATAATGCACTGCACCTAAATTTTAATGCGCACAGGCAAAAGGGGTGTGGTTATAGGCAGGGAAATGGGTGTTTCAAAATTTATGCATGTTGTTATAGAACATAACCCTCTGCTCCTAAATCTATGTGCCAAAATTTATGCCACATTTTCACTGGTGTAAATGGAGGCGCGTAGCTTTAGGCACTGTGATATCAACTAAGTGTTTTCTATATACCACACCTAAATCTAGGCACCGCTTAGAGAATACACTTAAGTGGAAATATTTTCTGCACAGATTTTCTAGGTGCCATTTATAGAATCTGGCCCTATATGTGTAAATTTAGGCATAGAACCCATGCCTAAAATTTACACATAATCTGAAAAAGGGGGCATGGAAATGGGAGGTTCATGGGCATAATGGGGAGCTTTCCTACCATTAACACACGTTCTTATAGAATAATGGGGATATGCACCTAATGTAGGCACGATCATTTGCACCACATTTCAGTTGGTGCAAATGACCACCCTAAAGTTAGGATCAGTTCCCGGGCATGAGTCTATTCTATAAACCATGCCTAACTTTAAGCACTGCTTATAGAACAGCATTTTTTTCAGTGCCTTTTGGCACCATATATAAAATCTAGCCCTATGGGTGTAATTCTTGAAAAAGCTGTCTAGTTATAGGCAGCAAGAGCATGAATAAATGGTGATATTCTAGTCATTTAGGTGTGTAAGTGGGTACTTATGCAAGTAAAATGAGGACGTTATAATGCCCTTGTATTGCTCCATGGTGCGACCGCACCTCGAATATTGTGTTCAGTTCTGGTTGCCATATCTCAAAAAAGATATAGTGGAATTAGAAAAGGTGCAGAGAAGGGCGACGAAAATGATAAAGAGGATGGGATGACTTCCCTATGAGGAAAGGCTAAAGCGGCTAGGGCTCTTCAGCTTGGAGAAAAGGCGACTCAGGGGAGATATGATAGAGGTCTATAAAATAATGAGTGGAGCTGAATGGGTAGATGTGAAGCATCTGTTTACGCTTTCCAAAAATACTAGGACTAGGGGGCGTACGATTTTAAAATGAATCAGAGAAAACGTTTCTTCACGCAACATGTAATTAAACTCTGGAATTCGTTGCCATAGAATGTGGTAAAGGTGGTTAGCTTAGCAGAGTTTTAAAAAGGTTTGGATGGCTTCCTAAAGGAAAAGTCCATAGACCGTTATTAAATTGGACTTCTGAGAAATCCACTATTTCTGGGATAAGCAGTATAAAATATTTTATACTTTTTGGGGATCTTGCCAGGTATTTGTGACCTGGATTGGCCACTGTTGGAAACAGGATGCTGGGCTTGATGGACCTTTGGTCTGTCCCAGTATGACAATACTTATGTACTTATGTAAATGGCCTCTTAGAGACTACTGAAAAAATATGCACCATGCCATTAATTAAATTAATTATTTAATTAATGTCATGCACTTTGCCAGTGGGCTTGCACATGGGCAGAGTTTGAGTGTGGCATGGATGGAACAGACATTATAGAATACTTTCTGTCACTCACCTTGAGCTACAACTGGAAAAGCATGAGCCAGATCCAAATAACTGAACATAATTTACATATGTTTATGCATACAACTGTGTGCAGGCATTTATACCAGTTACAGGGCTGGTGTAAATGGTTGTGCCTAGATGTACAAGATCAATGTGTAACATGCCATGACTGGACTATGGAACCTTTAGGTAATCTTTAATCATCATATTTACCCCCCTCCCCCCTTCCATCAGAGCATCTATCGCAAATAAAAGATCCCTGGGTGATCAGTCAACTGGAATATACCCACAGTACTAAGCATAGTTTGAAATACTTTTTCTCCCTTTCAACACTTTTTCAAACTTTCTTTTACAATTCTCATAACCACAAAACACTTAAAACCACACTCCTGCATAAAATTTAATTCCATCAAACCATCAATATATCATTCAGTGTAAAAAATGCAACTAAGGCTGCTACATTGGAGAAACAAGTCAGATGCTAAAGAAGAGATTTAATTTACATAGACACCATATGAAAAATGCTAGTACCAATAAGGATGTCACCTCTGTGGGGCAGCACTTTACAAAACCAGAACACTGTACCAGTGATTTCATGGTAAGAATCCTGAAAGGGAACTTTAAAACAATGCAGGAACGTAAGACCTTTGAAGTCAGAATGATTAAATATTTTGACACCCACCAGACAGGACTTAATAAAGATCTGGGTTTTCTGGTCCATTATAAACTATAAAATTGTACTGTTTTGTCACCCTCCTATCTACATGCATATCTCCCTGTCCCTCATCCACCCGACTCTTCCTGTCTCTCACCTATCCACCCCCATCCTGTTAGACTGTCACTGAAATGCTTTGATGGTTCACCTATATATACTGTCATCTACCAACATTTGCTTATTTCCGATCTGACGAAGAAGGGCAACCTTCGAAAGCTAATAAAGAAATGTATTAAGTTATGTCCAATAAAAAAGGTATCATCTTATTTTCTTTTCCATGTTTTATTTTGTTTTATTTCTATTGATTACCTTTAAAAGTGGACTAACACGGCTACCACACCTCTCTAATCAAACCATCCCAAATTTCTATTTGTAGTGCAGGGGGAGTATAGACCAATAGGATTTCAATTCAATATAACAAGCAGACAACAAGCTTCTCGGCTTTCTAACTGCAATTGCATAATAGAAGGTCTCAGATTAAAAACCACAACCACAACCTTTGTTCCCTAGCAACACAAAGACACGGATATACTGCAGGGTATAATTGCATTACTATGGGGTCCTCTGACACAGTATCAAATAGACTAACAAGCTTATGATGCACAATCAAATTATGAAGAATGAGCTGTTTGGTACAGACTGACCAGGCTTTTGTCAGAAAACAAGACAAAACTTCTGTGATTTCCAAATAAACAGAGTAAAGTGGTGTGGTAGTCATGTTAGTCCATGTTAGGGGGAAAAATTGAAAATAAAATAAGATAATACCCTTTTTATCGGACTAACTTAATACATTTTTGATTAGCTTTTGAAGGTAACCCTTCTTCTTCAGATCAGAAATGAGCAAATGTTGACAAATATCAGAATATATAAGTGAAACACAAAAGCACTTTGTCACTCTCTTATCACTCACCTAGCTCTACCTGTTTCTCACCTAAGCCACCCCACCCCACCCTCTTCCTGTGAGACTGTGATTGGAATGCTTTTGTGTTTCACATATATTCTGATATTTGTCAACATTTGCTCATTTCTGATCTGAAGAACTGTTACCTTCAAAAGCTAATCAAAAATGTATTGTTAGTCCAATAAAAATGGTATCTTTTATTTTATTTTCTATGTTTTGTTTTATTTCTATTTATTACCAAATGAATTCCTGAACATTAGGAGTCACTGACCAGGAAAGGAATCTAGGCATCCTCATTGATAATGCGTTGAAACCCTCTGATCAGTGTGCAGCGGCAGCTAAGAAAGCAAATAGAATATTAGGTATTAACTGGAAAGGAATGGAAAACAAAAATTAGGACATTATAATGCCCAGGGCTGTGCCAACACGGTAAGCGAGGTAAACATGGCAGGAGGGCGCCATCCTCTGGGGGACGCCCCGCCGCACCATGCTTACATCACCCTCTTCTCCCCAGATCCTTTTCCTTTTTTTTTTGTTTAAATTTACCTCTGTCCGGTGGCAGCGTAGCGTTAGTGAGGAGGCGGTGCTCCCCCGCCCCGACGTGTCAGTCTTCCCTTCGCTCAGTTTCGCCTTCTTCTGACATCAGAAATGATGTCAGAAGAAGGCGGGACACTGAGCGAAGGGAAGACTGACACGTCGGGGCGGGGGAGCGCCGCCTCCTTCTCACTAACGCTACGCTGCCGCCGGACAGAGGTAAATTTAAACAAAAAAAAAAAGGAAATATGGATTGTCACGCACCCAAAACCCGCACCTACACTACCGCAAGCCATTTTTCAGCGCACCTTTGTAAAAGGACCCCTAAATCTCTTATTAGGCAAGAGGAAAAAAAGGGCAATGTATAACCACTGTGCAAACATAAAATGCCACACAGCATAAGAATATGATTTTCTTGAAGAAGAAGCAAGAAAATAAAACTAAATATAATCTGTATTGATTATAGAGCAAAGGGTTTTTCCTTCCAGTGCCCGGAAGCCTCAGCATTTATCATCAAAAAAGTAGGCTATAATTTTTCCCCTTGTTTCTCTCTTTCATTTCCCACTAACTTTAATTAAGCTCTCCTAAGACTCAATAGTTCTTAGCAAAATAGGCTTAAAAAATCTCTCATCAGTTCCTTTTCAAGGTGTAAGTAGTAATCTATTTAAAGGCAAAATTATAATGAATCTTCTATAATTTACTGCAAAGTGGATGCATATAGGACAAAGATGACTGAAGGCATGAAAAATGCTGAAAAGAGAACATTTAACAATATTCTTATACACTGGAGAAAGCAAATTTTTAAGGAGAAAAAAAAGGCTGAAATTCAAAAGTTCTAGGCTCCAGACTTAGGGGTCCTTTTACTAAGCAGCGGTAAAAAGTGACCTGCGGTAATGTGGACGCATGACATTGGCATGCGCTAGGCCACTTTTTACCACGGCTGGAGGGTGTGGATAGCTTGAGAAAGGATCTGACGAAGCTTGAAGAATGGTCCAAAAATTGACAACTAAGATTTAATGCTAAGAAATGCAGGTTCATGCACTTGGGTCACAAAAACCCAAGGGAATGGTACAGTATAGGGGGTGAAGAGCTTCTGTGTATGAAAGAAGAGCAGGACTTGGGGGGTGATTGTGTCTGATGACCTTAAGGTGGCCAAACAGGTAGAAAAAGCAACACTCAAAGCTAGAAGGATGCTTGGGTGCATAAGGAGATGGATGACCAGTAGGAAAAAAAGAGGTGATAGTGCCCTTGTACAAGTCTCTGGTGAGGCCCCATTTAGAATACTGTGTGCAATTCTGGAGGCCGCACTTACAGAAAGATATAAACAGGATGGAGTCGGTCCACAGGGCAGCTACAAACTTGGTCAGCGGTCTTGGTCATAAAACATATAAGGACAGGCTCATGAACTTCAACATGTATATGCTGGAAGAAAGGCGGGAGAGAGAGGATATGATAAAGACGTTTAAATACCTCAGTGGCATTAATGTACAGGAGGAAAGCCTTTTTCAAATGAAGGAAACCTCTAGAATGAGAGGGTATAAGATGAAGTTAAGAGGAAATACTCTTTCACGGAAAGGGTGGTGGATGCATGGAATGGCCTCCCGGTCGAAGTCTTGGAGATGAAGACTGTGTCAGAGTTTAAGAAGGCGTGGGACAGACATGTGGGATCTCTTAGGAAAAGGAGGAGTTAGTGGTTACTGAGGATGGACAGACTGGATGGGCCACATGGCCCTTGTTGCTGTAAATGGACGCATGTAGTTTTAGGCACTGGGATATCAACTGTGTATTCTATATACCATGCCTAAATCTAGGCGCCGCTTATAGAATACGCTTAGGTGGAAAAGTTTTTCATGTGGATTTTTTTAGGTGCCATATATAGAATCTCCCCCTTTGTGCAAATAGTATGCTCTCTTTAGGAACAGCGTACACTATGTGCATATACCCTTGGATTGTATATATGGCACCCAAATTTGTACATGTGCCCAAGATGCATATGCAAGTTAATTTATTTGTTACATTTGTATCCCACATTTTCCCACCTATTTGCATGCTCAATGTGGCTTACATAGTACCGTAAAGGCATTTGCCGAGTCCGGTAGAGGAACAAATACAATGTGATGTTAGGGTCGAATAAGGTAGGTATGTTTCAGGCACATTAGGGGTCGAAGGTAGGGAAGAGCTAGCTAGAAGGGGTGCTGGTATATCTAGAGTAAAATAATAAGCTGTTTGTCCAGTTAACAATTCACAGCCAACTGCTCAAAAACATCAGGTCTAGTTTTAACAATGAGGCTGCCTAGGGAGCTGCCTAGAGTGGCATCTTCTAAAGGGCAGCAAAGAGCTGCCACAGTCAAGGCAGAACCCTAGGTCATGACCTCTACATAAACTTGATCTTTTAGCTGCAGGGAGGGTGAGCACTTTTCAAATGCCTTTTAGAAATTGGCCTTATGTATGTATCTCTGGAAGAAAAGTTTAATATTAAAAGTATGATTTCCAATTATGTGCTTTTACAGGATTGTTGTGTAAAGCAGTGGGTTTTAAACCTGTCCCGAGGAACCACCAGTCAGTCCGGCCTCCAGGCCATCCCCAATCAACATGCATGAGACAGATTTGCGTGCCAGTCATCTCAATTGTATGCAAATCTTCCATGCATATCCACTAGGGATAATTGAGTAACAACCCCTTAAATATCAATAATCAGGGTGCTAACAATCAAATATTGACGTTAATTGGCACCCATTAAAGTTTGTGCATGAATCTGGCTGCACACTATTCTATAAGGTATAGTGCCTAACTGTACTAGCACGTAACTACAAATTTCTTAAATAAAAAAGTTTTCAACATTTTACGAAAGCTATTGAAATTCCTTGGTAACCTTATTTGTGGTGGAAGAGAATTCCACTTTGTCGCTAAATATGCAGAGCTGGAAGTATAAATGGATTTATATATCACAAGATGGAAAATGCAACATTAAGAAATCAGTCAAGCTCCTCACAGAACTTGGTGATAAACCATACAAAAAATGATATGTTTGTTGGATTATTTGTAGTAAATAATTAGCAGATTTTAGTACACACAGCTTCAGCTTTAGAAATGTTAATTTCTTTCTTCATCTCTCTCTCATTCACCCCTGAATAATTCACTGCTGAGTCACTTTAAAGTTGAAGTAACAAAACATCTGTTTACTCACAGTTTGTAGTTAGATTATAATCAGACAGGCTTATATATACATATTACTATACATTTGTATTATCAGCTCCTTCCATGTGCTTAGATGGTAATGGATGCTCACACCACCATAGATCCTCTCAGGTTAGGAGAGATCATGAGCTCCATGTGCTCCATGTGCTGTGTCTGCTGCATCTAACCCCCAACAGGAAGTTGCATAGCTGTGTGACCTCTCTAAGTAATTCACATCAGAGGTCACAGAGTAATCACAGAGAAATAATAGGTGACAGGCAATGCATGTAAAAATACAATTACATTCCAACAAACCCCTTCTCATGCATAACTGTCATGCAATTATTTATTCATACAAAGTCCAAGCTTTATACGCAGATTCACAAAATGTTCTCTGGGTAACGGTTTGGTCATGATGTCAGCTGTCATCTCACTGGTGTGACAATAGTGTAGACTGATGACCCCTTCTTTCGCCAACTCTCGCACGTTGTGGTATTTCGTTGCGATGTGCTTGGTGCGTGACTGAACCTTGTCATTCTGTGACAGTCGGATGCAGCTCTGATTATCTTCCATTATCTGGATTGGTCTCTTTTCAGCTATTCCGAAATCCAGCATAAGTTTTTCAATCCACATCAGTTCTCTGCACGCTTCCGATACAGCCACGTATTCAGCTTCTGTAGAAGACAGACTCACAATACTTTGTTTATGACTGGCCCATGAAATTTGTACATTTCCATACATAAACACATATCCACTTGTGGATTTATAATCAGAATGATCCCCTGCCCAATCTGAATCACAGTAACATATTAGTTTTGGATTACTATTGGCTGAAATCTTTAATTTACAATCAATGGTACCCTTTAAATACCTTACCATCCTTTTAACTGCAGTCCAATCTGATTTGGTAGGTGAGCTGACCCTTCTGCTCAAAATTCCTACTGCATTTGCTATATCAGCCCTGTATGTGGTAGCTAGATATAAAAGCTTACCTATGGCTGATCTATATTGGATGTTATCTGGTAAAGGTTCTCTTACTGTTTCATCCTTCAGAAAATCAGTGATCATGGGAGTGCTTACAACTTGGGCATCTTGCATACCTAAACTTTCAATAAGCTCATTTATTTTCTGCTTCTGGCTTAGAAGATAAGAACCATCATTTTGTTTCTCAATTTCTATACCAAGATAGTATGACACATTACCAAGTTCTTTTATCTCAACATTGTGGTTTAAACACTTTACAATGCCCTTGTACTCTTGCTCACTTTTGCTTGCAATGAGCAGATCATCAACAAAAGCTAAAATGTATGCATATTGTCCATTTGTGCACCTAGTGTACAAGCATTTATCTGCTTCACCTTGCTTAAATCCTAAATTTGTCAATATTTCATGCAATTTATCATTCCAACATTTTGCACTTTGCTTTAATCCATAAAGACCTTTGTTTAATTTACACACTAGCTGTCTTTGTTTTGTATTTATGAAACCTGTTGGCTGTTCCATGTACAAGTCTTCAGTTATATCTCCGTGAAGAAACGCTGTTTTCACATCAATGTGGTTGACTTGCATGCCTTTTGAGACTGCAATGCTCAGAAGTGTTCTGATTGTCGTGTGTTTCACTACAGGTGCAAACACTTCATCAAAATCTTCTCCATATTTTTGAAGATATCCCTTTGCGACTAATCTGGCTTTATACCTTTCCACTTTTCCTTGTGCATTCCTTTTTAACTTGAATACCCATTTGCATCCTATAGCTTTCTTGCCAGGAGGTAATTTTGTAAGAATCCAAGTATTATTTTTATCCAATGCATCAATTTCTTCCTGTGCAGCTTTATGCCATTCAGCAGCTTCTTCTGCTGACATTTTCTCAATCTCATCCCATGTTAAGGGCTCTTGAGCTTCTGCTGACTTTGTTAAGTAAGACAGTCTTGGGGGTGGAACACCTTTGTTTTCCCTGGATGAGCGTCTGACAACAGGTTGGTCTGACCTTTCCGCATCCTCTAAATCTGAGAGTCCTTCTCCAATTGATTCCCCTTCTCCAACTGTACTGTCTTCTTCAATGATCCTTTCTGTGTCTGCTTCCTCTGCCTGTTCCTCGTTAGATACAGATGAGTTGCTTTCAGACATCTGTCTTGGTATGGCATTTATATACACTGGCATGTCTATTATGGTTCTAGTTTCATATTCTGGATGATAAGGCTCATCTGGGATAATCCAGCCTTTATCAACCCTTTTGTTTTCATCAAAATATGTAACATGTCTTATGCCAACAATGCCAGTTTTCAGATTCAAAATTCTATATCCTTTGTGTCCTGGAGTATAGCCAACTAAAATGCCCCTTTCTGTTGTGGAATCCAGCTTATGCCTTCTTTGCTTTGGTACATGAGCATATGCTGTACTTCCAAATGTTCTTATGTGTGACAGGTTTGGCTTCCTACCATGCCATGTCTCATGTGGTGTGCGCTCAGCGCCTTTAGTTGGCATTCTGTTTTGTAGGTACACTGCTGTGAGAATTGCTTCCCCCCATAGTCTTTTAGGGAGATTGCTATCTGACAGCATACATCTGGTCATTTCCACAAGTGACCTAAATTTTCTCTCTGCAACAGAATTTTGCTCTGGTGTATAAGCTACTGTTGTGATATGCTGAATGCCTTCTTGTTCTAGAAATGTGCGCATGCTTTGTGAAGTGAACTCACCACCATTGTCGGTCTGAAGAACCTTTGGTTTTCTTTCAAATTTATTTCTCACCATGGCTACGTATTTCTTCAGCATGTCTGTGACTTGACTTTTCTCTTTCAGCAAATAGGCCACACAATATCTAGAGAAATCATCCAAGAATATTAGCACAAATCTGTTATTTCCCAATGATGGGATATTAAACGGTCCACATAAGTCACTGTGTATTAAGTCCAGCACTTTATTACTCCTATTTCCTGTGTATGCAGGAAATGAGGGTCTCACACCTTTTTGAGTAACACAGTCTATGCATTTCTCCATATTACCAGCATCTGCACTTATCTGAATGCCGGTGGCCAGTTGCTTACTGTAAAGATCCTGGATCACCTTAGAATCACGATGTCCCAGGCGGCGGTGCCAGATTTCCAGACTACATTTACCATCATTCTTCCTTACTTGCACCATATGTGAGGCTTCACCTGAAATGCTCAGTTTATAAACATCATTATGCATAAAAGCTTCAGCATACACTTCATCATTTTTAGAGATTGTGCACTTACTGTTTTCAAAATGAATCACAAATCCCTTCTTATCTAATGTAGATACACTAAGCATATTGCAAACTGCTTGGGGAATATACAAGACATCACTTACAGGAATTTCTTTAACTTCATTAGACACTTTGCATTTTAAGAATCCAATACCTTTTGCTTGGATCTTAGCAGTCCCTGCGTTTGCAGTTTTAAGAATACCTTCCTCTGGACACATTTCCTGAAAGAAATCCTTACAATTGGTTAAATGGCATGTGCTCCCCGAATCCAAAATCCAAGTACTTTCATTTGAATTATTATTTACCATAGTCAAAGATTTTTCTGCCATTAGAAAGCCCTTGTGTTTATCTTTGTCCTTCATACATTTCCTGGTTTGAAAATTCTTTAGTTCCATTGGCTTAGGTGAGCTAGAGGGAGTGTTTTGTGTTTCCTTACACCATTTAGATACATGTCCCTCCTTTCCACATGAGTAGCAAATCAGCTTGCCCTTGGGTGGAGTTTTCCCATAGCTCCGCCTTCCTCTGTTCTTTGCCAAGAAATTTGTTTCATTTCTCTCTGACTGACTTTGAGAACACATCTCCTCAGAATCATTTATTATGCATTCCTGCCTTAGTTTTGATGTTGCCTGTTCAAAAGATTGCCCTTCAATGGCCTCATTTACAGACCTAAAAACATCAAACTTCTTTGATAGTGAGGTAAAAAGAAATGCTCTTTTCAATGCATCACACATGGGAATTCCAGAAAGTTCTAACTTTTGAAATGAAGACATAAGATGCATAATGTGATCATTACATTTACTTTTATCCCTTAATTTGGTTTCATTCAACTCTGCCAGCCAAATTGGTTGCTGCTTTGCATATGTAGTTGCATACATAGTTCTCAGTTTATATAAAATGTCCTTTGGTGTATCTTTTCCCTCCACTAATATGGCTTGTTTCTCTGAGAGAGCTTCCAAAAGCATGCACTTCACATAATAGTTTGCATTGTCCCATTCAGCCATATTTTCAGCTGTTCTGTCTTGATCTAAGCATATATTTAATCTTTTTGCTCGAAGGAGACATATGAATCTTAATTCCCACTGCCGATAATTAAACTCAGTTAATTTAGGCACCTTGAGAGAATAGAACAATGGTGAATTTCTTCCCTCAGCCATTTTCTTAGCCTTCTGTCTGCTGTGTGGGGGGAGAGAGAGACAGACTGAATCTTTCCTTTAAAACTTAAGAGAAAAATGTGGCCTTTTTTTTCTGCCTGGTAATATTTCTCTTCTTTTTCAATTCCTGGACCCTGGGCCCATAACCCTTTTGTTGGATTATTTGTAGTAAATAATTAGCAGATTTTAGTACACACAGCTTCAGCTTTAGAAATGTTAATTTCTTTCTTCATCTCTCTCTCATTCACCCCTGAATAATTCACTGCTGAGTCACTTTAAAGTTGAAGTAACAAAACATCTGTTTACTCACAGTTTGTAGTTAGATTATAATCAGACAGGCTTATATATACATATTACTATACATTTGTATTATCAGCTCCTTCCATGTGCTTAGATGGTAATGGATGCTCACACCACCATAGATCCTCTCAGGTTAGGAGAGATCATGAGCTCCATGTGCTCCATGTGCTGTGTCTGCTGCATCTAACCCCCAACAGGAAGTTGCATAGCTGTGTGACCTCTCTAAGTAATTCACATCAGAGGTCACAGAGTAATCACAGAGAAATAATAGGTGACAGGCAATGCATGTAAAAATACAATTACATTCCAACAATGTTAACACACATAACTTAAAAATAGAACAGGGTGCTACCGGTAACCAGTGAAGTCTCAATAAAATTGGAGTTACATGCTCATATTTAGATATCACAAGTGGGCCGCAGTATTCTGGGCTGATTGAAAATGACGTAACACTTCTGATTTACAACCAACATAGACAATATTACAATAGTCTTTATAAAACAGAATCAGTGTTTGAACCACCAAATGAAATGTCTCAGGGGCAAAATCATCACGAATCCTACGCAGTCTCTACATAGTTTTTAAAACCTTAGCTATAACAAATCAAATAAATCAAACATGGGCTCCAGCATTTACACCAGGTTTCAGCAAGCATAAGTCTGGCACCCAAAGTTAGGCATGGAAATTTGCGCTAACCCCAATTCTATAAAGGGTGCACACCCTTCATAGAATCGTGCTTCATGCTGATTTTTTTCCTGCGCCTAATTTTGAACTTACCCCCATAGTGTGCACTCTTACCAAAAAATGATAGTTGTTTAAAGCAACAGCCCATACCTAATAGGATTAGGGTAATAAGTATCTTTTCTTTCTAGTATTCTAATTTGTATGAGCTTTACTTTTGAAGAGACTGTCCTGGGCTTTTTGCTGTACCTCACCGTGTCTAGTATTGTGGTCAGAGATTGCACATGATGATTTCTTTTGTGATATGTTTTTCTTTTCTATTGTTATTATGGTTTTCATCTTCAAGTGTTGTACTTAATAGATGATTAAATGCAAATAAATAACAAGAGTTATGTGGGTAAGAAGAAGGGGAAATGGGTAGAGAGGACAGAGTGAGGGGCAGAGGCCACCAGCAAACACACATAACTGGAGGTGAAGATTTTTTTTTTAATATTTTTATTAACAAGAGAAATATTTTTAGTAACTTTTATCTGCCCAAGTTACCTGCTGTCCCAAATAATGTGCCTCTTGTATTTAGAGTTCTAGTATATGTCTTTTTTGGTCTTTTCTCAATAAACATAGTTTGGGGTAGGTATGGAGGAAACAAATATTGCAGATGTTAATACTGAATTTGTCCCCCTACCTCTTCTGTCAATATTCCCCACTCCATGAAAGTAAGCAGGCAAAATACACTGACACTTTTCTTCTTTTCAGCCTTTCATCTTCAATCCCTCATCCCTCTTCACATGGCATCACCAGGTGGCTAGTGTAGCCCTTATGAGCTCAGGATTAGTGCACTGGCTCTCCTCAGTGCTGCTCATTGGCCAACAGGGCTGAAACAATACTGGCAGGGCTCCTCCCTCCCCAGCCCTAGATGTACCACCACTGCAGAAAATCTAAGACTGACCTGACAAGATAGGTAATCTGAATCTGAATTCACCACACATATCCACCAGCTGTTCCGACATATTTTTATACTACTTACTTATTTATAGCCCTATGCTATCAGGTTTCTCAATTGTTTGTGGAGTCTGACATTGTTATTATAAGTGATTACCCTGGAGAAGTATGCTGGAAATGTTGTCTATGCTATGCATTTGTAGTCATGTAATCAGATGTCTAATACCGTATTTCCTTGATTCTAAGAAGCACTTTTTTGCTGCTTTCGATGTGTGTGGAAAGTAGGTGCAGCTTACATTCGATGTCGTCTTAGAATTGCATGGCATAATTCTTTATTCTCTCCATATAGCCACCAGCAGCTTTGAGGAACTCCCCCCCCCCCCCCCCCAAAAAAAAAAAAAAAAAAAATCGGTATGTTGAAGGGCTGGCAGGGAACAGAACTGCGCAGTACACTTTTCACATTCGGACTCATGCTGCCACACGCGTTTCTGGCTGATCCAGAGCCCTTGCCTTTCCCCTCTTTCTTTTTTTGCCCACCATGCCTCTCTGGTCTTGCTATGCCTTCCCTGGGGTATGTGGTCTTCATGCGACATCCCAGTACTGCCCCAGCAAAGAAGTTTGCGGCCTCCATCCCAGCCCAACAACACTGGCACTTCTTGCCCATGCTCAATTCACGCATGAACTGAGTATGCATGAGGAGCGCTAGCATGGACTGCTGGGAAAGAGGTCACCAGCCTCCCCACTGAGGTAGCACTGGTATTCAACCACTCGAAGACCACATACTCCAGGGCATTCTTTCCAACAACAGTAAAATTACCAGTATTAATAGGGTTGACGGGAGAGGGGAGTAGAGAGAAAAGCATTACCTACTCCTGGGCCTTCCCAGAAGTGAATCCTGACTACGCCCCTGCCTACAGGGCTTCTGTTTTCCTGGAGTACCAGTGACTGCTGGTAAGCATCACCAGTGATCAAAGAAGTTGCAAGGTATACATTTTGCTGGGCATTTTAAGAATACTGGTAGAAACAGATGTAAAGAAGGCTTGTCCCATTACATATGGTAATGCTGTACTTTGAACCTTGAACTGCGAACATTTGCTAAACCCACAAAGACCTTTAAAATATCTGCAAGAAGAGTGCATTATGATGCAGCAATAAAAAGAAAGGTACTTTTATATGCTGAGCAGAATGGGAATAGGGCTGTGGAGAAAAAATTTGGTATTAGTGAAGCAAATATTCGCCAATGGCGAAAATCTGAAAATTTCATTTTTGCATTTAAAGCTGCAACAAAATGCCTTACAACCCAAAAAAAGGGAAGACATCCCAAAATTGATGAAGTAGATTTACAGTTCGTAACTGATGCATGATCCAAAGGTCAGTCACGCGCCAAATTATTCATCTTAAGGCAATGGAAGCCACAAATTCACTTGGAATATTAAAGCTTCAAGAAGCTGGTGTGATTGATTTATACCTAGGGAAGGATTTGCATTAAGGCGACGAACAACAATCTGCCAAAACTTCATGCAGGTTTTGTAGAAAAACTTACAAGCTTTCAGAGTTACATTATCCCATTACAAACAAAAGAAAGATACAAATTCAGTCAAATAGATAGTGCTGATGAAACTGCTGTGTTTTTTGATGTGCCACGTCATTATACCATTAATCCAAGAGGTTCTAAAGAAGTCAAAATAAAAACTACAGGTTACTAAAAACAGCATATCACTGTTATGTATAACAATTGATGTCCGAAAGCTTCCTCCTTATTTGATTCTTAACAGTTCCAAAAACTGAAAATTTCCCAACAGATTTAATTGTACATGCACAAAAAAAATGCTTGGATGCCAGCTGAAATGATTGAAGATAGAGTGAATGTTGTCTGGAATAGGTGGCCAAGGGCTCTTCACACCACATAGCATGCCTGTTGTGAATGCATTCAGAGGACACCTGTCTGAAAGAATAAAGAACAGCCTGAGACAAAACAATTGTGATTTAGTAATTATTCCAAGTGGTATGACAAGCCAGGTTCAGCCACTTGATGTTTCAGTGAACAAGTCATTTAAAGACTTTTTAAGAGAAGAATATGAGACCTGATTATTTTCTGACAACCTTCCTTTGACGTCTTCCGGGAACATCAAGAGAGCACCTTCTTCAAACAAATTGCAAAGTAGGTGTCAGCTGCATGGAAAAAAATTCCAGAAAATATAGTGCAACACTCATTTAAGAAGTGTTGTATAACAAACACACTTGATGGTGCAAAAGATGATCTGATAGGGGAAGACACTGACTTTGTGATTCCAAGAGTAATGAGTCACCAAGCTCTGATAGTGATGATTCAACTTGTGAGGAATCGGTTGGTCCTAATGATAGTGATTAGAAGGATATACAGTGAACTGTTTTTAAAGATTTAATTTAGATAAATGAAAAAAGAGGGAGGAAAAGAATCAGGATTCAACCCGGGACCCACTTGTCCTCACAGTTCCAAACTAGTCCTCTCATAAGCATAAAAACTTCCCTAATCTTCACTACAGTTTAAAGCTTTGCTTTAAAAGTATAAACAGTATATTAAATTAAAAGATTAGGGAGGTTGTTTAGGTGCAAGTATTTACACCAGGTTTTCAGTGGCCGGTTAAATAGCACTTAGTTTGCTAACCACTAATATTCAGCACAATATAGACGGTTATCTCCACTGAATATTAGTGCTTAGTGGGTCCCAGGTTGAGTACTGAGGCTTTTCCTCCCTCTTTTTTCATTTTTCTAAATTAAATCTTCAACACTTTATTACATATTGATATTTGAATGACATGCTGTATATGTTCTGTCATTCCAGACTCACTGAAATAATCGTTTAAGTCTAGTATATTTCTTAGATGTTTTTCATGTCTTATTATTGACTTTTGGCACTAGTGGATTTCTTAGAGTGTCTCAAGTGACCTCAGCTTCTTAATTCTCTCCAGTAGTGTTTCCCAATCAGTGAATACATACAATGTTGCAGACCAAGGATATCCAAACTATGCATCCCAATGGTTTACTTGTCAGTAAAGCAGATTATAAATGTCAAATTAAATTAAATTAAAATGCAGAAATTGTCCACTCACAATCTCTCTTCCTCTGTAATACACAACTATTGTTAAAAAGAGAAGGAAAAGACCTCAGCCGTCCAGATATGGGCAGACTAGAATGCAGTCTCAATTCAAGACATAAAGTATTAGCCCCTTCCATAATTGGAAGTACAATTGAAAGTTGAGCACATTAACACTCCTGAAGAAGCCAAGAGGTGAAACAGCAGCCCCATTGAGTTTTATGATAAGCGTTTACAGTCTTGAAATCACTGGTGCCAATTAGGTTGGCTTATGATTTGTATTAAAAATTTCAAAAGTGAAAGAATACTTAATAAATAAAGCAATTTTTGAGGAGGTTTTTGGCCAATAACATTTTGACAAGGATGATTGCACACTAGTATCCCTTCAAACCTGATCAAGCGTGTCATGGAAAATGTCACAACTAGGGGTGTGAAGTCTGAAAAATTTCCTTCTGTGTCATTTCATTTCCTATGTCATTTATGACAATTTTAGTTTTATTGGGGGGGGGGGGTTATTTGTTTTATTACAGGAGCAATATAATTAAAATTGTGTGCTCTGTTGAAAAAAATGTGTAGTCTTTCAAAAGTGTGTGCACTTTTTGCAAATAGTATGCACTATTTTCAAAGAGGGTGCACTCTTTCAGAAAGAATGTGCACTCTTTTCTTATAGTACATGCATGCATGTATAATTTGCACATGTGAAATGGTTTATGCATGCACACACTATTAGGAAAAAGAATTAATTCTTTACAAATAGTGTGCACACTTCACAAATACGGCTAGATTCTATATTTTGCACTAAGAAAATCAGCGCCAAAAAGTGCTATTCTATAAACTGTGCTTAAAGTTAAGCACAGTTTATAGAATAGCGTTTATGCCCAGGGTTGCACATAAATTTAGGCACCGCCATTTACACCAATGAAAATGCCTAAATTTTCGCACGGAACCCCATATTCTATAATTACATTCATAACTCATAACCATGCCCCCATTCTGCCCTGAAACACCCATGACCCTCCCAATTCTGAATCCCCTTTTTGGGGCCACACATAAAATTCTGACATGGATCCTGTGCCTAAAATTATGTGCGCAAGTTCTAATTAAATCTAATTAGTGCCAATCATTGCTTATTAAATAGCCAATTATTGGTACTAATTGGCTCATTATGTAATTAAATTGCACACACAAATTTGGCATGTGCCCAAATTTGTATGTGCAATTTTTATAGAAGTCAGGGCATAGTGTGTACTCTGCAAAACTGTGTACTATTAATGGCACATGAAAAACCCCAAAATTGGGGGGAATCCTGTCATTTCAGAAAAAAATAACAACTCAGAGGGGAGGGAGAGCTTTCTTCCTAGCTTTCCTTTTAACCATATCAGTCCTCTCTAATGTCTAGATTGCCTGTTCCATTGAATTTGTATGTTCTGAAAGAAACTGAACTAATTAAATCTGTCCAAATAAAACAAGACACACAATCCCAAAAGAGCACAAGAGCAAAACAACAGTTTGCTGTTCTCTGATAGCTGCATTGCTGCACGTTTTTGTCAGCTATCGTTGTCTAGGGTTGGTCCCGGGGTCCACTTCACAGAGGCAGTGGGTTCCCAAAGAATACGCAATCCACACAGATTTGGATATATAAAGTATATTCTATTTGCATATATGTATTGGCTCACAGCACTTAGTACAAGAAAAAGGGTACAAGCTGTCTTGGGGTGTGTATTTAGAGGGAGGGAGAAAGAAAGGATAGGGTGTTTGTTCATAGGAAGAAAGAAACCTTGGACTAGGGCTTGTCTGAGAAGGGGGGGAGCAGAGCCAGGTGCTCTGGTGGCTAAAGATGGAGGTGTGCAGAGAAAGAAGAAGAAACAAAGACAGCCCAGCAGAGTCCCGTGCCCTCTGCTGCAGGGAGAAAGAAAGAGGGAGACCTAGTGCCCTGGACACAGAGAAGTACCCGGGGACAGAGAGAGGGGGGGCAGTAGACCCCAAGCTGAGCTCTGTGCTCTGCTGCACCGAGAAAGACAGAGCTCCAGAGAGCCCTAGTGAGCTCTGCTTTATACCTAATAAGAACTGAGAGGGAACAGGAGCAGAGAGAGATCAAAAACTTATCTTTCCCAGTTATTTCCTTTACAGAACTCCAGATACTTTCTGAAGTCAGGAAAGGTGACAACTTTGACAGGTTGTCCTGGAGCCACACTGTCTAGCTTTGGTTGCTCTGAAGCCCTGCTCCCCCATGGAACAAAAGGTATGTTAATCAAGAGTAATTGAGAAACCAAAGGGCTATCAGGCCTCTCTGAGCACCATTTGGCCCATTTCATCCTCAATGGTTCCTGCAGGAGAGGGGGGAGAGTTTATCAGAGGTCAGAAGGTGGTTTAATATTGTCAAACTGATTTCATATTAATATAAGTATGTCCAGCAATAATTTTGACCTCCTGCAATCCTGACATCTCCACACCTCTTTTTTCTTTCTTTCTTTCTTTTTTTTTTTTTTTGGGAGGCAAGATGGAAGCAAACCTGGGTACCTGATCTGTCACTGTAGTGACAGACTATTCCTGTTCTCATACCTCCAGTTATATTTGTTCCTGCTCATTCATATCTCCACAGCAGTGAGATGTTTAAATCCCAATATGAGTCCAAACCTCATGTCTTAGGTTGGGCAGTCCTTAATATGCCACCTTACCCGTCTTAGAGCAGAATGGACAGTGCATAAGGGATGCAGGCATTTGGGAGGTTAAGGCCTACTGGTACCAGGATGCCCGGTATACAAAGCTCAAATTAACCTGCCAGACTAGAGTGGCTCCAAAGTAGATGATGGGACTGTTAAAAAAGAAAACCAAATTACCATGCCAGATTAAAAATGTAAATGCTGGGAAGGAAGTAGTTTAAAAAAAAAATCAGATGGGAAGGAAAGTAGTGTATATGTGTGTTTGTGTGTGTATAGCTGCCTTATAGGGGTGAGGGTATTTTATAGGTTAAACTTTGCTCAGAGTTGTACATATGTCTAAGTTTACAACACATGAAAATCATAACAATGCATAGCAATACTTGTACACTAGTTAAAATAATGATAGGGTGAATTAAAACATTAAAGACATGATCAGCAGTAGGTGAATATCCAAATAATAGTTCCCATACTGAGACATGGGAGTCTTGTACCAAATTTTGAACAGTTTGTCTAATTTGCCCATTCTCATAAGTGATGGTATGATTCACTTCTGTGGAGGTTGTTTTCAAATGGTCCATATAGGCATGGAGTTCAGTAAAGTTCAGTATTTTGTGGAAAGTCTCTTCTCCCTTGCCCAGAGGGAGTGGATGTACAGCGTATGGAATAAAATCTGGAATGTCAATAGAGTCATTGGTAACCAGAGGTGCAGAATATGTTGTCTCATTAATGGTGATGGACACCAGGGGTGTATGACTGCACCAAGTATTGTTCTGTAAATAGTTCGAACTGTACAGCACAGTGTTCTTAGGGAGGCGGATGTCATGTACTTGGGGAGCAATGGAAAAAGAAATATTTTGAGGAAAGAACAGATTAAAACAAAAGTGTCCAGCTCCAAGGTAGTACACCCTATGTGAGACAGTGGGTGAATACAAAAGTTCAGCAGTCAGAGTACAGGAGGATGAATTGTTCCAGCAGGAGCTGTCACTCTCTTTAAACTGATGAGGTTCACACTGGAAATGAAAGGGTGTCCGCTGGCACAGGCTAGGGTCCATTGGTCTGAATGATGTCCAGTCATTGCCCAGGGGCTGCACCCATGCGAGATGGTCCAGAGGATACATTATCACATTATTAATCTGCACACCAATATTAACTACCGGGTAAATAACTGTATGTTGTCCTGACCATGGGACCAAAGTACAGATAGAGCATCCTTGTTGTGAACAGATTGGAACACTAACCGTCCACCAATCAAGGTGAGCTATAGCAAATTCTGGTAATTTGGTGCTAGCCATCTGAACAAGAGATGGTGGCCAGTGGCCTAACTTAGACGTGATTAGAATTTCCTTTAAGATAGTAATAAGCTCGATCTGTATTTGATCACAGGCCATAGCCCATGAAATATTCTTTCCCAACCTGTATTCTTCATGTGCTAGAGTCACAATTTTCTGTTCTATAATGGGTGATATAAGAGCAAATGTATCTACAATTACATTAGATAGTTTAGCTGAAGCCTCATTAATAATATGTTGTGATGTAAACCCTTCAGAAGCATGTTGTGCTGTGGATCCCCTCTGATTCCGGAGCACTTCCATATCAATTGTATTAAGGGCTCCCAGTACAGTTCCTGTGCCCCCTAAAATAGTGTCCAATAATTCCCGCTTGTATCTAGAGGGATTGACTGGGGGTGTGGCTGACTGCATATCCAACCATGTATTAAGCATATGTATGTGGTTGGCAACAAATTGAGAGCAGTTTGGATATTTGGTAGTGACTAGAAATACTTTAGGATACAGATGCCAAGTAAGAAAGTGGTATTCTACATCATATAAAACATCATGGGGTGCATTGTATTTAATCTGAAATGGTTTCCCCTCCTGGAACAAATTAATATCTGAGAGGTACAGAATAGGAGGAACTGGAGTGGTAGGGGAGGTGGGGGGAGGAGTGGTAGGTAAACAAAGTACATCAAAAAAGAAAGAAGTCTCAGTAATGTGCTGTTGATTACTTTGAATCCACATATAAGTGATCTGCCAAGTCCCTTTATCCTGACAGGAGATATTGTATAGAATCAAGGCAGGAGGACCTAGAAAGTATTTATCTGGGGGTGCAATCAATTCTTGTGTTCTGTCTAGGGAAGTAGAAATTGGTGGAGTCCACTTCGCGTGCGTGATGTTCAGGGAATAGTAGACTGGTCTGTCTTGCACCGAGCAGAAACTCAGGATAACCAGGTCTTTTCCTTCAGGGAATGGTGGGGGTATTTCTTGATAGCGATATACCCCATCTGTGCAATTGGTCCAACCAATTGTGCATATTCGGACGATAGTTCCTGTAATGAGACTTGGGTAAAGGAGAACACATACCACACTAAACAGAAAATGGGCCCTACTAGAAGCACACTGATTATTAAAGTATACTAACTAACTTACTTACTTATGTTTACTAATGTTTACTAAGTATTATTATCACTATTGAATGCTTGTATATACTATACATTATGAGTGGCTATTATAGTTACCACTCTTCAAACATCTTTTGTTCAGAGGGCAGCGACTGTGCTGTTTTCAGGAGTCAGTCATCTGTGCTGTTTTCAGGAATCAGTCGTCTGTGCTGTTTTCAGGAATCAGTCGTCTGTGCTGTTTTCAGGTGGAATCTGAGAACAAAACTGGTAACCCCTAATTATCCATAAGGTTTCAACTGAGTGATGTGTTTCCAACATCGCTGGTTGTCTGGCCTTAGGATCTGATATAAGCTTGGGCCTAGTGCATCTGTAACCAAGTATGGTCCATCCCACTTTGCTGTGCCAAAGGGGAGGTTTGGTCTAGGGTTTAGGAGCATGACCTTACTCCCCACTTTGAGTGGTCGCAAATCAGAATCTTTGGCATGCCCCTCCTGCAGATAATCCCTAGACTTTTCTGTGTTTGCCAGCACAGTGGTCTGGATTTCTTTTAGGTGTTCTTGCAGGGATTTCATCCACTCATTTGCAAGAACTACAGTCTGATCCTCCGGGAGAAAAGGGTGTAACAGGTTTTCCCATCGAGGCATTGGCCTTCCCATTAAGGCTTCATATGGGGCAAAACCTGTGGACTTACAGACATTGGCTCTGATACGCATAAGGACCAAAGGGAGGGCCTGATCCCAATTTTTCCCTGTCAGATTCAGCATAGGGCTGAGATGTGATTTGATTGTTTGATTCATACGTTCTACCTGCCCCGCTGCTTGGGGATGGTATGAAATGTGCAATTGCTGTTCTATGCCTAGAAAATCAAACAATTCCTTGACTAGCTGAGAAACAAAAGCAGGACCATTATCAGATTCAATAGTCTTAGGAATTCCCCAACGTGTAAAAAATTGCATAGTTAGTACCTCAGCTGTGGTTCTAGCAGTTTGATCTGATACAGGAAAAGCTTCTACCCAGTGGGAAAAGGAGTCCACTACTGTTAGTAAAAATCTGTTTTTCCTAGCTGTTAAAGGGAGAGGGCCCACATGATCTATCTGTAGTCTCTCAAATGGTCCCCGTGGTGGCGCTCTCATCAGCTGTCCCCTTTTCTTTTTAGGTTGTCTCCCAAATGAAGCACAAATCACATAGGAGGCCACATGATCCTGTATATCATGTTTCATTTCTGGCCACCAGACCAACATATTTAGAGTTGCCAACATCTCTTCAGTTTTAGGGTGCCCCATGGGACCTGCTCCATGAACCCAATGCATCCAATCTTTCCCTTGCGCTCTGGGGATAGCTATAACCAATCCTTCCTCCTTCTTCACACACAGCATGTCTTTCTGTATAGTGAGTGTGAGAAAGGGTGTATGCTGGTAAGTGTTATC
The DNA here is from genome assembly GCF_901765095.1 of Microcaecilia unicolor. Classification (NCBI taxonomy): domain Eukaryota; kingdom Metazoa; phylum Chordata; class Amphibia; order Gymnophiona; family Siphonopidae; genus Microcaecilia; species Microcaecilia unicolor. Next base: position 213,580,304 of record NC_044037.1, on the reverse strand, counting down.
TGGGGTTTGTTGCACTAGCTGCTTCAGATTGGAAAGCTCTGCGTCATTCTCCTGCAGTGTACTGAAATAATCTGGTGGTACCACCTGATCATAATCAGTGGACCGTGTGGCCGTGGCTACCATCCGTGTCTGTTCATACCAGGGCCATATAGGGCCTACATGACATGCTTCCTTCGCTAGTGAATCCGCTAGAGTGTTTCCTTTCACTAAAGGGCCTTTCTTTCTGTGTGCTTTCACCTTCACTAAATGAACTTTCTGAAATTTTTCACTGAGTTCTTGTGCCATAGCCCATAGTGTTGAATGTTTTACCATGGACCCATCTGTGGATTTAAAGTTGTGGCTTAACCACCATGGCAGCAATGCAATGGCACTTCTGAATACATAATCTGAATCTAAGATTATCTGTATTTCAGGGTGAGAGTCTTGATAATGCTGCAAACAGGCCACAAAGGCAGCCAGTTCACAGTATTGTGCTGAGGCTGACCCACAGGAGTACTGCCTTTGCAGGATTACTTTGTTATCTGGGCCCAGTTGTACAATTGCAAACCCTGCTAATCTCCTTCCTCCCTCACATTGGCTACTGCCATCAATATATACTGTAGGAAGAAAAGGGGATATTCTATCCAGTACTAGTTCTTTAAATATCAAATGATTGGGGGTACTGGGTGAAGACTGACAGTCATGAGGCTGTCCCTCCAGTAAGATCCCTGCAACCTGCACCTTAGGCTCTTTCAGTAATTCAAATTTCACATTCTGTGCCTGCAACATCAGGGTCCAATGGACTATTCTCTCTGTCCTAATTCTACTACAAGCCAACTTGCCCTCCACAATTAATTTAAGGGGGGTGTGGTGGCTACATATGTAAGTAGTTTGAGCTCCAATAATGTATGTAAACTTTTGCATAGCAGCATATGCAGCCAGAACATGTTTTTCACAGGTTCCCATTTTAAGTTCTGGAGAAGTGAGAACTCTGGAAAAGAAAGCAATTGGCCTGTCTGTCCCTCCTAAGCGCTGTGTTAGGGCAGCTCCTATACTGTTCTCACCAACCACTGGGTATAGGAAAAAATTTTGCTTGTGATCTGGGGGAGCAAGGACAGGAGCAGAAGTCAAAGTCTGCTTGAGTTTAGTCACTGCCTCTGTGTGTTCTGCCTCCCAAACATATTCTTTACGTTTAAGCAGGGAGTATAGTGGAGCAGCCACTTCAGCATAGTTGTGCATAAAATCCCGGCAGAACCCTGTAAGCCCTAGAAATGATTGGAGGGATTTCTGGTCTGTAGGCAAAGGTAATTTCTGTATGAGATCTATTCTCTGAGAATCTATGGATTTCCCTTCCTGGCCAATAGTGACTCCTAGAAAGGAAACCTGTGGTTTACACAGCTGAGCTTTGGCCGGATTTACTTTAAGTCCAGCTTTCAAAAGAGCTTTTAAAATCTCTCTTACATGGGCCCAGTGGTCAGATTCAGTTTCAGATTGAATTAAAATGTCATCAACATATTGGATTATATTGTCTCTACAAGACACCTGAGCTAGGGCTTCCTGCATGTATTTGTGGAAAATGGATGGAGAATCCTTATAACCCTGGGGTAACACAGTCCATGCGTACTGTTTATTTAGCCACTGGAATGCTGTTTTGTACTGGCATTCTGGGGCCAGGGGCAGGCTCCAAAACCCATTTGAAATGTCTAGGACAGAAAAAAATTTACAGTTGGGGTTTAATTTAGAGATCATTTCCGGGTATGAGGCTACAACCGGTACCACAGATTTTGATACTTGATTTAGGGCGCGGAAATCTATGGTCAGTCTAAAGGAGCCTCCTGGTTTAACTATTGGCCATGCTGGAGAGTTGCATGTAGAAGAGATCGGTCTAATTATGCCCCTCTCTTCCAGTACCTGTATAATCTTAGCTACGGGGTCTATTGCCTGATGAGGTACTGGATATTGCTTTGTGGCGGAGGATCCTCCCCTTCTAACAGGATTTCTGTGGACATTCTGCCACATTCTAGTTTGTCTTGGGCCCAGACAGGGATGTCTATAACCTCTGTGGGAATTACACTCAGATCATACTGTTGGTCAGCTTTTGTGCATTGTGTGGCCAAATGCATGGGAATTGCTTCGTGCACCAAAACTGTAGACATTTTTGGAGATCCAATACATTGCCACAAGGTAAGATTAGCCATATCCACTACCAAATTTAACTGGTTGAGGACATCAATTCCAATTATTTCCTTTTCTGTGCTTACTATAGTGACTGCATTGGTTTCTAAAATTTCATCATCATGTTCCCTCTGCATCTGCACCGGGATACCCCATTTAACTGGGATAGCCACACAGTTGGTAACTGTGTCATTGACCCCTTGGATTTTATATGTTTGCACATTTTCCTGGTCTGAAGTGGGAGAAACCCTGCTTGTAAAACTGATTCCAGCCCCTGTGTCAATCAACGCTAATTTATCCTGACCCCCTATCCTGCTGTTCACATTGGGGCATCCACACGTGTCCAAAATCAAGGGTGCCACAAACTTTAATTTATATTCTGAATCTGTCTCCTTTCCCCTCTCCTGAGGTGCTGGAAGTGCATGCTCAGGTAAGTGAAAGGAGTCAGGCTGGGCACAAAATACTTCAGATTGTTTGATATTTGGACACTGGAGATCAGGACATCCCTATTCCTTTTTTTCTTGCTTATCCTGGGCAGCTATTAATTCACTTTTTATTCTGTCTAATTCTAGCTGCATGGTATATTTATCTTGTTCCCATTTAATTTGTTGCTGTTTCAACTGGTCTGTCTGTGCTTTAAGTTCATGAAATGGGATGTAGCCTGAGGAATTTCTAAAATTACCTCTGCTCTGCCCTCTCCATGGGGCCTGTCCTGAGTTTCCTGACCTATTGCTGTGGGAGGGCCTTTCTGCTTGCCATTTCTTTGCTTCTGACACAGTAATTACCTGGGATGGCTGAGTTTTCCATACAGATGCAATCCTAAGCATTAGTGTGTCAAAAGGAGTTTCTTTGGGGTCCTCAGCAAACAATCTGAGATGTTTAGTAATCTCGGGGGATAGGATTTCCAACAAAAATTCTTTATGATGTGTCTGACCATAATCTTCTATTTTGGGCCAACCCTCCTGGTCTCGAAATGCTGCTTCCAGCACCCACAATCTGTGCGCAAATTCTTCTAGTGTGTCATTTGGCAGGGGTGTAAGTGTTCTAAATGCTTGCATTTGAGTACAGCGAAATAATTGCTCAAGACCCTTTTTCAACAACTGGAATGGGTGGGTGAGAGAGCCTACTTTAAAATAGTGGGGTCCTAAAGCTACGTGCATAAGTCTGTCAAAGTCAGACGTTTTCCTCTTATACTTTCCTAGGCCCCAGTGAATCAGAATATCAGTGGCCCATTTGCACCATTCATTCATATTAAAAGGCATAGGGCCGACCTTCTGTGTTATCCTTTCAATGTCACTATCTTTTAATGAGTCATACAGTACCAAGTTTACTGGTGTTCTGGGGTGTGTACTGGACTCAGTTTCTGTGTCTGCAGAATCCTCCCTGTCCCTCAGGTTAGTGCTTGTGCCTGGGGTTTCCTCATCTAAGCATGTTTGAGTGCTTAAGTCAGTGTTTTCAGTCTTAGATTTGCCCCCACTTCTCAAATCCACTACACACACTTCTGTGTGCTTTTGTGGTTCTATGAATTGAAAACCTGGCTTGTAGGGTGTTTCATAGGCTGGCGGTGCTGAGGGAGAAATACTTGGGGTCTGCCAGTGCACAGAGTTAATCTGGTCCTTTGAGGCACATTTACTTTTTAAATGTTTTAATTCTGTTTTAGCCTCGTCCAATTGTTCATTTACATGTAAGAAGGAATTTGTTGCTTGCACAACTTGTGCTCGTTGCATCGAGATGCATGCCTGCGCATCCTCAAGGTCCCTGGTTAACTGAGTGCACTGAGTGGTCAGATCTGCCTTTTGCTGTTTCAAAGTAATTAGTCCCCTACACAGGCCTTGCATAAAAAGTCATTTCCGTTTATTAGTTTTCTTTTTGAACTCTTGGGAATGGTGTACCATTTGTTTTTGAATATCATACCAGGAATCCTCTGGGAATTCTCCTTCAAATGGGCCTCCCTTTTTGTTACAATAAGTCTGTACCATAACTTTTAGTTCTTTAAGATCAAAAGCGTCCATGGTTGAGGCTGCTGAAAAATACTTAAATTGGTACCGGGACCTGGCTAGTTTCTTAATAGATATACATATATGGAACTAGCTCTGTGTAGCTCTTGAATTTGGAAAGGCCCTCTTTATGAAGTAGAGGGGCTGGAGGGATAGTTTAGAATGAATATAGATTAAGCAAGGCAGGTGTTAAATTAGATATGCCAACTGTCAGTTCCCTGTCAGGCAGAGCTGACTTTTCACCAAGACAGAGACTGGCTGGTAGAGAAATAGTTCAAAGTGACAGGAAATTAAGTGATTACCAAAGACAGATATATAGTGTTTACAAATGTGGGACTGTTTCACTTGGTACCCCTTCCAATAAAGTTGGAAGATCTATCAGTTTTTCTGAGCAGCCCCAAACACAGCATTAAATTACTTCAACTTTCCATCCCCCTTAACAAGCCTAGAAGTACATATGCAAACATGCAGAAAGCAAAACAATGTCTTACTTACCCAGCTGGAGATCCTCTTTTTGAAACCGAGACGAGCTCCCCAGATGTCAGCTATCGTTGTCTAGGGTTGGTCCCGGGGTCCACTTCACAGAGGCAGTGGGTTCCCAAAGAATACGCAATCCACACAGATTTGGATATATAAAGTATATTCTATTTGCATATATGTATTGGCTCACAGCACTTAGTACAAGAAAAAGGGTACAAGCTTTCTTGGGGTGTGTATTTAGAGGGAGGGAGAAAGAAAGGATAGGGTGTTTGTTCATAGGAAGAAAGAAACCTTGGACTAGGGCTTGTCTGAGAAGGGGGGGAGCAGAGCCAGGTGCTCTGGTGGCTAAAGATGGAGGTGTGCAGAGAAAGAAGAAGAAACAAAGACAGCCCAGCAGAGTCCCGTGCCCTCTGCTGCAGGGAGAAAGAAAGAGGGAGACCTAGTGCCCTGGACACAGAGAAGTACCCGGGGACAGAGAGAGGGGGGGCAGTAGACCCCAAGCTGAGCTCTGTGCTCTGCTGCACCGAGAAAGACAGAGCTCCAGAGAGCCCTAGTGAGCTCTGCTTTATACCTAATAAGAACTGAGAGGGAACAGGAGCAGAGAGAGATCAAAAACTTATCTTTCCCAGTTATTTCCTTTACAGAACTCCAGATACTTTCTGAAGTCAGGAAAGGTGACAACTTTGACAGGTTGTCCTGGAGCCACACTGTCTAGCTTTGGTTGCTCTGAAGCCCTGCTCCCCCATGGAACAAAAGGTATGTTAATCAAGAGTAATTGAGAAACCAAAGGGCTATCAGGCCTCTCTGAGCACCATTTGGCCCATTTCATCCTCAATGGTTCCTGCAGGAGAGGGGGGAGAGTTTATCAGAGGTCAGAAGGTGGTTTAATATTGTCAAACTGATTTCATATTAATATAAGTATGTCCAGCAATAATTTTAACCTCCTGCAATCCTGACAGTTTTCAAGCTTGATGTTGTTACACTGATTTTTGTGCTCCCATAAATTTTGGATTCTTCTTCTTCAGGGATGCAGTGCTTTAACTGTCGCCAAGGAATAAAAATGGCAACAGTCAGTTAAAGCACTGCATCCCTGAAGAAGCCTGAGGGTGAAACGGGCCCTGTTGGGAACAGATAAGTGTGCTGCATGCCACACATAATGTTTATGTTGAAGATTTTGAATAGGTTTATATGATCACATGTTAAAATAATAATAATAAAAATTGTTGAAAATGTTTTTTGGCCAATGATTGATCAAGGTCCAGTGGATACAGCCTATGCTGAGCTCTAATTGAGCACTATGTGAGCGTTCCACGGGCCGGTCTGTAGGTTGTTGTATTATCACGGACTTCTGAGGCCTTTTCCATTTCTTTGATAAAGTAATATAATTCGTGGTTCGGTATTAGTTTTAATATCCACTTTGGTTTGTGGTTTGATCTTATATAAAGGGAGGACGAAGAGGACAAACAGTTCACTATATATCATCAGGTGTTGCTGTTTGAGAGTGATAAGCTATATGTGTGCCTCCTTTCTATCTTCTTGCTGTCACTAGGGAACCTATTAACTCAACTCTGCCTTGCCTCACCTCAATTAAATTAAGCCATCCATGACAGAATCAGCCAGACATTGTGACGGTTATAAAGCCTTTCTTGCAGAGAGACAGAACAAAGAATATTTGCAGAGATGGATATATTAAGAACAGATAAGCTGCTCTGGATCATTCTGAACCCTCTTCTAACTGGAGGGCTTGGGTCAAATTATGTGAGCAACTAATCCTGATCTGGCATTACTCTGAGCATCTGCAAGATATGGTTCCCCAAAACGGGATTCAATGCTGATTTGCTTTGCTTCCCACTTCGCAGACCACTCATTGAATCAGGAGGATAACTCATATTTCAATGCTTGCTAGATGTCTACATAGTAACATAGTAAATGATGGCAGATAAAGACCTGAATGGTCCATCCAATCTGCCCAAGTTACATTCATTACCAATTCATGATTAAACTATTTTACTAGCTGAATTCAACTATTCAACTTTAAAATGCCCCCCCCCCCCCCCCCACGCACACACATTCATAGTTTATGATGGAGCTCATTTTTGAAACAAAACGTCCAAATCACAAAAACTTGTTCAAAACAATATTTTCGAGAATAAAAATAGACGTTTTTCTTTTTTGAAAATGACCATCTTTTCTATTCAGATTTTGGACATTTTTTGCAAAACATCCAAAGTTGGACTTAGACGTCATATCGAAAATTTCCCTCCACATAAATTAGAAAAAGAAATAACGTGGAAAGATAGCATCACATGGAATAATGCTCTATTAATGAAAATAATATAAATATATTTTTTGAAAAGTATCAGTGTTAAATCATTAATTAATAAGCAAGGGTTATAAGGCTGTAGCACCAACAGCCCCCACAAACTGCTCAAACTTCAATATAACACCATCAAGTGCTTTTCATTTGTGTTAATATTAAGAGGTCCTTTTACTAAGGTGTGCTAACAGATTTAGAGGAGCATTTCCAATATGACACCTAAGTCCAACTTTGGACGTTTTGCTCAAAACATCCAAAATTCAAGTGGGGAGTACAGCCATTTTCAAAACAGAAAAACATCTATCTTTTTTTCTGAAAATGGCTGTTTTCTAGATGTTTTATGCTGAAAACATTTATCTTTTTGGTCTGTTACTGGGGAAAAAAAAGTCCAAGTGAAAAACACAGAAAATTAATCCATTGGGACAAAGGAGGAGCCAACTTTCTTAGTAGACTGGGCATAAAGGCATCCCAGCAGAGCAGTGGGCACCCTAGGAGACACTGCAGTGGACTTCACATAAAAGGTCCTAGGTACACATCTCACCATTACTCCCTTATAATGTATGGTGAGCTCTTCAAAACCCAAGAAAAACCTACTGTATCCAACTATACACCACTACAATAGCCCTTATGGCTACAGGTGTCACCTATATGTGGGTACAATAGGTTTTTTTTGGGGGGGGGGTTGGGGGCTGACACATTCCACCACAAGTATAATAGAGTGGATTGGTCACCTTCTGTACAGTGCACTGCACTGACCACTAGGCTATTCCAGGAACCTGCTTGCTGCTCTAATAGGACTGGGCAAAATATCTGAAGCTGTTATAGAGGCTGGTATGTACTGTTTCATTTACATCTTTGAGGGGTGGGAGGGAGCCAGTGACTACTGAAGGAGTACGGGGGTGTCATTCCTTTATTCCTACAGTGGTCGTCTGGTCATTCTTTTTGTGGCTTATTTGTTAAAAAAAAAACAGGTCAAGACCAAAACTTCCAACTTATAGCCCTGAATGTTTTTGTTTTGTTCCATTATGGCAGAAAAACATCCAAGTAAGGAATGCCCAGATCCCGCCCTTGCCCTGACATGCCCCTTGTGATTTGAATGCACTTCTGACTGACTTCATAGAAAAACATCTAACTATTGGTTTTGAAAATACAAATTTGGACATTTTTGTGAGAAAAACATCCAAATGCTGATTTATGCTACTTTTTGGATGTTTTTCTTTTTTGAAAATGAGCCCCTTAGCGCACACTAAATGATAAGATGCCTATAAGAATATAATGGGCATCTTATCATTTAGTGCCCGTCTGCGCAAATAAAGTCATGGGCAGTTACGCCAAGTAAAACTTGGTGTAAATTCTGACGTCTAACTTATGCACGGACCAGTTGTAATCTATAGTGTGGCGCATAGATTTTAGAAATGCCCACAACCAGCCCTTTCCACGCCCATGGCCATGCCCCCTTTTCAACTATGCAACTTAGAATTTACATACAACATAATATAGAATATGCTTATAGACAGTTGTGCGCATAAATTCTGATTTATTTATTTATTGCATTTATATCCCACATTTTCCCACCTATTGGTAGTTTCAATGTGGTTTATAGTTGAATTAGTAGAAAACAGGTTACATATTAGAACCATTGTGGTGTGATCAGAATAGTTCAGTCGGGGTAGTCCATGCAAAATCACAGGTTAAATATTAGAAGCAGTGTGGTGTGATCCAAATAGCTCAGTCAGAATAGTCCATGTAAGATCAGTTCAAGTACGTGTGTAAGGAGAGATGGTCTGTTTACTGTTAGGCTAACGTGTTGCATGTAGGAGAAGTGTTTTGAAGAGGTGTGCTTTCAGGTGTCTTCTGAATTGTAGGTAGTTGTTTACAGATTTTAGGTTTTTCGGTAAGGAGTTCCAGATTTTGGTGCAGACGTAATAGAACTTTGTTGTGTATGTGGTTTTGTATTTCAGGCCTTGATATTTGGGGAAGTGGAGGGTTAAGTAGGATCTCATGCTGTTGGTTGTGTTGCGTAGTGGTAAGGTAATTAAGTCAGACATGTAGGCTAGTGTATGGCCAAAGATTATTCTGTAGGCCAAGGTACAGATCTTGAAGGATATGCGTGATTTAATAGGTAACCAGTATAGGTTTTGGAGCAGAGGTCTTGGCTTTCAAATTGATTTTTGCCATAGATAAGTCTTGCTGCGGGATTTAAAATTATGCTATTTCCTGATGTCTCGAAAGAGACAAGACGACGGAGGAAACAATTTTTGCTCCTCAAGCCCGAAGTTTTACACTTGGGGGGTACCTTTTTTCTTAGATACCCCTGCAAGTGCATAATAAGGCTGGGGAGCAAGAAGTATATGTTTACTGAACCTGCTCATGTATCATCGCTTTTAGCCTCAGTTAAATTGGAGAGGCAACACTAGAAGGTGCACAATTTCTTAGCAGAGAATAATTTCCTTAATTATTTCCTTTGTTATATTTCTCCCCTAGATTTCCTAAAATCTGGGATCTCCATTTATGGACTTGAGTGTCTTAGAATTTTGAAAGTGTAATGATGTAATTGCTCTTTTTTTTCTTTATTTTCCTGTGTAAAAGATTTCTATTTGATTGACACTTTCCTAAGCAAGATGTTTCTTGTAAATTTTGATTAAATGAATAAATAATAAATAAATAAATAAATAAAGATAAATCTTGCTGCACTACTGCAGTATTTTGTGCAGTTTGTAACTTCTTTAAAATCTGTTCCTTTCATCCTGTGTAGATTCCATTACAGTAGTCTGCATGTGCAAGGCCCATAGTTTGGATGAGGGAGTAAAAGATGTCTCGTGGAAAATAGTTTTTTATATATTTGAGTTTCAACATTGTCTGAAACATTTTCTTTGTATTGTTTGTGACCTCTTTGTAGAATGATAGTTCATGATCTATGGTGATTCCTAGGATCTTCAGATCTTCTGCTATGGGAATAGTTGTTCCCATAGCATTGATGGTTATAAAGTGCTCGGTATTGTATGGTGATGTAAGTATCAAGCAGAGATTTTTTTTCCCTATTTAGTTTCAATTTGAAAGTTGATGCCCAAAGTTCCATGAGATTTATGCTGTCTGTGATTTTGGTAGTAATATTGAATATGTCTTTTATGAAGGGGATAAAGATGGAAACATTGTCTGTGTATATGAAGGGGTTAAACCCTTCATTGGACAGGAATCTTGCAAGGCAATCATCATTAGGTTGAATAATAATGGAAAGAGTGGTGAACCCTGAGGTATTCTGCATTCCACTTTCCAAGGGTTGGAGATCGTGTTTACTTTCACTTGGTAGGATCGGGTAGTCAGGAATCCATTGAACCATTGAAGTACTTTCCCTCCTATTCATATTTTGCCAAGGATTCTTTGTAGGATGGTGTGATCAACCATGTCAAATGCACTGGACATGTCGAATTGTAGTAAGAGGATATTGTTCCCAGTTGCATGGACCAGTTGCAATTTAAGTTTGAATTTTGCTAAAAGTGTGATTAGTACCGTTTCTCTGCTGTGGTGGGTCCTGAAGCCTGATTGGGATTCATGTAGAAAAGAAAATTTTTTTGAGATATTCAGTTAACTGCTTGGCTATGATGCCTTCCATTATTTTAGTCGTTAAAGGTATGGATGCTACTGGTCTGTAGTTTGAGGTATCATTGATATTTTTTCTGGTGTCCTTTGGGATTGGCAAGAGAAGTATGTTGCCCTTTTCCTTTGGGAACTGGCCTTCTGGGAACATGAAGTTTAGATAGGTTAGTTGGTCAGTTGGAGAGGCATTCATAATATAGTTGGGGCAGGTATCAAGTGTGCAGTGTGTGGTCAAGGATTTTCTTATCGCTTGTATTATTATCTCACTAGTAAAAAAGGCCCGTTTCCGAAACCAATGAAACGGGCGCTAGCATGTGGTTTTTTTTATGTGTGTGTGTATGTGTCACAGAGTTATTTTTTGTGTGTGTGAGGGTGCGGTGTGTGTGCAGGTTGTTGATGATGGAGGTGGTGCGTCGGTGTGTGGTTGTTTTGTTAGATTGGCAGCCAGTCTCTAGCGATTCCTAGGCAGGGAAGGAGTACTCCTCCCCTTCCTTGGTCGCTGTTTGCTGCTGGCTGGGTCGCGGGTAATCGTTCCAGCTGGGCTGCAGCTTGTCCTGTTCGCCCAAGTCCCAGATGGTGACGGGCATGTTGTTTTCCGGCTCCTCTGACTCCATGTCAAGCGATCCCAAATATAGTCTGTGCTATAGGCCCTCTGGCACTCTTCAGTACTGGCATTAGGCATTTAAAAATTTCTCCCCCCCCCCCCCCCTCCCCTGGTCTATTTTTGCACATACCCACAGCAGGAATATTCTTCTCTCGTTCCAGCGGTGGTTCTGTGCTCTCCATGCTGCACAGATAATGAGCCATTCTGCTGGGGAATGCTCCTCCCTTATTGTCACGTAGTTTCCTCTGATTGGTCCGTCTTACGTTGCCTAGTGTTGCCTGGGAATGGTGTTGTGATGGTCCTTTGTGTTTCAGAATGTTGAGGGTGTTTTTTCTGATTGGTCCGTCATGCGAGGGCGGGGCAGAGAAACATGGTCAGTGTTCACCACCATGAATCCATGAACCCTTCAGTGAGTGACTGAGTGACTTCAGAACGTTGTCTTCAGAACGTTGAGGGTGAGTTTTATTATAGCAGATTGGTTAGTTAGGTGAAGGTCATCCAAGTTCTGTCTGCTGGTGATTCCTCTGGAGGGTAGTCGAGTTCATCTATTAGTTTTGCGAGATTGGTGTTAGTCTGTGGAAGACTCTTCTTTAGGTTGATGATTTTCTCTTCAAAATATTTGGCCATTTCATGTGCTGATGGTGGGTCAACTTTCCCTGTAATAAGAGGTTTAGTATGTAATAGATTGTTTACAAGTTTATAGAGTTTCTTCGTATCTTTGGTAGAGGAGTGTGGTAGCCGTGTTAGTCCACTCTTAAGGTTATCAATAGAAATCAAACAAAATAAAACATGGAAAAGAAAATAAGATGATACCTTTTTTATTGGACATAACTTAATACATTTCTTGATTAGCTTTCGAAGGTTGCCCTTCTTCGTCAGATCGGAAATAAGCAAATGTGCTAGCTGACAGTGTATATAAGTGAAAACATTCAAGCATTACTATGACAGTCTGACAGGGTGGGAGGATGGGGGTGGGTAGGAGGTATGCATGGGGACATCAAAGCATATCATTGATATTCTAACAGGATGGGTGTGGATAGGTGAGGGGTGGGGTGATCAACAGAGACATACAGCTTTATGGTTTATAATGGGCTAGGAACCCCAGATCCTTGTTAAGTCCTTTCTGTTTGGTGTTAAAATATTCAATCATTCTGACTTCAAAGGTCTTACGTTCTTGTATGGTTTTAAAGTTACCTTTCAGGATTCTCACTGTGAAGTCACTGGTACAGTGTCCTGGTCCTGTAAAATGCTGACCAACAGGTGTGGGAACCCTACTGGCACCAGTATTGTTCATGTGATGTCTATGTAAATTGAATCTTGTCTTAAGCATCTGGCCTGTTTCTCCAATATAGCATCCTTCGTTACATTTTTTACACTGAATGATATATACCACATTAGAAGATGAGCAAGTGAAAGATCCCTTTATGTTGAATATCTTTCCTTTGTGGATGACTTTGGGGTCCTGTGAAATATTTTGGCATAGTTTGCAACTGGATAAATTACAGGGAAGTGTGCCCTTCTGTTCCTTTTCAGTCTGTGATGGAAGTTTACTTCTGATTAGCTTGTGTTTTAAGTTGGGTGGCTGTCGGAAGGCCAGTACTGGTGGGGATGGGAATATCTCTTTCAGTAATTCATCCTGCTGGAGTATAGGTTGTAGATCTCTTATGATTTTCCTCAGTTTTTCCAGCTCTGGATTGTATGTCACTACAAGGGGGATTCTGTCTGTGGATTTTTTTCTCGTACTGTAGCAGGTTCTCCCTGGGTGTTTTGAGGGAGGAGGCAATATTCTTGGAGATTATTTTGGGGTTATAGCCTTTCTGTTTGAAGGATGCAGTCAGGCTTTTAAGGTGTCTGTCTCTGTCCCCTGGGTCAGAGCAGATACGGTGGTATCTTGTGGCTTGGCTGTAAATGATGGATCTTTGTAATCTGAGCCTACTTGTTCTTTATAGGATTTCCTCTTAGCCTGTCTGATTCAATTCTTGCACCTTTTTCATGACTCCCTCCAGGCTGTAATGATGTATTCATTTTTTGTTTTCTTCCAGGTTCATTCTTGTCTTCTGCATTGGATTTTTAACTCTTTCAGTGTATCGTCATACCATGGAACCAGTTTTCTTTCCCATATGCTTTCGGATTTCATGGGAGCTATCTCATTTAGTACGGTGGTACATCTTTTGTCCCAAACTGTTATGAAATCCGTGGAGCCCGTTTGAGGTGACCAGTGATCATCGTAGATGGTGGACCAGAATTTAGTTGCATCAACATTTCCTCGTGTGTTATAAATGGTTAGTGCTTGTGTTGGGGTGATCCCTATTTCTTTCCAATACAGGGTCCAGTTTAGTTTGAAATGGTCAAACCATGGAATTTCTAGTTTTGGTTTTGTATGGTAAAGTCCTTGGTAGGTGAGAACCTGTATGCTATTAGGTCTAACACATGTCCTTTGGTATGCATGGAGGGTACTGGTGACCATTGGAAGTGCAGTCCCTAGTGCTTTCAGTATTCTGATTTTCTAAGTGTAGGTTAATGTCTCCTATTATCAGTACATCGTAACTGGTTGTGCAGATGTTAGAGATAAAGTCCAAAAAGTTTGTTTGGGCTGTTTTCCAGTTTCCCGGAGGCCTGTAGAAAAGTACGCAACTTAGGTGGTTGTGTAAGGCTTTCTCTTATTCTGAGGCAACTTCTAGTTGTGGTGTTATGGATTCTGTAGGGGGGTCCACTGTGAAGAAGAATCTGTAGGTGAGTGCTATGCCCCCCCCCCTTTTTCCCAGTTCCAGTCCAATTCAAAATTTTCTATCCAGGAGGGCATAGGGCTAGGATTATGGGGTCATGTTTATCGTGAATCTACGTTTCATTTAGGAAGATTAGTCCCAGGTCTTTGTCCAGTATCCAGTCTTTGATTGTTTTGGTTTTGTTGACCGCTGATCTAGTTTTGATGTAACCCACTGGTATTGGGAGATAATTGTCTTTGGTTAGCATGACTTTAAAGATTTTCACTAATTGATGTCTGATTGGGTTTCGAGTTTAGTTAGTTTCCTTTTTGGTCAGTTGTTGTGTTTGGGATGCTATAGGGTGTGTCTCTTCTGTTGTTTGTGTGGTTGTGGCTTTCTAAATGTTAAAGTGAGGTCTACCTTGATGGAAGGTGGAGTAGCTAGTGGGGTGATTCCAGCTATGGAGTATTGGTATTATGTTGTCATCCTGTGTGATGGCTACTAATGGTGGATAGTAGCGTAAGGATGGATATGCTTAGTAGAAATGTTGTGACATTCATTTTGCCTTTGTCTGTGTTGCTAGGAGCTGGAAATTTTAATTTGGTTCTGGGGGGGGGGGGGGGTAGGACACAGTGTTGTGCTGTTGTGTTTCTAGTTTTTGCCTAATTGAGTGTATACCAGATAGGCTTACACTACGGGTTGAATAGTTATGGATTAGCTAGGTATAACAGTGGGATGGGTTACCTAGTAGAGTGACCATGTGATTGTTGGAACATTGACTCCCTCATCTTCACCTGTGGGGCAGCTCTCCCCCTCGTTTCCTCCCTGCAATCATTAAGGTTTTGTCCATTGGGTGGGTGTTGTTCTCTGATGTCGTCTCGGTATATCTATACCAGAGGACAGGAGAAGTGATAGTATGTGCTGTTTCTGTCGGTGCAAGGTTGTCTTTCACCCAGTGAGGTGCTGTCAGGGAGCAAGGAGGAGTAGCAGGGTGAGATTGCTCCTTCAAGATAAAAGGCTGGGGGATAAGGGCGCTGGCAGGGTGAAGTTCCGGGCAAGTCTCATTCTCCCTCTGTGCATGTGGTGCCTTTCAGATGCCTCACGGAATGAACCACTTCTGTTGATGCAGTGTTATCTTTCTCCCGGTGAGGTGCAATCAGAGAATGGGGGGGGGGGGGAAATAGTGAGGTTAACTCACTTCTTGCCCATATAGGGCTGTGGGATAAGGGCGCCAGCAGGGTGAACTGTCTGCAATCCTCAGCAGCAGGATGTCTGCTCTCTCTCTCTCTGTGCATGGCATCCTTCAGTCTCCGCATGGGACCTACCAATTCACCCTCTCCATTTGAGTCAGATCCACTGTTGTCCTGCAGGAAAACTCACCAGCCTCCATCGGCCCGCTGGAAGGCTGATCCTCCCTGCCTTCTCCTTTCCATGAGCTCAGCCCCATTGTAACCCAGGCGGCTGTGCCCACCCCATTCACTTCTCCTCATCACACTGAGACTCGGGTTGAGAGGGCCATCGGTCAAAGGCAGAGTGTCTTAGCAACAGACCACCTTCATGTTGCAGTGGCCAAGAATTTCCCAGGGTGCTGATGTAGAATTCATTCTGCGGTGTAGTGAGTCATCCTGAGTTTCACATGGGAACCCGGTGGTTTTCTGTCTCATTCAGCTGCGGTGCACTTGAAGAGCCGGCCTCACCAATATTTCAGCTCCATCGGTCCAGAGGACAGGGAGTCGCAGCTCCAGCAGCGGTCATGCTGGCAGGCACCAAGAATTTCCTCAAGTGCTGCTATAGGATTCCTCCTGAGTTGTGGTCAGTTGTTCTGTGGGTTTCACTTGAATGCCCAGAGGATTCTGCCTCATTCAGTTGCTGATCACTCCAGGAGCCAGCCTCACCAGTGCTTTGGCTCCGTTGGTCTGGAGGATGGGAGAGGCGTAGTTCCAGCAGCGGTCGTGCTGGCAGGCACCAAGAATTTCCTCAAGTGCTGCTACAGGATTCCTCCTGTGATGTGGTGATCACAACTGGTGGAGTAAATAATCAGTTCTCACTTTGGGCACAGAAGTGGAAAATTCTAAACAAATTCAACACAAATTACATGAAATCATAAATCATATAAACCAAAACAAAAAAGCTATAACAATATACATTTATTCAAAATATAACCCCCCAAAAACTACAATAAAAGCAACTCACATGGTCAAGATTTTATGTTTTAGTTTACAGCTCAAACATTTTTATTGAGATAGGTGCAATGCAAAATAAATAAATAAAGTTTCCTCCAAAATAGTCAAAACGGAGCAGTGCATGCAAATTAATATAATATCAAGATAAATGGTGCATAACAATCCACACTTGATACCTTTGATCCCAGTAACTACAGGCCTATTTCTCATGTCCCTTTCCTTTTGAAGATTTTAGAAAGGATTGTTCTTAGGCAACTAACGGATCATACTGAATCATCTAATATGTGGTCGTGCTGGTGGGCACCAAGAATTTCCTCGAGTGCTGCTACAGGATTCCTCCTGAGTTGTGGTGAGTTGTTCTGTGGGTTTCACTTGGGTATCCAGAGGATTCTGCCTCATTCAGTCACTGATCACTCCAGGAGCCGGCCTCAGCAGTGCTTCAGCTCCGTTGGTCTGGAGAACGGGGGAGGCGCATTTCCAGCAATGGTCATGCTGGCAGGCTGCTTAGTGCTACAGTTAGGGTTACCATTTTGTGTCCTCTGAAAAAGAGGACACATGTCACGCCCCCTACCCCGCCCCCGCCACGCCTCATACCCCGCCCCCGCCACGCCCCCTTCGGGTCCTCGTTCCGCCCCTCTATTCCCCGCCCCCCGTCACATGGTTCCCCCCCTCACTTACTATCTAGCCCTGGTGGTCTAGTAGGGTCTTCTCTTCGGGGCAGGAAAGAGCCCCCTCTTTCCTGCCCGGAGCGCTGCCTGTCCTTGCCTGCTGCATCCTCCTCGGTCTGGCTGGAGATTCAAAATGGCCACCGAGAGTTGAAGTGGCCTCGCGAGAGTTCAACTCTCGGCGGCCATTTTGAATCCCCAGCCAGACCGAGGAGGATGATAGACAGGGGAGGCAGCGCTCCAGGCAGGAAAGAGGGGGCTCTTTCCTGCCTCGAAGACGTCACTAGACCACCAGGGAACATGGTAAGGAAGGGGAGGGGACGGGAGTAGGGTTACCACGGCGCCGATCGCCCGCCCACACGCACGCGCCTGCCCGCACCCGCACCGACGTTTGTCCAGAAATCCGGACAAACGTGGGTGCAGGCAAAATCCGCCAGACGCCCCGGACATGCCCTCAAAAAGAGGACATGTCCGGGGAAATCCGGACGAATGGTAACCCTAGCTACAGTCCTTGGCTTTGCAGGGTCCCTGCACCTTGGCTGCAGTCCTATTCCGAGGTTTAGGTCTGGATAGATGCGGTCGCCTGGGAGCACCTTACAGAAGCTCCCGTTTGGTGGCCATCTTAGGAGCAGAGACAGAGTGCTTATAATTGCCAATTAGTGTCGATTGGCAATTATCAGCACTGTTTAGCTTGTTAACTAAGTTGTGCATGCAAATACAGAATATGACTGGATTTGCGCATGCAACTTAAGTCACCATATATAGAATCCTGGGGTTAATGCGAGGCTTACTGAGCAGTAACTGCTAGCACACAACTGCAATAAGGGGCTTAGCAATATTTTTGCAGTTATGGAGAATGGGAAGGTAACGGGCAAGGAAGGCATCTGATTGACACATTTGCAATTAGCACAGGATCATTTAGCACCTCCTAAATAAGAGGTGCTAAGTGCTTCCACACTAATTCCAAGTGGTAGCTACAAATTTAATATGGCATGAATCAATTGTTTATTTTTTCAAAAAGTAATAAGACTAGGGGACACTCAATGAAAATACATAGTACTATTTTTATAACAAATAAGAGGACATTTTTTTCACTCAACAGTTAGTTAAGCTGTGGAACTCCTTACCAGAGGATATGGTAACAGCGGTTAGCATATGTGAGTTTAAACAATGTTTGGACAAGTTTCTGGAGGAAAAGTCCATAGTCTGTTATTACGGTAGAAATGTGGAAAACCACTTATGTCCCTGAGATCAGTAGCATGGTATCTTGTTACTATTTGGTATTCTACCAGGTACTTGTGACCTAGATTACTCACTGTTAGAAGTAGGATGCTGGACTAGATAGACTATTGGTCTGCCCTGGTATGGCTATTCTTATCTTCTGAGTGGAGGAGTAGCCTAATAGTTAGTGCAGTGGACTCTGATCCTGGGGAACTGAGTTTAATTCCCAATGCAGCTCCTTGTAACTCTGTGCAAGTCACCTAACCCTCCATTGCCCCTGGTTCAAAAATAAGTACCTGAATATATGTAAACTGCTTTGAATGTATTTTATTTATTTATTTGTTGCATTTATATTCCACATTTTCCCACCTATTTGCAGGCTCAATGTGGCTTACAGTGTTCCGTTACGGCATTCGCCATTCCAGAGTGAAAGATAACAATTGGTTTTACATAGAGAACATGGATGATATAATAGAATTAGGCAGACAGAAAAAGGAAGAAACAATTCAGAATATAAGGTACAGTGGTGATGTATTACATTTACAGTAATCGATCGTTGTGGTATGCCTTGTTGAAGAGATAGGTTTTCAGAGATTTACGAAAGCTGGTTAGTTCGTAAGTTGTTTTTAGGTTGGTGGTAGTGCATTCCAGAACTGCTTGCTCATATAGGAAAAGCTGGATGCATGTGTTTGTTTGTATTTTAATCCTTTACAGCTGGGGAAGTGAAGATTAAGGAATGTGCGGGATGATCTTTTAGCGTTCCTGGCTGGCAAGTCAACCAGGTCTATCATGTAGGCCGGGGCATCTCCGTGAATGATTTTATGAACTAGTGTGCATACTTTGAACGTGATGCGTTCTTTAAGTGGAAGCCAGTGTAGCTTTTCTCTTAGGGTTTTGCACTTTCATAGTTTGTTGTTCTGGCTGCAGTGTTCTGGGCTGTTTGAAGTTTCTTGATGATTTGTTCCTTACAACCAGCGAAGAGTGCATTGCAATAATCTAGGTGACTCAGCACCATTGATTGTACTAGGTTGCGGAAGATGTACTTTGGGAAGAAAGGTTTTACTCTTTTAAGTTTCCACATTGCATGGAACATCTTCTTAGTTGTGTTCTTCACATGGCTTTCAAGTGTAAGATTTCTGTCAATGGTGACTCCAAGAATTTTCAGGGTGTCTGAAACGGAGAGGGAAAAGTTTGGTGTGGTTATGGTGGTGAATTTTCTTGTGTTATGTTGTGAAGTAAGTATAAGACATTGAGTTTTTTCTGCATTAAGTTTCAGCTGAAATGCATCCGCCTATGAATGCATGATTTGGAAGCATTGGTTGATGTCATTGGTAATTTCCTTTAAATCATGTTTGAACGGGATGTAGATTGTGATGTCATCTGCGTATATGTATGGATTGAGGTTTTGATTGGATAGTAATCTGGCTAATGGTGTCAACATTAGGTTGAATAGGGTCGGCGAGAGAGAAGATCCTTGAGGGACTCCACATTCAGGTATCCAAGGGGTTGATGTACTGTATTTGAGTTAGCTATCACTTGGTATGATCTTGAGGTCAGGAAGCCTCTAAACCAGTTAAGAACGTTACCTGCAACTCCGAAGTATTCCAGGATGTGTAGTAATATTCCATGGTCGACCATGTCGAAGGCACTGGACATGTCGAATTGTAGAAGTATGTTGTCGCCGGTTGCAATAGCTTGTTTAAATTTAGTCAGGAGAGTGACTAGTACTGTTTCGGTGCTGTGGTTAGACTGAAATCCTGATTGGGAGTCGTGAAGTATTGAAAATGTATTTAAGTAGTTAGTGAACTGCTTGGTCACCATACCTTCCATTAGTTTGGTTATCAGAGGGATAGGTGCTACTGGGCGATAGTTGGTTACGTCACTTGTGCTCTTCTTTGCGTCTTTAGGTATAGGGGTGAGTAGAATATTTCCTTTGTCCTTTGGGAAGAGTCCATTTTGTAGCATATAGTTTAGGTGCTTCGTGAGGTCTGATATGAGTTGTATAGGGGCGAATTTTATAAGGTTATTAGGGCATATGTCTAGATTGCATTGGGATTTGGCATATTTTTTGAGTGCTTGGGAAATGGTATCCTCAGAGAGTGTGTTGAAGTTAGTCCAGGTTCTGTCAGCTGGGTATTCACCAGGGATTGGGTCTAGACAGTCGAGGAGTTTTACGTGATCGATGGTATTGACAGGTATTGTGAGGCGTAGTTTTATAATTTTCTCTTTGAAGTATTTCGCAAGATTGTCTGCTGTTGGTGAGTCTGTGCTGTTAGAAGTAACCGGTGTGGTATTTAGTAATTTGTTCACGAGTTGGAAAAGTTTGTAAGTATCCATGTAATTTGTAGTTGTAAAAACCTCAGAAAGGCGGTATATCAAGTCCCATTTCCCTTTCCCTTTCTAACACCAAATACTGGGAATGCCCCCAATAGTTACAGCCCTAAATTTGTTGCCACTGTGTGGTAAAGTTCTGTGTTAAGCCAAGGTAACTGCAAATTTTACTGCAGTTTAGTAAAAGAGTCTCTAAATTGGACAATCAGTAAATAAGAGGTAACAGCAACAGACCTTTCTTTTAAAATGTTGTAAAGTAATAATTCATATATAAATCAATATACACAGAAAGAAGTTCTTTTTTTCCAGTTTCCTTCAGACTCACGTTCTTCTTCCTGTGTTGCAAGGGAGCTGTCTTCAATCATTCAGACTGGAGAGAAACATTGTGAGCCATTCGGGAGCACAGAAAGCTTCGGTGCTGAAGGCAGTGAGAATACTATACATGATATTCACAGTTGGGTTCTACCACTTTATTGCCAGCTTGATTGTTTTATTTGCACTTCATCACAAATCAGTAGACAAATCCCACATGCAATGTCAAAAGTATCACAAATCAGTAGACAAATCCCACATGCATTGTCAAAAGTATAACAGACTATATAATCTGGAAAATAAAAGACTGAAAGCATTCAATCTCTTCTGTCTTAAAAGATTTATCTGGTTTATTTTAAAAATAAATGTTACGAGCAAGATTACATCTGTTTTAAGTTCCTACCATCTGACAAAATAGCAATAGCAAGACATATAGGAGGAAAAGTGGAAGAACATAAGAGTTGCCCTACTGGGTCAGCCCAATAATGTTTCCAAGAGTGGCCAATCCAGATCACAAGTACCTGGCAGTGACAGTTCATGTTTATGATTACTTGCTATTCCACCTTTAGTAGTAAAACATGAAAGTGGTTTACAAAAGTACAATTACAAAGTAAACAACACAACACAAAGGAACTCCAAGTAAAAGGAAGCAGAGTGATAGAACAGCAATTACTCAAATTCTAGTACAGAGATAAAAAAAGACCACTATCAAGCCTGTGAGCAATGACCAGAAAGGCTCAGTCCAAACATGCCACTAATGTCCAGTTCAAAGAAGTGTCTTCAGAGCAGTTTTAAATTTCTTATAGGAGACTCACTGTGGATGAAGATAGGCAATGAGTTCCACAAAGAAAGAACCACATTAAAAAAAAAAAAAGGCTGAACAGTGGGTACTATAAAATCTAATCTGGAACTGGAAACTGGTGAAGTAAATAATCAGTTCTCACTTTGGGCACAAAAGTGGAAAATTCTAAATAATTCAACAAAAATTATATGAAATCATAAATCATACAAACCAAAATAATAAAGCTATGACAATATACATTTCTTCAAAATACAAACCCCAAAAAACTAAGATTAAAAGCAACTCACATGGTCATGATTTTGTGTTTTAGTTTACAGCTCAAACATTTTTATTGAGATAGGTGCAAAGCAAAAAAAAATAAAGTTTCCTCCAAAATAGTGAAAACAGAGCAGTGTATGCAAATTAATATAATATCAAGATAATTGGTGCCTAACAATCCACACTTGATGCCCTTTATCCCAGTAACTACAGGCCTATTTAGCATTTCCCTTTCCTTTTGAAGATTTTAGAAAGGATTGTTCTTAGGCAACTAACGGATCATACTGAATCGTCTAATATGCTACATCCTATGCAATTGGGCTTCCGGGCTGGACATTCTACTGAAACTATCTTGACTTCCCTCCTTAATGATATTCACACAGCTTTTGATAATAGTAAAATTGTTTTCTTGATATCACTTGACCTCACTGCAGCCTTTGATCTGGTTAACCACAATTTGCTACTACCGTGTTTCCCCGAAAATAAGACACTGTCTTATATTAAATTTTGCTCCCCAAGACCTGCTAGGTCTTATTTTCAGGGGAGGCCTTATTTTTCGGGGAAACATCGGGGTCACCCCCCCACCCGAGATCGCCGGCTCCCCCCCTCGATCGCCGGCTCCCCCTGCCCTCAGTCGCTCCCGGAACTAACCTCTTAAATGCTTCCTTTCACCATTCATCTTCGCACTCGCCGCAAGCAGCAGGGCAGGCCACTCCTTCATTCCGTGTCCCGCCCTCGCCTGACGTAACGTAACGTCAGGCGAGGGCGGGACACGGAAGGAAGGAGTGGCCAAACCTGCTGCTTGCGGCGAGTGCGAAGGTGAAAGGAAGCGGTTAAGAGGTTAGTTCCGGGAGCGACTGAGGGCGGGGGGAGCCGCTGATCGAGGGGGGGAGCCGGCGATCTCAGGTGGGGGGGGGTGACCCCGATGTTTCCCCGAAAAATAAGGCCTCCCCTGCTAGGTCTTATTTTCGGGGGAGGCCTTATATTTTCAAATTTCAGCAAGACCTCTACTAGGTCTTACTTTCGGAGGATGTCCTATTTTCGGGGAAACACGGTACTACTTAACATTTCTAAAGCACTATTAGGGTTACGCAGCGCTATACAGTTTAACATAGAAGGACAGTCCCTGCTCAAGGAGCTTACAATCTAAAGGACAAATATACAGTCAGTCAAATAGGGCAGTCAAATTGGGGCAGTCTAGATTTCCTGAATAGATATAAAGGTTAGGTGCCGAAGGCAACATTGAAGAGGTGGGCTTTGAGCAAGGATTTGAAGATGGGTAGGGAGGGGGCTTGGCACAAAGGCTCAGGAAGTTTATTCCAAGCATAGGGTGAGACGAGGCAGAAAGGGTGGAGCCTGGAGTTGGCGGTGGTGGAGAAGGGTACTGAGAGGAGGGATTTGTCCTGTGAGCGGAGGTTTTGGGTGGGAACGTAAGGGGAGATGAGGGTAGAGAGGTAATGAGGGGCTGCAGACTGAGTGCATTTGTAGGTAAGAAGGAGAAGCTTGAACTGTATGCAGTATCTGATCGGAAGCCAGTGAAGTGACTTGAGGAGAGGGGTGATATGAGCATATCAGTCCAGGAGGAATATAAGATGTGCAGCAGAGTTCTGAACGAATTGAAGGGGGATAGATGGTTAAGTGGGAGGCCAGTGAGGAGTAGGTTGCAGTAGTCAAGGCAAGAGGTAATGAGAGAGTGGATGAGAGTTCGGGTGGTGTGCTCAGAGAGGAAAGGGCGAATTTTGCTGATGTTAAAGAGAAAGAAGCGACAGGTCTTGGCTATCTGCTGGATATGCGCAGAGAAGGAGAGGGAGGAGTCAAAGATGACACCGAGGTTGCAGGCAGATGAGACGGGGAGGATGAGGGTGTTATCAACTGAGATAGAGAGTGGGGGAAGAGGAGAAGTGGGTTTAGGTGGAAAGACGATAAGTTCGGTCTTGGCCATGTTCAGTTTCAGGTGGCGGTTGGACATCCAGGCAGCAATGTTAGATAAGCAGGCCGATACTTTGGCCTGGGTTTCCACAGTGATGTCTGGTGTGGAGAGATAAAGCTGGGTGTCATCAGCATAAAGATGATATTGGAAACCATGAGATGAGAGCAGCGAGTCCAGGGAAGAGGTATAGATTGAAAAAAGAAGGGGTCCAAGGTCAGATCCCTGGGGAACTACAACAGAGAGCAGGATGGGGGTGGAGGAAGATCCATGAGAATGTACTCTGAAGGTACAGTGGGAGAGATAAGAGGAGAACCAGGAGAGGACAGAGCCCTGAAACCCAAATGAGGACAGTGTGGCAAGAAGTATATCATGATTAACAGTGTCAAAAGCGGCGGATAGGTCGAGGAGGATGAGGATGAAGTAATGACCTTTGGATTTGGCAAGGAACAGGTCATTACAGACTTTAGAGAGCGCCGTTTCTGTCGAGTGTAGAGGGCGAAAACCAGATTGAAGCGGATCAAGGATGGCATGAGAGGAGAGAAAATCAAGGTAGCAGCTGTGAATGGCGGCGCGCTCAAGTATCTTGGAGAGGAAGGGTAGGAGGGAGATGGGGCGGTAGTTGGAGGGACAGGTAGGGTCTAGTGATGGTTTTTTGAGGAATGGTGTGACTATGGCGTGCTTGAAGATGTCAGGGACAGTTGCAGTGGAGAGAGAGAGGTTGAGGATATGACAGATGGCGGGGTGACAGTAGGAGAGATGGTGTTAAGTAAGTTTGTGGGGATGGGATCAGAGGAACAAGTGGTGCATTTCGAGGAGGAAAGAAGGTGGGTGGTTTCCTCTTCAGTGATATCAGGAAAAGAGGAGAAGGAGGCCTGGGTTGGTTGGTTGAGGGAGTGGGTTGAAGGGTGAAGAGGAGGAGGTTGCTTGGTAGTGAACTCAAGGTTGATCTTTTGCACCTTGTCACGGAAGTAGTCAACCAGTGATTGAGGAGAGAGTGAGGGGGTGGGAGCGGAGGGCACTTTGAGGAGGGAGTTAAGGGTGGCGAAGAGACGATGAGGGTTAGAGCTGAGAGAATTAGTCAATTGGGTGTAATAGTCCTGTTTGGCAAGGAATAGGGAGGACTGGAAGGAGGATAGCATGAATTTGTAATGAAGGAAATCAGTATGGGTGCGAGATTTCCTCCAGAGCTCGTTCAGTAGATCGGGCACAGGAGCGAAGGTATCGGATGCAAGGGGTCAGCCAGGGCTGGGGATTAGTATGTCTTGTGGGACGGGGGATGGATGGTGCGAGGGTGTCCAGAGCAGAGGAGAGAGTGGCATTGTAAGCGGAGACAGCCTTGTCGACAGACTCGGAGGACATGATGGAGGGGAGGAGATTCGAAATACTGATACTGTTCTCTCCTGGTTTTCATCTTTTCTTGCTGGTCATAAGTACATTGTTCCATTATCTCAGGATTCTACTGCTCACTCTTTGTTGTGGGGTTCCTCATGGTTCTATACTTTCCCCCATCTGTTTAATATCTTTCTATCCCCACTAGTACTTCTTATTCAAAATGCAGGTATAAGGTTCTACATATATGCGGACAATATACTCTTGGTTTCAACTCATAATCCAACTTCGCCCGATCTTCAGTACCTACAGTCCTGTCTTGATATTGATCTTTGGCTCACTACCAATCAATTAGTTCTTAACCCTTCTAAAACCACAGCTCTTTGGATAACTGGTATGGCTCTATGGCCTTCTGCTACACTTTCTATCAGTAATTTTCCACTCCAAGTAGTTGATTCTCTTAAGTATCTAGGTATTATTCTGGATCCTTAGTTTTCTTTCTCACCTCAAATCACTGCAGTAATGGTCTTGGGGGCGTGTCAAAATGGCGGCCGTGAGTGTTTGCTAACGGTCCAATTTTAGCTGCTGGTGTTTCTTTATCGTTTTCCTAATGCCACATACTAAAAGAAAGGGACTGGTGAAAGTCCGACTGCCATCGGACAGAACCTCCTCCCCGGTCCAGCAGACGCTGGACCGATATGCAACACCCCGTTCTCTTACCAGAGTGGAGATCCCCGCTGAAGGGTCCGAAAAAGGAGACTCGGCCCTCCTGGGGAATGAAACATCTTTGTCTCCTCCGACTCCCAACCCTCCACCACGTCCCGCCTACTCAGGAGGCGAGGCGGGAAGCATAACAGATTCGGACGTCGATGCTGTTTTAGCTTCCGCTGGCAGGGCCTCTAATCCAAACATGGAGGAGAAGAAAATGGAAGCAAAGATTGCTCCCGTGGTGATCACTTTGGAATCCATTTGAGGAGCTTTGCAACGTTTAACTACTGTGACTACTTCTACTGCTCAAGATATGACTCAACTGGTTAACAAGGTAGATATTCTGACGGCTTCAATAGATGAAATAAAAAAAGGAAACAACGCAGCAAGTGGCACAAATACAACTTGAGGTAAAGACTTTAAATTCCTCTACCAATGCTATCATATCAGATGTGACTTTGATTCGTAGAAGGTTGGAGCAAATTGAAAATTACAATCATCTTTAAATCTTAGAATTTTAAATTTCTCGATGGTTCCTGCTCTTAACCCGATGGAGCTCTTTAAAAAATATCTAATGGAGATATTATGTTTTCCTGAGGCTGCAGTTCCCCCTTTGAATAAAAATTTACTACTTGCCTTTACCTAAGCGAAATCGAGAAGAACAGGGGACCCCCGGGCATATGATACAAACTCAACAAGATGATCAGACTTTAAATGATATCTCTGCCTTGCTAGAAGATTCGTTAAATGAAGTTACTTTGAGAAGAACATTAATGGCTTCCTTTGCAGGGGCGTAGCCATGGGTGGGCCTGGATGGGCCTAGGCCCACCCAGTTTGGGTTCAGGCCCACCCAGAAGCGGAGCGGAGGGAGCAGGCAGCACTGATCCTGCAACTGCCTCCTCTCTGACGGCAGCGCTTTCCAGACGCTGCCTACCGCCGCCACGATCTACTTCCTCCCTCTGTCTCACTCTCAGTCTCAACAGCAGCGGTAGCATCGCGATTCAAACATGCTGCCTCCTGCTTCTAACCTGGAAGTGTCTCCTCTTCCGGGTTAGAAGCAGGAGGCAGCGTGTTTGAATCGCTACCGCTGCTGTTGAGAGTGAGACAGAGGGAGGACTCGGAGGTAGATCGTGGCGGCAGTAGGCAGCGTCTGGGAAGCACTGCCGTCAGAGAGAGGGCGGGCAGGTGGAATGGGAGGGAAGGATGCATGGGGGTGAAGGAGAATCGCTGGACACATGGATGGGAGAGAGGAGAGTCACGGGATGGAGGTGGGAGTCAGGGGAGAGAGGAGAATTGCTGGGGATGATGGATGGATGGATGGAGGTGGGGGGCAGGGGAGAGAGGAGAATTGCTGGGGATGATGGATGGAGGTGGGGGGCAAGGGAGAGAGGAGAATTGCTGGGGATGATGGATGGAGGTGGGGGCAAGGGAGAGAGGAGAATTTCTGAGGATGGATGGATGGATGGATGGATGGAGGTGGAGGTCAGGAGATAGAGGAGAATTGCTGGGGATGATGGATGGATGGATGGATGGAGGTGGGGGTCAGGGGAGAGAGGAGAATTGCTGGCGATGGATGGATGGATGGAGGTGGGGGCAGGGGAGAGAGGAGAATTGCTGGGGATGGATGGATGGAGTGGGGCAGGGGAGAGAGGAGAATTGCTGGGGATGGATGGATGGAGTGGGGGGCAGGGGAGAGAGGAGAATTGCTGGGGATGATGGATGGATGGAGGTGGGGGGCAGGGGAGAGAGGAGAATTTCTGGGGATGGATGGATGGATGGAGGTGGGGGGCAGGGGAGAGGAGAATTGCTGGGAATGGATGGAGGGAACAGGAGAAGAACAGAATTGCTGAGGATGGATGGATAGTGGCAGGGGAGAAAAGAGAATTGCTGGGGATGGATGGAGGGGAGAGGAGAGTTGCTGGACATGGGTGGATGGAGGGGAGGGAAGAGGAGAGATGAAGGTTGCTGGACATGGGTGGATGGAGGGGAGGGCAGGGGGCAGAGGAGGGTTGCTGGACATGGATGGATGGAGGGAAGGGCAGGAGAGAGGAGGCTGCTGGATATGGATGGAGGATAGGGAAGGGAGAGAGAAGGAATGCTGGACATGGATGGAGGGAAGGGAAGAGTGAGGAAGGAGATGAGATGAGGGAAAAGGAAGAGAGGAGAAAATTGCACATGGATGAAGAAAATAGGCAGAAGCTGGATCCACTGGACAGTCAAGTCTGCGGAGGACCCAGAGCAAGAAATGAAGAAGAAAGGCGGAAAGTAAAGAAATAAATGGAAAGGAAGCCCTGGAAACGGAGTAAAGAGGACAGATAGCAGCAGAATCAGATACTGGGCCAGTATGATCAGAAAAACAAAGTCACCAGACAGCAAAGGTAGAAAAAAAATCATTTTATTTTCATTATAATGATTGGAACATGTCCACTTTGAGAATCAGGTGCTCAACATTAAAAGTTTATATTTATTTATTTACTTATTTATGGCATTTTATCCCACATTAAACATGAATGAGATTGGAACCTGGGATCATTTAATGTTTTTTTTCCTGGAGAGAGTAATGCATTGCCTCCCCCACCCCCCAGGCTCTCTCCCCGGCTATAGCCAGCTCTGCAATTTTGAGGGGAGGTGCACAGGTGGACGGGGGGGGGGGGGGGGCGCAGAGGTGGTCCAGGGAGAGAGCCTGTTGTTAAACATTTACCAGCACACCACTGTCTAGTGCCCACCCATCCAACCTGTTGGCCCACCCAAAAATTGACTTCTGGCTACGCCACTGTTCCTTTGTATTTGAGCAGGACTTAAATTCTGTATTAAAGTTGTACTTTAAAAACTGTACTAAAACTTTTTGTGGACACAGAATTTGGATCTATCCAGATGTCATAAAATCTACTCAGGACAGAAGGAGGAAATTTCTGGCTCTTCGAGAAGAAACAAATTCGATAGGAGCGAAGTTTCTATTAACATTTCCTTGTAAATGTATAATAAGATATCTGGATAATAAATATATTTTTTGGGAGCCGGAACAACTTAAAGCTTTCTTAGATTCAAAAAGTATACCCAGTGGACCTAAGAAGTGAGAGAAGTTGGAAAATATAAATGAGAGAATTAAATGGTCAGGCCAGTTTCTGATAATTAGTTATTTGTGATAGGTTCTCCTTAACCTTTTTGGAATACGCTCCCTATGTTTCTCCCTTAGATTTATGGTTCTAATCAAGAGATGTAAAAATTTTGTTGTATTGATATTCATTTGATACTTTTTCCTCTCTGTGTTTCAATTTTGCAAGTGAATTTTGTGTAACTTGTAAAGCATAAATAAAGAAAAAATAAATTAAAAAAAAAATCACTGCAGTAATACAATCTTGTTTCTGTTCACTTTATTGTATTCGAGCTATTTGCCGTTTCCTTGACCTGGATGCTTGCTCTATACTGTATATAATTCTGCGTGTTCCCCCACCTATTCTGACCTCATCCTCCCCCAGACTGCTCTTACACAGTCCAGGAATTAACAAACTCCATAATCAGAAGGACTCACTGGGATATAAGAAGATAGTTTATTTCAATCTTACCAATAGCAATACAGGCACATCAGGTATTCGTTTGGTTTTTGAACAGCAGTTCACGGCATGTCTGTCACCCTCCTTCTCTTGTAGCCTTCCTTCTGTTGTCTCCTCTAATACCCTTCTGACTCCCATTTTTATACTATTCTCACCCTATTCATTTCAATGGACCCTAGCTTTGTCACCAGGGTTCTTGGACCTTATCAGTTGATCGAAATGACTTCACATACTATCAAGCTCTAAGTATAAACAAGATATGCTCAGAGTGCATCTTATTAGATGACTTTGCAGTTTCCCCAAACTCTCCCTTAGCCCCCTCCTTTGGATGTTCTCACCTGGGGTGCAGCTGACCCAGTACTATCTCTACATAACCATGGCAATCTTGCTCATGACGTCTTGTAGATTCCAGTATCAGGGAGCAAAGCCCCCCTCCCTTGCCAGTTCAGCACTTGCTACAGTGAAATGTAACTGTGTCAAAGGTGATCACTGATTTTTACAAGTTAGCTCTCTTTTGTATCAGAGGTGATTTTGATTTTAAGAAGCCTAGCTCTTATTATGAGCTATTGGCCTGTATTTTACTGAGAGCAAGGGCTAGCATAACTCTTCAATACTTCTTCATGCCCTAGTAATATCTAATTTAGACTACTGCAACACTTCTTATGCTGGTCTCTTTTCTGCTCTCCTTAAAAAAACTTCAGAACACTATGATTCATCTTTTAGCAGGGACACATCACTTCGACCACATTACACCCTTTCTCAAACAGTTTAATTGGTTACCCATTTCATTTTGCATCCAATATAAGATTCTGTCTCTGACTCATAAGGTTCTTTTTTCTCAGATTCCATTGTATTTGTCTACTTTGATTGTCCCTTGTACCCCTTTGTGTATTTTGCATTCTTCCAGTAGTTATCAACTGGCTATCCCCACACTTGCTCATTCCAGACTTCAGTCAACCCGTCATTCTGCCTTCATTTATCTTAGCCCCTCTCTTTGGAACTCTCTCCGTTTACATTCCATTTTGAGCATTCTTACCAACATTTTAAGAGGGACCTGAAAACTCTCCTGTTTATTAAGGCCTTTTCTGATATTTCTTAGTGGCATGGGCATCCTGTTTTCAACCCAGTGTAGTTGGATCTCCACAGCTGTCCCTTTACTCCTCTTTAGTTCCTTCCTTTTCTATCTTTCTCTTTCCTTATTGGTTGTAGTTCCTTTCCAGTTAAGTTATGTTATTATTGCACTAGGAATGTTATAATGCCTTTCTATACCTCCATGGTGTGACCGCACCTCGAATACTGTGTGCAGTTCTGGTCACCGCATCTGAAAAAAAGATATAGTGGAATTATAAAAGGTACAGAGAAGGGCAATGAAAATGATAAAGGGGATGGGATGATTTCCCTATGAAAAAAAAAGACTAAAGTGGCTAGGGATCTTCAGCTTGGAGAAGAGATGGCTGAGGGAAGATATGACAGAGGTTTATAAAATACTGAGTGGAACAGGTAGATGTGAATCTCTTGTTTACTCTTTTCAAAAATACTAGGATAGGGGGCACACAATGAAGCTACTAAGTAGTACATTTAAAATGAATCAGAGAAAATATTTCATCAATCAATGAATAATTAATTTCTGGAATTCGTTGCTACAGAATGTGGTAAAAGCAGTTAGTTTGGCAGGGTTTAAAAAAGGTTTGGAAATGACCTAAAAGAAAAATTTAAGCCATTATTAAGATGCACTTGGGAAAATTCACTGCATATTCTAGGATAAGATGCTTAATGCCGCATAAAATCTGTTTTGATTTTCTGGGATCTTGCCAGGTACTTGTGACCTGGATTGGCCACTGTTGTAAACAGGATACTGGGCATGATGGACCTTCGGTCTGTCCCAGTATGGCAATGCATATGTTCTTATGTTCACCTTGTCTATTGTAAAGGCGGTATATTAAATTTTAATAAACTAAAATAAAATGATAAAGTTTTTATTGGTGCCCAGATCGATATATATATATATATAGGTTAAGCGCAATTCTTTTTCAGGTAAAATTGACTCATACTTGGATGAGACAAAATTCAACCCCGGAAAAGTCAGCACTAAGCATTATTCTATAAAGAGCATGCACTTATTATAGAATTGTGCTTCGCATTGATTCCTGCGCCTATCTTTAGGCGACAACATTTGCGCCTGCTGATAACTCATAGAAATGCTGGCACCCAAGTTGGGCACATTATTCTGTAACTATGTGTGCAACTTTTTGGAATGCCCCTGACATGCCCATGGCCACACCCCTTTTTCAGTTAAGCACTAGTAGAGTTATAGAACAGAACGCAGCCAATTGACTTCAATAATTGGTTATTAGCACCCAATTATTGATAGTTAAGTGTTTATTACTCAATTAATTTGTGCATGCATCTTGGGCGCTCATCCAAATTTGGGTGCAAAAATCTGGGTGCCATATATAGATTCTGGGTGATACGTTAGATGAAAAGTAGCTGAACTTTTGCATTTCTCCTTTTAAATTTTAACTCACAGGGTCTCTTTTTGATGCTTTAGCTCTCTGCATCAGGGCTGAGGAGGGAGGCTGCATGCACCAGGACACAAAGGCCCCTGGGGGCACTGGAAAGTTTCTAATTTGGCCCAGAAGGGCCCTTTAAATAGCAGCAACCATTAAGCAAAGTGCTACTTTTTTATTCTAGCAGCTCTAAAAACAATTGCTACACCTGTAAAAGTAGCTAACTTTTTGCAATCATGGACCCACAGAGCTGTTTGATGCACTTGTTTTGATTTTTGGCATTAATGAGCCACTTTGCACAATTTTGCATTACAGCAAATCACCACTGGCAAATTCTAAATAAACTTTCAGGCGAAGTGGACATTGCATGAAGAAATAGCCATCATGTGAAAAATAACAAGAAACACCTCAAATTTGGCTTTTTTGGGGGTTTTCAGTCATTTTGAGTTATTTTCACATGACTTATATAGCTAGTGTTATCCCTATAAGGGGGGAAGTTATCAACATGGGCTATTGTAAAGTCAGGTTACTTTAGGTTTATGTTTTTTTTTTAATCTTGATATGTCACCTGGGCCGATGAGCAGATCACAGCAGTGTACAAAATAAAAGATAATATATAAAAGAATAATAGAAAGGAACTACAATGTTAATAGGAAAGATCCATTCAGAACAATAAAGAATAATGAGAGCTGCACACTGCAAGTCCAGCACCCACTGGATACCCTATGACCCCATCAGATTGCTATAGGCCATGATGAAAAAATTAGTTTTCATTAGGGCTTTAAATCTCTTAAACGATGACTCCATGCAAATTGTAGGTGGTAGCTCATTCCAAAGTTGTGAGGCAAGAAAAACGAAGGCTGCGTAATGGGTAGACTCATAATGAGTTTATTTCCACAAGTCAGGTTGTTTTACCACAAGTTGTGTAAAATGGGGCCTTGTTTTAAAAAACCCCAGCCTAACTTCCCCAACTTACCCTGGGATTTTATATATCACACCTCGATTTCCGCATGGAAATCGAAGCGAATTCCATAACAATGCGCATAACTAAATTAGTTAACAAGCTAATCAGCACTGATAACTGGATGTTAAATAGCAATTAGCACTAATTGGCATTAATTAGAATTTATGCACACTACTTGCTAAACGTATTCTGTAACGTGGTGCATGTAAATTCTAAGGGGCCCTTTTACTGAAGGGTTGCTACATGGCAACGGGCTTGCCGTGCAGCAACCCAGAACTACCGCTAGCCGAACTTGGGTGCCGAAGGTAGTTCCACCCCCAGAGAGCACCATTTCCAGCGCTATAAAAAATCAGACCTGATATTCTAGTTCTGGGGCTACCTAGTGGTAATCGGGCAGTGCCATGCGCTGCCCGGTTACCGCCGGGCTATTGCAGGAGCCCTTACCATCACCTCAATGGGTAAGTGCTCCCACAGCAAGTGTGAACGTACTGCATGGCCATTTCTTTTTTTGGCCTTTTTACCTGCTGAGGTAAAAGGGGCCCTGTCATGTGGCAAAAATGACTGTTGCCACTAGTGCAGGGCTCCTTTAACCGCAGCGTAGTAAAAGGGTCCCTAAGTCGCATAGTTGAAAAGTAGTCATGGTTATATATGTGGAAAGGGTGGGTTGTGGACATTTCTAAAATCTATGCACATTGTTATGGAATACACCCACTCCTCGCATAATTTAGGCATCGGGATTTAAACCAGGTTTTAGTTGGTCAATTTACCAGGTGTAATTGACCGCGACTAAATTTAGTCACGCAGAGCAGCACTCAGCACATTCTATAAATTATGCCTAAATTAAAGTGTCATTTATAGAATACGCTTTGATTTCCACACAGAAATTGAGTTGCGATATATAGAATCTAGTCCTGCGTGCAAGAGATTTTCTTTTTAAAGTACCTATGTTTTTAGCACCTCTTGCTGACCACATAATACCTTAGGAATATCATGCTCTGTGTTTTTGAAAAACAAATTACCAAACCTTTTGAGTAATGTGAAGCAATGTGATCAAAATGCTCACCAGATGTTCATTAAGGGATCCTTTTACTAAGCTGGAGTAAATAGTGACCTTGGCATACCCTTACACAGATTTTCCAGTATGCTAAGGCCATCTTAACTGTAGCAGTAAAATAGTTGATTTTCCAATTGTTTTATTACTGGCCATGCACTATGTTCCTATTAGCACACAGCCATTAAAAAAAATAATTAGCACATGTGCACTTACCAATACCTGTTTCATAGGTGGTAAGGGCTCACGTGCTAATCCTGCACTAACCAGTTAGCTGCACTGAGTCGCGTAGGAATGCCCCCTCTCCGTCCCCAGATGTGCCCCCTTCTACAAATATTAGATATTTTCTAGCACATGGTTAACGTGCACCAATTTGTAACTTACTGTGGGATGCCTGAATGTGTCCTTCGGTAAGCCATTTTAAGATGCAGTAAGCATGCGCTAGTGCGTATTGCAGCTTAGTAAAAGGACCCCTAAGAAGAAAGGGACATGGCACCCATGTTGAATTATATAAGAACTAGTAAAACAGGCCCGTTTCTGACACAAATGAAATGGGCGCTAGCAAGGTTTTCCTCGGAGTGTATATGTTTGAGAGAGTATGTGTGAGATTGACTGTGTGTGAGAGACAGAGAGTGAATGTGCGAGTGTGTGTGTGTGACACAGAGAGAGTGAGACTGCTGGGTGCGAGTGTGTCTCCTCTGTCCCCCCTCCAGCCACTCAGCGATTCTCCTCTCTCCCCTGCTCCCCCTCCAGCCACCCAGCGATTCTACTTTTTCCCTTGCCCCCCTCCAGCTACCCACCAATGCTGTCTCCTCTGTTCCCTGCCCCCCTCCAGCCACCCAGCGATTCTCCTCTCTCCCCTGCCCCCCCTCCAGCCACCCAGCGATTGTCCTATCTCCCCTGCCCCCCCTCCAGCCACTCCTCCACTTTAATCAGCATATATTAAATTCCCCCCATGTGCTACAAAGCACCGAGCACATCCTATATAATAAAACGCACCTACAACGTTCTGAAGCCGAGAAAGTGAAGCCTTCAAGCCTTGAAGCATTCGTGCGCTCTGTAAAGCTCCATCTCCTCAAATGACGACATGTAGTTCCGGAACGTTGCAGGAATGCTTCAAGGCTTGAAGGCTTCACTTTCTCGGCTTCAGAACGTTGGAGGTGTGTTTTATTATATACTGTAGGATACAATTTCAATATTAATTCTAAAAAGATTTTTAAAATGAAAACATTCTCATAGATAAAAAAAAGTGCTGTATAAACAAGAACAGTGTAGTGGGATCACAAATCCCTTAATGATAAGCTTTAAGCATGATGTTTTTGTAGTCTCTCTCTTCCATGGATTTTAACATAAGTTACTTGTGAACATAAACCCCTAATCCAGGCACGATGCCGAAAATGACCATGTCAGGTATTTTTTAATTGTATGTTTTTGCGTTTGTACTTGCAAATTTGCATTTTCATGATTTTTTTTCAGTTTATATATAATTTCTTATTTGTTATATTTTTGAATTTCTATTTAATATTTTGTCCTTATGCATAACTTTCTTCTTTAATCTATCATCTGGCATCATTCCTGGGCATTGATTCAGTCTGGAAATTTAATTTTAATCAGTCTGTAGTTCAAGTAATGTCTTCAGAAGCATTCCACTGCCATTAACCACAGACAACAATAAAATGTAGCTTATTCAGATAGGTTATTAAATGTAATTTGCTTTTCTCTGCAGCTGTGCTTACATTCCATGCAATATAAATTTGTATGGTAATTAAAACAGATTTATTAAATTTCTTCCAGCACATTTCCTGCAATTTTATACCAAGTTACCTTACGCCCTTCCTAATGAGGATGGAAGAACATGTTTCAAATTCCAGTATATCCAGACTGTCTAAAATTATTCCATGTGAAAAGGGTATACCATGTGGATATCAGGAAATTCAGATTTATAAGGATTACTAAATTCTTTTAAGACTGAAATCAGCTCCTCGGGCTGCTTTTAGAATGGATGGCATTTATTTTGGGCTAAACAAATGTTAGGAATTTGATCTACATCATATTAAGAGCTTAGTGCATGAGTATTTTCTCTATTCCTTCATAGCAAAGAGAAGATCTTCATGGAGAAGCAACATATTTACAGCCTTATTCAAAAATAACTTTTTTTTCTCATTCTGTTTCTATGGAAACCATTTTTATTGAATAGGGTCCTTACGCTGACACAGGTGAATTCCACCATTCTAATCAGAGGACAAGTTTTTTCAACTCTTGTCCTTGAAAACTACAAGCGGGTGTGGTTTTCAGGGCAGTCAAACACTGCAAATTAGACTTGGTTAGTTCCTTTGTGTTCATATAAACCCAATGACTATTTGTGGTGAGTGTAAGACCTGTTTGTAGCCATTGCTGAGAACATTTGTCAGCATATCATCGCTCGTTCATATGCATTAGATTGAGTAATATGGAATTAAATTCTGCTAGAATACTGGTATTCACCGGTACAACAATTTTCTCTCTTCTTTAAACACAAAAGTCAGAAAGAAAACATATTCCAACAAACCTCCCTTGAGGGGTTGTTCCTGGATAAATGCACTGCAGATCTACACTCTGAAGGAAAAAGGTGAAAAAAAAATCTGTAAATCCCGAAAATAAATTGTACTTTCAAAAATGTATCCCAAGAGATAACTGTCCTTGCCAGTCGTTAATTAGGCAAAATAAAAATAACTTTTATAGCACCCACTAATGTCAAAGTCAAAACAGAGGGGTGGTGGAAACCCTAGGTCGGGGGTAGGCAACTCCGGTCCTCGAGAGCCGCAGGCAGGTCAGGTTTTCAGGATATCCACAATGAATATGCAGGAGATAGATTTGCAAGCACTGCCTCCAAGGTATGCAAATCTATCTCATGCATATTCATTGTGGATATCCTGAAAACCTGACCTGCCTGCGGCTCTCGACGACCGGAGTTGCCTACCCCTGCCCTAGGTGAACTAGTGAGCTACAGGGAGCACTATTTCTTGGAAGCAGTCATGTCAGGACCAGCTTCTTCCACCAGATGCGGCATATGTAGTGTCCCTAGGATGGAGTATAGATACCAGATAAATAATTATGGGGCCCATTGACTAAACTGTGTAAGTGTCTACACGTGCCCAACGCATGCCAAAATGCAGTTACTGCACGGCTACTGCATGGCTTTTGTGGTAATTTCATTTTTGGAGCGTGTCCACTACGCGCACCCAAAAACTATTTTTTATTTTCTGGTGTGCGTCAGCTAAGCGCGCCAAGTGGCATTTGGCACACGTAGGTCATTACCACCCAGTTACCACGTGAGACTTTACCGCTAGATCAG
This sequence comes from Microcaecilia unicolor, assembly GCF_901765095.1. Taxonomy (NCBI): domain Eukaryota; kingdom Metazoa; phylum Chordata; class Amphibia; order Gymnophiona; family Siphonopidae; genus Microcaecilia; species Microcaecilia unicolor. Next base: position 213,543,301 of record NC_044037.1, on the reverse strand, counting down.
TGGCTGGCGGTAAGGTCTCAGACCCAAAATGGACGTGCAGCAATTTTCATTTTGCCGCATGTCCATTTTTGGCAAAAATAAAAAAGAGCTTTTTTACAGGTGTGCTGAAAAATGGATTGGCGCCTACACTACCGCAAGCCATTTTTCAGCGCACTTAGTAAAAGGACCCCTATGTTTCATGAGCTGGGATGATGAGAGGACCTGAGGCTTGGTAAGGGGAAGAGAAAGATAAAGGAATGTTCCTGAGACTGGATGGAGAAAGAAAGAGAGAGAAGAATGTTCCAGGAGCTGGGTAGGAAGAAAGAGAGGGGAATCCACTTGGGACCAGAGTACTGCATCAATGACTTTATGGTCAGAATACTAACTAGAAAATGAAAAACAATCCAGGAATGTGAAACCTTTAAAGTTAAAATGTTGAAATAATATGACACTCACCAGACAGGAAGAAGTTACAATTGTTGCTTATTTTTAAGCTAGGAAAATTCTATAAGGCTACTATGCTCCTGAATAAATTACACTGGCTTAAGATAAGTCCCACTTTTATTTTAAAGTAGTGTATTGACTATAAACGTTTTTATGGTTTAAGTCCAAAAATAGTAGGACAGTTTTTTGACACTTCCAGTAAACAGGTCCAACTTGAGAAGTGGGAAAAGATTAACTTTGGACTTCCCTTCCATGAAAAACATGTCAAAAATTGCTGTGGAAATGATCTTTTGTTTATCAAAGTGTAAAAATCTGGAATGAAATTCCTGTTCAGCTTTTTCTATTTACTTTATGTCTTCTTTTCCAAAAGGCACTTAAGACAAATGTTTTTAAACCAAAGATCGTAGTCTATTGGATCTGTTTAACTTAAAGTTTTGTATTTTAGACAATATGTTAGATATGGTAATACTATTGTAAATTCCTTCTAATGTGAAGTTATCTCTTATATGTAATCCATCTTGCATCCTTTTGGTTAAAGACGGAATAAAAGCCACACAATACAATACTTAACAAGGATCTGGGTTTCCTATCATATTATAAACCAGCTCTGATTACCCATCTCTCGTTCCCTGTTTCTCAGCCTTCGCCCCCACCCCTCCACCACCACAAACATACATATAAGTACATAAGTAATGCCATACTGGGAAAAGACCAAGGGTCCATCGAGCCCAGCATCCTGTCCACGACAGCGGCCAATCCAGGCCAAGGGCACCTGGCAAGCTTCCCAAACGTACAAACATTCTATACATGTTATTCCTGGAATTTTGGAGTTTTCCAAGTCCATTTAGTAGCGGTTTATGGACTTGTCCTTTAGGAAACCGTCCAACCCCTTTTTAAACTCTGCTAAGCTAACCGCCTTCACCACTTTCTCCGGCAACGAATTCCAGAGTTTAATTACACGTTGGGCGAAGAAAACTTTTCTCCGATTTGTTTTAAATTTACTACACTGTAGTTTCATCGCATGCCCCCTAGTCCTAGTATTTTTGGAAAGCGTGAACAGACGCTTCACATCCACCTGTTCCACTCCACTCATTATTTTATATACCTCTATCATGTCCTCTATCGGCTCCTCAGCCGTCTCTTCTCCAAGCTGTATAGCCCTAGCCTCCTTAGTCTTTCTTCATAGGGAAGTCGTCCCATCCCCGCTATCATTTTAGTCGCCCTTCACTGCACCTTTTCCAATTCTACTATATCTTTCTTGAGATGCGGCGACCAGAATTGAACTCAATACTCAAGGTGCGGTCGCACCATGGAGCGATACAACGGCATTATAACATCCTCACACCTGTTTTCCATACCTTTCCTGATAATACCCAACATTATATTCGCTTTCTTAGCCGCAGCAGCACACTGAGCAGAAGGTTTCAGTGTGTTATCGACGACGACACCCAGATCCCTTTCTTGGTTCGTAACTCCTAACGTGGAACCTTGCATGACGTAGCTATAATTCGGGTTCTTTTTTCCCACATGCATCACCTTGCACTTGCTCACATTAAACATCATCTGCCATTTAGCCACCCAGTCTCCCAGTCTCGTAAGGTCCTCTTGTAATTTTTCACAATCCTGTCGTGATTTAACGACTTTGAATAACTTTGTGTCATCAGCAAATTTAATTACCTCGCTAGTTTCTCCCATCTCTAAATCATTTATAAATATATTAAAAAGCAGCGGTCCTAGCACGGACCCCTGAGGAACCCCACTAACTACCCTTCTCCATTGTGAATACTGCCCATTTAACCCCACTCTCTGTTTCCTATCCTTCAACCAGTTTTTAATCCACAATAGGACATTTCCTCCTATCCCATGACCCTCCAATTTCCTCTGTAGCCTTTCATGAGGTACCTTGTCAAATGCCTTTTGAAAATCCAGATACACAATATCAACCGACTCCCCTTTGTCCACGTTTGTTCACTCCTTCTAAGAATTGAAGTAAATTGGTCAGGCAAGATTTCCCCACACAAAAGCCATGCTGACTTGGTCTCAGTAATCCATGTCCTCGGATGTGCTCTGTAATTTTGTTTTTGATAATACACCTTCCTTTCCCTGTGAGACCGGCATTGGGTTGTTTTTATGTTTCGCTTATATATATTCTGATATTTGTAATCTTTTGCTCATCGCTGACCTGAAGAAGAAGGAATTGCCTTTGAAAGCTAGTCAAAAATAGTATTGTTAGTCTAATAAAAATGGCATTATTTCTTACCTTAATTTCTAATTTATTGCCTAGGAATAAAGAAAACTCTGAAAAAGTCTAAAACTGAATGCAACATTTCTTAAACACATACCTACTTGATAGTCTTTGGGTTTCATAAGTTATTGTCTAGTTCCCTGAATGCCTCCTTACGCTTTCCTCCTCCAATTTTCCTCCTGCATAGCCCAAAACTTCAAAAGCTCACAACCACTTTGAAATATCTAATTTAGGACAGGGTATACCTGCACCTTAAACTGTTCCACACCTTCCTAATTAAGATATAATGTATAAAGATTTTCAATCCTATTAAAACTAGAAGCCACACTTTTAATAGGAGCTAGCAATGGTTAACCTCTTTAAATTCTAGCTTTGAAATTCAACAACAGAACCCTTTATTTATTTTTTTTTTTTACATTTGTACCCTGCACTTTCCCACTCATGGTAGGCTCAATGCGGCTTACATGGGGCAATGGAGAGTTAAGTGACTTGCCCAGAGTCACAAGGAGCTGCTTGTGCTGGGAATTGAACTCAGTTCCTCAGGACCAAAGTCCACCACCCTAACCACTAGGCCACTCCTCCACTCCTTTTATAAATATAGATTGATCAAATGATTGAACATAGTAGAAGTGAAAATTTAAGCAGCTTTACATTTCATGATACCCCAGCTAGTACCTTTCTCTATAAATCAGGGTTTCCCAAACTGTGACTCATGAAACCCCATTTGGGGTTGTGACCTAAGCAGGTTGTCCAAGCAATAACCCAGACTCACATGTTTTCTGTAGCCACAATAATTGAGTCTTGGCCACAGAAAGTTCAATAAGTGCTGTTCTACAAGATCTCACTCTACTCTTAACAGCAGCTCCTCTCTATATAAAAATTTTTACGATTCATAATGGAATCAAAATTACCCTAGACAACTTGGAAGAGGACAGTTAGCAGTGTTAGCAACAGAACTGCTAACAAAAGTATGAGATCTGTTTTAGTGTGCTAAGAGAAAACAACAGGGTCGTACAGAGGGAAAATCATACCATTTTACTGATTGTAATTTCAGTTGGTTTTGGTGTTCACAATTTCATGTTAGCACAAAACAAAATCACATCACTAGAAAGAAAAAGTGATTGATACGTTGCTAGAAGGCCTTGTAACAATGCAGTCCTCCTGATCTTGAAGTTTCTGCCCAACGTTAAATTTATGCCTGGTTTGAAGCATTCAATTCTTAGCCTTATGCAACACAAGGAAATTAGAATTTGTTTTTTGTTGCTCCCGCAGTTAAACCCCTGGGCAGCTCAAGAACCCCGCCAGTCCTAAGAGATAGATAGAAGTCTCCTCTGAAACTGTTCCTTAGCATAATTCTACGCCTGAATCTGCTGCACTGGATTGCATGGCACTATGGCCCAAGGCATGGAACTGGCTCTAGAAATTACACTTTTGGTTTCTCTTTCTTTTTCCCTTCCTTCCTTTCTAAATAGTGTTTGGGATGGAAATTTTCTGAATATTCACACACACACACACATGCACACACAAAACAAGCATACAGTACCAGCACTAGTTTGTTTGTTTCTTTGCTTTTGAATCTCAAGAAAAAAAAATAGAGTCAAAGTATATTTTTTAAGAACTGGGTCTAATATAACTTCATAATCATTTTACATTCAATCTATATGATGTGATAAAATCACCATAAATTTAACAAAGGTATTAGTCTTAAAATGTATGCTTAGAGAGACCATGAGAAATATTTTTCACAACCTTGCCAATCCAGATTGTTTTGGGATCATGCCTTTCAAATTTAATCAGGTCCACAAAGCAACCACATTAAAAGAGTACTTTTCACGTTTTCCATTCCCCTCCTAGCCTGTTCCTATTTCACTTATCAGATCTGGACAGCCATGTTAATTGCCTTTTAGTCACCTCCATGGGGTTTTCCTTTTTTCTGTTACCACCTCTGCTTCACCATGGTGATTACCAATTACCCAACAAAAAGCAGTCTTTTGTACGTGGTTTTTTTTTTTTTTTGCATCATTATAAAAGGATTAACTCATCCTCTGTAAGGTGCAACTAAAATAACCTGCCATTGATATCGACCAAATAAAGGGGCCCTTTTACTAAGCTGCGGTAAGCACTAATTACTGCAGGCTAAAATCCACTACAGTGGGGTGCGCTCAGACACCCCACGGTAGTTTTGGATCAGCGCACACTTCCCACATGCTAAAAATACTCTTTATTTTTTAGCATGGGGGAATATCTGGGGGCAGAGAGTAGGCATACCCAGCACTAATCAGATAGCGCAGTTATATTGGCACGCACCAACCAATTAGTTCAGCAGACCTTACCACCTAGAAAATGGGTGATGGCTCCTATGCTAATAGTCACGCACTAATTGGAAAATTAGCCCATAGCCATTAATGGGAAAAATAGGAAATGCAGCTCGGAGCTGGCATTAGGTGACTGGTACCTGACAACAGCAAACCAGCAGCTGTCTCAGCAGCAACACCCCCTCCTTTTTAAAATAAAGACAATAATAATACTATAGAGATCTTAGAAGGAGCTAATCTTGCACTCCAACAACGTCTGTTTATTTGAAGAAATGTAAATGTGACAGCGGAGATGGGGAGGGGGAAAGAGAGGCAAGAAAGGCTGCATGAGGCGAGAAGGCTGTGAGGCAGCAAGAAAAGCAGGAGAGGTTGCCCAGGGGATGTTTGGTGGATTCACCTCCCCCCCCCCCCCTCAGGACCCCCTTTCCCTGCACCCTCTTCCTCTTGCTCTGCCATCCTCACTCCCCTTCCACAATATAAAGTCTCCTCCAATCATAAACCCTATCTCTGCCTGTAGCCAATCATCTGCGCAGTACGGAGGAAGAGGGTGCACATGAAAAGAATTTGCTCTGGTCCTGTGCACATGCCCAGCAGAGAGAGTTCTTGTGTGCATGCACCACATACAATCCTCCCCTTTACCTTCCTAATGCTCAACGCTAACAGCGTGTCTATATTTGCATACCATTAGCATTGAGCATTAGGAAGTTGTTTTGCTGCGCTGTTCCGGCACTATTTTTCCAGTGCTATTTTGTACAGCACTGGAGTTTTGAGCATTGGGGCCTCAGTCCCTCAAATCAGGGGGTTTTAACCCAGTCTTTGAGACACACTCAGCTACTCAGGTTGTCAGGAGACCCACAATGAATATCTATGAAGTAGGTTTCCATACAATGGAGGCAGTGCATGCAAATTAGCTCATGTACATGCATTGTGGATATCTTGAAAACAGACCTAGATTTTTAAAATCCTTCTTTTTCGACTTGGATGTTTCTTCCCTTTCTGTTATCGCTAAAAGATGTCCTAATTTTGGGCCCACCTTAGTCCTGCCCAAAACACACCTCCAACATGCCCTCTTGCTATTTGGATGCCCTGCAGTGTAAAACATCCAAATTCTGTCTTTTTTTCCAAAATGGGAATGAGAGGGGTGTGGATTTCCCCAGTGGATTACTAAACTTAGTGAAGAGAACTCTCCAGATTCACTGGGGGGAGGGACAGTGTGAGTGGGAGGGTGAAGAACCCAAGGAGGTTTGATGAACAGGAGATGGCGTGACTTCACAAAGCTGCAGCTGGTCCACCCAAGGAGGTTTTACTTCTCTATAATGCAGCCATCGATTTTCTGGTACACCCAAAACAATGTAATTGATAGGGTAGCAAGCTCCACCTACTGGCTTCAACCCAGATAATAGGCCAAGCACGCTTTTGCAATCTCCTGTTCATCAAACCTCCTTGGAAGAACCCAGCCCAGAGGGAGGTTTTGGGAGATAAGTGACAAGGGATGTCATCTGAGGGCTGGAGTTAAATGTTATAAAAGTTGTTGAGAACACAGGGTCTTTGGTTGCTTTTACCATTTCCAGGACCCGTGAGGAGAGGGGGGGTGGGATCCTGATCAGGTCCAATAAACTAAGGCTGAACCAAGTAGTAGTTTCTGCTAACAAGAGCAGTAACTGTGAGGAGAGCTCTAGGTGGATAGAAAGGGCTAATCCCCCGGGAACAGAGCGCACAACTCCCTTGCTCATCCAAAGGCAATGATTAAAAGAAAGTGTCACTGTTTATCCAACACGGGTCCAGGTTTCAAACTCAAAGTTCTACTTTGGGGACTTTCATTACTCCTTACAAAGACACATACATGAGTTTCCAGTCCCCTGTATGTCCCCATAATAAGGTAAACATTTTTACAATATACCAGAATGGGGCATAAAGCACTAGTAAATTAGGTCTTTAAACACTCACTTAGAGGCCTAAATATTAGGGGGTAATATTCAGCCGGTGCAGGAACTTTATAAAATGCTGCCTGCCACTGGCAGACTTTGACCCACAAAATTCTCCACTCTGCTTGCCCTTCTTACCTTGCATTCATTATCACTTTGTATGTACCTAAACAAGCCCTCCGTTCTTCCTTGCAACATCGCCTTATCGTGCCCTCTATTTATTGCTCAAGTCTTGAATCTGTCATTCGACATTTTTCTGTATTGCTCCTCACCTATGGTATTCCCTAGCTGAAGATATTCATTCCAAGCAGTCATACATGAGATTTAGATTGTCTTTGAAGACCTACCTTTTCACTAGAGCCTTTTTGGAAGGATAACAGTGTGGCGCGGTCCATGGACTGATGTGGCCCACTCTCAGAACAGCAACAGCTTTGAACTTGCCTCTTTGTCTCACCCTATGCTTGGAACAACCTTCCCGAGGCCTTATGCCAAGTCCCCTCCCTGCTCATCTTCAAGTCTTTGCTTAAAGCCCACCTCTTCAATGCTGCGTTCGGCACCTAACTCTTACCTTTCAGGAAATCCAGACTGCCTCAATTTGACTGCCCCTATCTGACTGACTGTTCACGTGTCCTTTAGATTGTAAGCTCTTTGAGCAGGGACTGTCCTTCTATGTTAAATTGTACAGCACTTTAGAAATGTTAAATAGTAGTAGTAGTAGTAGTAGTTGTCTCGTTCTCCTGTTTTTAACTAGTGTGTAGCTCTTTTCTAATTTCTGTAATTTTTATGTTTTTTATTGTAAACCGCTTTGATGTTAATTGGAAAGGCAGTATATCAAGCCATAATAAACATAAACAAACTGATTATCCAGGCACAAGGTGGCTGCCAGGATTTACCCAAGTACCACCAATATTCAATGATACTACCAGGATATCTACCCAATTAATTTAAAACAGTCTTTTTGCTGTCTTAATGTTATCCCTGTGCTGCTGCTAAATATCGATGATACCCAGGAAACTCCCAGCCCTCTCAGATTCCACCCCCAGACTGCCAAGGTCACTAACTGGATAGTGCCTCTAACAACTGCCCAGATGTTCAGCAGCATTATCAGGTTATGTGCCACTGAAAATCATGGTACAACCCCGTCAGAGCCTCACCTATCCAGTTAATTAGAGCTGTATACTGGGCCCTAGATGCCTACATTTAGGAAATTTTCGGCTGAAAAATTTGAGTTGCTCAAGTTCAACTGGAAATTTCCTAAATATAGATTCCTAAGTCTAGGAACAAAATAAAGCACTATTTTTTTTGAATAATGACCCAATTGTGTGCTTTAAGCTGATTAGATCTTTTACGTGTTGTGCATGAAGAAGAAAATACTGTATCCTTTCCTATACAATGCAATGATCTTATGTTAAACTTAAGGATGTTCTAATTGTTCCTGCCATGATTAGTAAAGGCAAAAAAACATTTTTTTTTGCACTAAGGTCTTACGAATAGACCTATTTCCTAGTTATTTTTACTTAGTTGTCATGGATGCAAAGAAGACATATATACACTTAAACTGCAGTAACTCCTTCTGTTCCTTCCTATCCATATTACCAAGGTTTTGTTAGGCTGTGCAATATTAACACTGTCAGTACCTGCATCTTACCAGTGGTAATGTTGACTTACAGTATTGTTCTAACTTCAAAAAAGTATGGTATTAGTTACTGACCTTTATATAAGGGTGCAGTTTAATGATATTGCCTCTTTAAAGTAGATCCAATTTTCAAAAAATATTTCCTATAGAAAGCATTTGGAAGATTGACTTTTGCGTGTTTGCTTCAGCAATTTTTGCGCTGATGCTACTTCCAAAAGGAACATAGCCTTAGAATGAGCTAATCACTAGTGAAATTTATATACTGTGCTTAGAAAAGGTTTGTGAACCTTCTATGATGGTTTGTTTTTTTTAGCACAATTTATACTTAAATTATGATTAGCTCTTAATCCAAACCCTGAGAAGAAAAAAGAATAACCCCTGAGAATGAACAACTAGACAAAACAATATATTTTGATAAATTATTCAACATAGAAATTCAATAATTTTTCAACGTGCTTCAATTATTGGAATGCAGATTGAGGAATTCAACTATCCATATTCTATTTATGTACTTGATATTCAATTTATGAGAGTTTTCTCAACAGGTGTGAGGACAGAAAAATGTTTTGTTTGAATATCTGGATGACTCATTCGTTAAAGGCTGATCCAGAAAAAAACAAACTTCCATGGTCAGGGGGTAAAAGAAGGAAATTTCTGGAGGAAACAGCTATGCTGATTGGGTTTTAGTTCCAATCTCAACTAAAACAAACTCTGGGGTAATTCTGTATTCAGCATTACCTATTAGTGGTGTGCAGTCCAAAAATGTCTGTTTTATTTATTTTCCCCCTTCCTTCTTATGCACCTCTCATCACACCTACCCCTTGCAATGTTTCCCTTATCATAACCCCCCCCCCCCTCCACCTACTCTCCCTTTCCAAAAAAGATTTGTACTTTCCCATAGACCTTTCCCACAGGCCTACCTTGAGAAATCCCCAGAGTCAATGGAGCTATGAGGCAGGAGCAACCTTCAGTTCCTCCTACCGCTGCTGGCACCAGGTTCAAAATGACACCAGCAACTCCTAGTGGTAGTCCTGCAAAACGTATACACAAGATTGTAAGCTCTTTGAGCAGGGACTGTCTTTTTGTGTATTGTGTACAGCGCTGTGTATGTCTTGTAATGCTATAGAAATGATAAGTAGTAGTAGGAAGAGATTCGGTCTCCAAAAGTTTTGTAACAGTCCTATGTTTCCCCAACTTTGTGTTTCTATCTGCAAGTGGCTACCTCTCTGTGTCTCCCTCCTTCCGTCTCTGTCTGGCTGTTGTTTCAGCTGTGTGACTTTCAAACTCTGTGTCCCTGTCTATGTCTTTCTCCCTCTGTATGTGTGGTTTTTTTTCTCTATCTCTGTGTATGTCTGTCTATCCTTTTATCTGTGTGTGCATGTGTCTGTGTTTCTCTCTGCCTGTGTCAATCTCTGATTGTGAGCTCCTCCCCAACATCTATGTCTATATTTGCCTGTGTCTCTTCATCTGTTATCTCCTGTATCTTATGTCTCCTGTATCTGTATGGGTATCTCTCTCTTTCAATCTATTCTCTGTGTGTCTCTCCCCTTCCTATTAGTTGAAATTCCTTTGAAAAGTGCCTCATATTGCTTCCACTCTCCTTTCCTAGGTGACAAAGGAAGCTAAATATCATTTTGTGTTGTGTCTTTCATTTGGAAAGCAACATGACACCAAAGTATATATCTTTCTAGATTCATACAGTACCTGAAAAAAATCTCATTCTTTGAGTTGGTCTAACTAGAGACTGGAGTGCCAGACCGTGGTTTTGTTCTAGCCAGGATTAGAGGGAGGTTTGTGGTATAAGTCAGAACTGATTTCAATCAGTGTAGGAGGCAGCATTAGGGTGTCAGCCAGAATTTTTATGCAGAGGAAGAGGAGGCATTAAGAAAGGAAATTTGGGGTGGTTGATAGGCTTGCTTTTAAGCAAGATGGAATGGAGGATAATGCACCAGATAATTTTGAGGGATTTTTTTTTTTTTTAATGTTCAGAGGGAGGGTGGTCAGGTAGATTTAGATCAGCTGTTCCAATGCTAGATTTGCTTGGCCAAGTTCATTGGAAAGCACTGAAAATCAGTCTTTCCTACCTACCTTTGCACCTTACTGAATTAATCCCAGCTAGGGAGTGCTATTTTTTTTTGAACCAGCTAAATATTTTCTTTAGAGATTTATGGGGATAGTTATTAAGGTGCATTATGGCTATCATGCATGTTATTTGACCCTTAATGCATAATAAGTGGCAATAACGTCCTTCTTCAGCTCAACTCTCCGTCCTCCCTTTGGTGCCTTAGAAAAGTATTTCTAAGCTCAACTACCCAATTCCCACCCCTCCAAGCTAATTGGTTCCAGAGCCACCAAGAAGGGGGGAGGGCTGGGGGGGGGGCAAGATTCCCTGGGCTCGGCTTCCAAGGAGGGCCCGTCACCAGCGGTCAAAAGAGACTGCTCTGCCAGCCACAGGTCCTTCTTCCTGCTGTGTCCTGTCTATGCGGAAACAGGAAGTTACTTCACAGGAGGCAGGACATGGCAGGAAGGACCTAAAGCCAGCAAAGCACTCTCATTCACTGCTGTAGAAGGGAGGCGGCAGTGGCGGCGGGGGAAGCAACGGGGGAGCGGCAGTGGAGGTGGGGGTGTGGTGGCAGGGCCCTGAAGATTGTTTGCCATGGGCCCAACATGTCTCATAGGCCCTGATTGGTTCACAAGAGCTGAGTGAACCATTGAGCTACTGGAAGCAGAAGATAAACTGAAGTATGCTCAGATTTATTCCTTCTGGTGGAATCACCTGATCTTTCTCTTCATAGACTTTTGTCTCATCATAGCAATGATCAGGTTCAGTATACCAGCACTGAGTCACCAATGCACAAGAGAAGGGACTCACTACATGAGAAAGTGAAGTAGCCTTCAATTAGGGCTGCCAACTGTGTGGTTTTCAGCTAGCCTAGCCGGTATTTCAACAGCCAGGCTGGCTGTCGGCAGACCTTCAAAGCTGGCAATAGAAAAGCTGTTTTTTTGTCCATGTCCCAGAACTGTCAGCATCTCTCCCTCTACCTCCATTCCTCGGGTCCATTTGGTGTCTCATCTGCTGCCTCCCCCTCACTTTCCCGGGTCTATCCAGCATCTCTGCCTTTCCCTCCCCCTTCCTCCCATGCTGACTAGCTCCAGGACTATCCTTTCCCTCAGCAGCATTCTGCCTCCTATCATATAACTTCCTGTTGCCACGCAGGCAAGGACACAGCCAAGGGAAGAAAAGCTCTAGAGTCATCAGATGCCGCCTACTTGAATCACTGCAGCTGCTGAATGTAAGGCATTGTTTCAGGGTAAGGGAGGGAAGAGGCAGAGATGCTGGATGAACCCAAGGGAGTGAGAGAGAGAGAGAGAGAGAGAGAGAGAGAGAGAGGCAGGCAGGCAGCAGGAGAGATAGATGGAGAGAGAGAGGGGCTTAAGAAACTCTTGTATGGGTGGGGAGGAGAGAAGAGGATGGAGAGAGAGAGAAAAAAATGCTGGATCAACCTAGGGAGAAGAACAAATGCTGGATCTTCCCAAATGGAGGGAGAAGGAAAGATGTTGGATCTGCTGGGGGGGGGGGGGGGGGAAGAAGCAGAGATGCTGGATGGATTGAGCAAAGTGAAAGAGAGGCAGTGGGAGCTGGATTGACCTGGGGGAGTGAGAGAAAGAGGCAGCAGGAAAGAAGTTGGATGGACCTGGGAGACGGAGGGGCTTAAGAAACTCAGGGGTGGGGTGGGGGAATAGGGAGAGAGAGAGAAATGTTGGAAAGGGTGAAACAGTAGGTGTTGCAAGAGACTTAGGGTGGAGCAAGAGTGGGGCAAAGGGAGAGGCATGAGGTGGGGCAGGTGTCGGGTTTTTCTGTTAAAAAGTTGGCAACCCCAACCTTCAACTGTGTGTGAATCATGCTTATTTGAGTCAGATTTGGCATCTTTGAGATCTCTGTTGCTCCCCCTCTGCACCCCCAGACCTGGAGTCCATGCTATGCCTTTTTTTCCTCTTATTTTTTCTCTGCACCTTCATGGAATAGGTTTGTTGGTGGTGAATGTACCAAGAGGCAGATGCAGCAACCAAACGTAAAAAAATCTAAATCGTTAAAGTCCCTAACGATTTTAAAATAACGAAAAATGCACCAAAAAAAAAAGTCACACATGCTGAGATCGGTATTGAAACGTACAATGTATCAAAGAATCACAATACACATCGTTAATCGGCCCCCAAATCATGCGCAGAGCAGCCAAGCGTTATGTTAGCTGCTCTGCGCATGTCACAAACAGTCAAAACACAGTCAAATCACAAGCACATGGCTCCCAAATCAAAACAAAAATTTTAAAAAAGGGTCGGGAGGGGGCAAGGGCACTCATCAGAAGCGTCCTGTACAGACGGCCTTGCCCCCCCCCCCCGCTGCTCCCCACTTTCCGCCGCTCCCCCCACCCCGAAAAAGCAAAATTCTAGCAGCCCCTGCCCCCCTCCCTTCCTCACTACTCTCTCACCTCAGCTCCGCCTCCCGACATCCTCCGCCCTGTGCCCCGCCCCCTTTTGGGGTCGTCGCAGCCATTCCCCTCCTCCATCGGGCCCCCCTCCCTCTTACCGGGCCCGTGCAGCGCCTCTCTCCTCTGTCCGAAGGCGCTGCACGGGCAAGAAGAAAGCTGATGCCTGCCTTCGCCCAGCTTCTGTCGCGCATCTCTCTCCTCCTGGGCCCGCCCCTGTCTGACGTCGGTAACCTACGTAGGTTACTGACGTCAGACAGGGGCGGGCGCAGCAGGAGAAAGACGCGCGACAGAAGCTGGGCGAAGGCAGGCATCAGCTTTCTTCTTGCCCATGCAGCGCCTTCGGACAGAGGAGAGAGGCGCTGCACGGGCCCGGTAAGAGGGAGGGGGGCCCGATGGAGGAGGGGAATGGCTGCGACGACCCCAAAAGGGGGTGGGGCACAGGGCGGAGGATGTCGGGAGGCGGAGCTGAGGTGAGAGAGTAGTGAGGAAGGGAGGGGGGCAGGGGCTGCTCGAATTTTGCTTTTTTGGGGTGGGGGAGCGGCGGAAAGTGGGGAGCAGCGGGGGGGGGGCAAGGCCATCCGTACAGGACGCTCCTGATGAGCGCCCTTGCCTCCTCCCGATCCTTTTTTTATTTTTATTTTTTTATGTGTTTTCTGACGTCCTTTGGACCAATCACAGCGCTTTTAGCTCTGCTAATGCGCTGGGATTGGCTCAAAGTTTGTTTATTTTTTCACTTAATGATTTTTCCTGGCACAGAGCTGTCCTAACGAGAGGTCCAGACCTCTCGTTAGATTTCCTGCCTTTTTCCTGCGTAAAGGCAATCGGAAAAGGTTAGTGCATGTCGTTTCAATGGGGTTTTCACACTAATTGCTCATCTCCATTCCGTTTTCGTTAGCTGCTGGCTTCCTCGGTAAAAGCCCTTTGATGCATGCAACGGATCAAATTTTCCTCGTTGGAGAGTCATTAACGGCTCATTTAGCTTTAGTGCATCTGCCTCCAAGTCAGAATAATCTTTGTAACACAGCAGGTCATAACAAGTAAGTTCTTGCTGCATAGATAAAACCAAAACATAAACATCAACTCTTGAAACAGATATTAACAGAGAATCCCATTTACATTTTTTTACTACAGGGAGACTAGAAGGGAAAGAGATATGACCACATGGACAACGGCTATAAGAAGACCACAAGGAAAGAGGATGGGACAGTGGCATAGCCAGACCTGACATTTTGGGTGGGCCCAGAACTAATATGGGTGGGCACTAGGTGTGAGTAGTGTTTCTTGGGATACTCCTTAATAATGCCTTAGAGTGCACTTGATGATAGATTTCTAAGTAAACAGTCTGTGCAACTGCTCTCCTGCATTAACACAAACCAGAAACCTGGTTCATGGAACACCGACGTTTTTTAATATAGTGATTTTATCCTATATCTTAAACTTGACCAAATATGACTGCTATAAGGCAAACATGTCAATGGCACATATCCTTCAAACTTTGCTTTGTAACAAATGCAAATGCCTGATTAAGCTGTATTCATAAAAGAGGTAAATTCTGAAACTAACATTCCCATTTAAAAAGCCAGAGAAGTCAGACTCATATAGATCCCCACACGAACGACATGCACACAGAATCTTTTACATCATCGGTCACATGCAGAACACAGACCACTCCTTACCAACTGCAGAATAAAACACAAAAAATTAGAAATCATAGAGATGGCAAATTACCCAGTTCCAGGCTTTTGTGCAGTCCTGATTTAGACTTTGAAACAAGCTCATTTTCAAAGCACTTAGCCTCCCAAAGTTCCATAGAAACCTATGGAACTTAGCCTCCCAAAGTGCTTTGAAAATATGCCTCATCATAACCCAAATCAGTGTGGGATTTGCAGTGCCTGATTCTGCCTATGGAAATCAGTGCTGCAAGTCCTATAACAATGGGGTGGTCAGAAATGCAGGACTGTCCCAAAATCTCCAGCCTGGAACTGTAGCCCGGCATCAACCCTGCCCTTCCCCCTCCCCCACAGTTTGTCATCAGCCGCGGGAGAAAAGGCAGCATAAGCGATCAAAGCAGTGGCGTACCTAGGGTAGTTGACACCCAGGGCTGGTAATTTTTTAACACCCCCTTCCAAAATCCAGTACTAGGCATACCGAAAATACAAAACACTCAGGACCTATAGAGCAATTCTAGCATACCATAAGCAGTAATTTCTACAAGTCACACAAGGAAAAGGAAAGCATCTTAAACACTACAGTGAGCACTAGAACATTTATTTATTTATTGCATTTGTATCCCACATTCCCCCACCTATTTGCAGGCTCAATGTGGCTTACACAGATTTGTTAATATTGTCATTTCAGGATATCAGATACAGTTAATAATGTGTAGCTATTAAAGAAGGGAAAAAGAAGAAGGAAGAGATTGGTTAGGGTCAGGGCCGTGCTGATGCAGTAAGCAAGGTAAGCGCCGCAGGGGGGCGCTTGCCTTCGAGGGGCGCCATAGGCGCCCCGTATAAGAGGCTTGGGGAGGCTAAGCCTCCCCAGCCCAGCTCTGACCTTCCCCGCGGCCCTGCCGAGACTCCTGACAAAATCTTCTGCTCCTGCTGCCGCCGCTTCTATTGAGCAGCGCAGCGGCAGCCAGGAACGACATCTATGCAGCTGAACCGCTGCCGCCGCTTCTCTCGGAGCCAGCATAAGAAGAAAAAGAAGCGCGGGACCGCAGCAGCATTCAGACATGCGCTGTCGGCTCTGCCGGTCTCTGCCCCGTGACGTCAATTTCCCGTTCCGGGGGCAGAGGACCGGCAGAGGACCGGCAGAGCCAACAGCGCATGTCTGAACGCTGCTGCGGTCCCGCGCTTCTTTTTCTTCTTCTGTCAGCTAAAGAGGCCCGGGCCGGAGGGAAAGAAGGGAACGTGGCCACTGGCTGGAAAAGGTAGGCGGAGAGAGAAGAAAAGCAGGGGAGAGCCAGGGGATATGGCCAGCGCAGTGGAGAGCCAGAGAGCAATAGGGAGAGAAAGAGGGGACATGGAAAAAAGCAGGGGAGAGCCAGGGACATGGAAAAAAAGCAGGGGAGAGCCAGAAAGAGATGGGGAGAGGAAGAGGGGCCATAGAAAAGAGCAGATGAGAGCCAGGGACATGGAAAAAAAGCAGGGGAGAGCCAGAAAGAGATGGGGAGAGAAAGAGGGGCCATAGAAAAGAGCAGAGGAGAGCCAGGGATATGGAAAAAAAAAGCAGGGGAGAGCCAGAAAGAGATGGGGAGAGAAAGAAGGGCCATAGAAAAGAGCAGAGGAGAGCCAGGGACATGGAAAAAAAGCAGGGGAGAGCCAGAACGAGATGGGGAGAGAAAGAGGGGCCATAGAAAAGAGCAGAGGAGAGCCAGGGACATGGAAAAAAAGCAGGGGAGAGCCAGAACGAGATGGGGAGAGAAAGAGGGGCCATAGAAAAGAGCAGAGGAGAGCCAGGGACATGGAAAAAAAGCAGGGGAGAGCCAGAAAGAGATGGGGAGAGAAAGAGGGGCCATGGAAAAGAGCAGGGGAGAGCCAGGGACATGGAAAAAAGCAGGGGAGAGCCAGAAAGAGATGGAGAGAGAAAGAGGGGACATGGGCAGGAGAGAGAGAGAGAGAGAGAAGCTGCTGGGGAGAAACTGGGGGAGACCCTAGCTGTCAGACTGAAAAATGCTGCCTGGATGAAAGGAGGGAGAAAGAGGAAAAATGCTGGAAGGAGGGAAGAAACTGGTAGGGAGGGAAAGAGGAAAGACACTGGAAGGATGGGGTGAGAGAGGACATGCTGAATGGAAGAGAGATAACTGTCTAGAAGGAAGGGGAGATAGAGGAAGACAATGGACAGAAGGATTGGGAGAGGATAATGGGTGGAAGGATGGAGAGAGAAAGAAAGAGGGATGACACTGGATCGAATGGTAGGAGAGAAAGAGGGAAGGTGCTGGACATGGATGGAGGGGAGGAAAGTATATGCACATGGATGGAGGAGAGTGAGGAGAAATGCTGGATATGGATGGAGGGAAAACTGTTGAATTAAAGAGCTGGATCGGGATACTGAAGGATAGGGACAGGGCTACAGATGGTAGACAGGAGGCATAAGGACACAGGAGGATGGTGGACATGGTGAGAGAAAAAAATATCAAATGGAAAGAAGACACTGCATAAAATAGAAGACACTGGGACCAAAGCAAATAGAAAAACCAAATGATCAGACAACAAAGGTAGAAAAAAGTATTTTATTCAGAATTTATTAATTGGAATATGTCAGCTTTTGGAAATGTGCATCTGTGATATTTTGCATGTAAGTTTCAATTTTTCTAGTATTGCTGCATGCTGACTCTGACTTCTTGAGGTAACTTTCCAGTTCAGTATTTTGCCTTCGTATCTGTTGTCATGTGTTTTTCATGCGTGATCAAGGTGCAGTATCCTGCTAGCGTGTAGCATTTCCAGCCCTTTTTGTCTTGTTTTTTTTATGAGGTAAAAATAAGTTTTAAAAGTATTTGCCTTAAATCTAATTGCAGAATTCAGGTGCTGGGAGTCTGTACTTGGTTGTCATATGCTCAGATTTGTTTAAATCATATGCAAATTAGTCCGGTGTTTTTCACTAAACATTCCCATGAGTGTCTGTATTTTAATCTGCATTCAAATAGAGCTCTCTGATTGGATGATCAGCTTCTGTTAAGAAATCTGCCCGGGAAGTGAACAGAGTGAGAGCTGTCCTTTGCCAAGAGAGACATCCAGCTGTGACTTCCTGTGTTTGTTGACTAAAGTTATAAAAGAGTGCCTGATTGTGGTAAATGAGAAAATATAAGTGAAAAGAGATTGGTGGCGATTGAAGTTTCTCTAGTGAGAAAAGGATCTGAATATTTCAGGATTACTTGAAGTTTATGAAGAATAGAAAAGGGTGAATTTCAGTTTAAGAGTGTTTAAATCCTATAAGCTATATAAAGGCTAGGTAGATTTAAGTGACTGTAAGCAAGGAAACCTTAATATTTGATCTGAAATAAATATTTTATCTGAGATAATTGATCAGAGATAAATGTTTGATCTGAATTATATCCTTTGGTGCAAAGGAGATTAGAATGCAATAGAGTATTTCTTTCTGTTTACCAGTACAGTCAAATAATTCCATTCCACTTAAATAATTTTTTGTTATATATATGAGGGAGTAGTATCTGGATTTATTGTAAATCAAATTGATTCCATTCACAGGAATTCATATTCACCTTCATGCATTCATCCGATATTATCTTTTAAGGATGAAGTTTTATTTTATGTTCACTCTGTCTCTTGTGAGCTGAGCACAGTTAGTTTCCTCGGCTGGCACAACTACATATTAGAGGTATTTTGATACTGTGTGAAGTTTTACCACAGACGGGTGACATATATAAAACATTCTCCTTGGATAGGATGTGATATGTGAAAATACATTTTGCTTTAATGAAATTGCTAAACTTTAGAGTCAGAGACTTATCAATGAGGGATACATACAATACAGTGCTATTTTTTCCTGAGGTCCGGCTTACTTGCCTGCTCCCTTCTGTTCCTGCTCTGCTGGACAGGGGGGGGGGGCGCCAACCGATAGTCTGCAGGGGGGCACCAGAGACCCTAGGCACGGCCCTGGTTAGGGTAGATATAGGGGTTGGTTGTTCATAATTGAGTGGGTTGGCGAGGTGACTTAGTGAGGCTGTAGGTTCTCATTGTAAAATGAAACCAGACCGAATAGTACAGATCGTCGATCCTGCATAGTCAATGCCAACTGAAAGCCATGTCTTTTTCAAAAACACAGATACACCCTAATCCACTATAGAATAAGTAATCATAAACTTTCTATTTAGACAAAAATTAAACTGAACCCCCGATGCCAGACTCTGCATACAATGCAACACCACAGAAACCGAAAATGTCCCCTAGTACTGTAGATGTAAATTTGAAAAAAAACTAACAAATACCAATCACCACTTTACAAATTAACAAATAGAAATAAAACAAATATAGAAAATAAAATAATACCATTTTATTGGACTAATACATTTAGCTTTCTGAGGCCAAAACCTCCGTCCTCAGGTCAATACAGTATAGTGCTGTTACAGTATCCTATCCTGATCTGAGGAAGGGGGTTTTGTTCTCCGAAAATTAGTCAAAATGTATTAAAATTAGTCCAATAAAAAGATTACCTTATTTACATGTTCTATTTATAAACATTTATTAACACATCTACAATACTACTTTATCCTAAAGCAAAAAAATAAAAATATATATTTTATGTACAGTTTGTTGTCTATGGTTCCTGCTTTCCTCATCTTCTTTTCACAGTCTTCCTTCCATCCAGCATTTGTCTTCGCTCTCTCTCTGCCATCCAGTGTCTACCCTCTCTGCCGTCCCTTCCATCCACTGTCTGCCCTTTCTTTCTGCCCCTTCAATCCACCATTTGCCCTCCCTCTCCCATCCATCCAGGGTCTGCCCTCTCTCTCGCTGCCCCTTCTTTTCTGCCCCCAGTTCCAGTCCCATTATCCCACCTGCCCCTAGTTCCAGCCCCAGCACACATCTCCCACCTGCCGCTCCTTTTCAGCCCCCAGTTTCAGCCCCACTATCCCACCAGTCCCCAGTTTCAGCCCCAGCTCTTTTCTCCCACCATTCCGTTGCTTTAGCCCCCAGCCACTTCTCCCTGTCCCCTTTTCAGCCCCCAGTTCCCAGTTTCAACCCAGCCCTTTTCTCCCACCAGTCCTGAGCTTCAGCCCCAGCCACTTCTCCCTGTCCCCTTTTCAGCCCCCAGTCCACACAGTTTCAGCCCCTGCCCCTTTTCAGCCCCCAGTTCCAGTACTAGCCCCCTTATCACACCTACCCTCCTTTTCAGCCCCCAGTTCCCTTCATCCACATGCCTTGCATGAGGGCTCCCCTTTTCAGCCCCAGACCTATTCTCCCACCTGCCCTAGGCATGGACTCATTCTCCCGCCTGCCCCCTTCTCAGACCCCAGACCCGTCCCCTTCTCCCATCTGAGCTCCTCCCCTCCCCACCCAGATCCCGTCCCCTTCTCCCATCTGAGCCTCTCCCCACCCAGACCCCATCCCCTTCTCCCATCTGAGCCGCACCCCACCCAGATCCTGTCCCCGTCCCCTTCTCCCATCTGAGTCCGTCCCTTCCCCTCCCCTCCCAGACCCAGTTCCCGTACCCTTCAACCATCTGAGTCCCTCCTCTCTCCTCTCTCCTCCCCACCCCACCCCCTTCTCCCATCTGAGCCCCCCTCCCCGACCCAGTCCCCACCTGCCTACCAGCTCCGTCGACGGACGGAGAGATGACCCTCTTCTGCCACCCGGAACTCAGCCTTAAAAAAGAAAACCGAAGAAGCGCCTTGCGTCTGCTCTGCTCTGCTAAGGCAAGCAAATCGCCTCGTTGCGTCGGCCCTTCAATCACTGTGTCCCACCCTCGCGTAAATAGGAAGTTACATCAGAGGGCGGGACACAGTGATTGAAGGTACTGTGGCGCCAGCGGCGCACCCCCCCCCCCCCCCCCCACACCTGCTGATACCCGGGGCGGGGCGGACGTTGGTTGGGCGAGCCTGGAGGGAAAGTGGATGGGCCTGGGCCCATCCAGGCCCGCCCGTGGCTACGCTCCTGGGATGGGAGAGTTGACCTGCAGAGAATATTTTTTTTTAATATTTGTGATAATGGGAGGGAATCTCAGCAGGACCTGGTGATTTGCTTTTATATTAGTGTACATGAAACAATGTATATACTTTTTACCAACATTCAGGACACAATTTTTTTAAAAACATTAAAACTATACTTCTCATGCCTTGAGTAGACATTATGATACTGTATAGCTCGTGAGTTATAATTGAATTCTTTTTCACTATCATCATATGTCTTCTTATTTTGATTTAAGTAAACCTTAGAGCATGATGTTTCATGGAGATGCTATTTACATTTATTCAGTGTGTTTTTTCCAGCGAAAAAGGTGCCGCTACTCAAATGCCAGGCCACCTTTCAAGGGTGGGGTGATCAATGAGGGACCCACCCCACAATAGCCAGGACCCCTAGAACCAGTCACAGAATCTATGACAAAGCAGGATTTGTGTGTAGAGCCTGAGATCTTTCATTAAAACTCGGGGACCATGGATCAATTTTAGCAGACAATGGAAAAGGTGCCGGTACTAAGTATCCCCAAGTACCCCCTCAAAAAAAGCCTTGCATTTATTCAGAACCATTTGTGCTGTACTTATAGATCACAGCTATTCAATTCCAGTCCTCGAGGTCCACAGGCAGGCCAGGTTTTCAGGATATCCACAATGAATATGCATGAGAGAGATTTGCATGCTCTGCCTTCTTAGTATGCAAATCTCTCTCATGCATATTCATTGTGGATATCCTGAAAACCTGACCTGCCTGTGGCTCTTGAGGACCGGAATTGAGTAGCCTTGTTGTAGATGAATTAAATTAATGATGTTTTCACTGTGATGACTATTTTCACAGTGATAACTAATAAACTGATATTTTAATACTTTGTACCTCTGATTGAATGTTTTCCCGTCTTTCTTGCTCTCTTAGGGGTATCATTTTTGATCACATACTTCATATAGTCATTGGAAACAGTACCATATTCTCTCATCTATTGGCATATGATGTGACAGATTGTTTTATGCTGTACTGGACATTGAAACTCTGCTGTGTAAATGGCCAAATGAATGGTAATACCTTAACATCTCAGTTTGATCCTATTATGATCAACCAGGCATTCATATTCAGAAAATTAAAAACAGCATGCAATCTTAAAGTATGCCCATTTAAAACAAAATACAATACCTAATTTAATCCATTAGAATTCTATTTCTTTATGTAATAACATCCAATTTATTCATGATATCTATCCTATCCCTTAAGAAAGAATTCAAACCACTATCATTCTAAATTGATAATCTAAAATTGTGATATTTTATATGTTCATAAATTAATATAAACTATCTCTGGATATTACTTTTGTTCTAATGTAGTTTTAGTAATAATTAAATTGTTGGTAATTTTTGATTCAATGCTAGTTAAACACTCACTGTCACTCAATAGCCCTTTTCTGCAGAAAAAAGAAAAAAAAATAGCCAGTAGTGTATTATTTTCTATGCTCTCCACTGTGTTTCTAATATCATTGTCTCATTATATCACCACTTTATTCTGATTTTTCTGTTTGATAATTATTACTGAAGGGATATTTCTATCTGTTACATATCAATGGCACATTTTCATTATACAATAGTGAGGATCTTTTTAATTATGCATAGGGTTTGCAGTCCCATGGGCTTATGATACCTAGGGCCTTCAAGCACATTTTCAAAGACAAACTCCCTGTTTATTTATTTATTTATTTACATATTTTTATTAATTTATTTATTTGTTGCATTTGTATCCCACATTTTCCCACCTATTTGCAGGCTCAATATTCAGACTTAGCTCAAATCTTTTTATATAGTAGCTCAAGATGAGTTATATTCAGGTACACTAGGTATTTTCCTGTCCTCAGAGGGCATACAATCTAATTTTGCCTAGCTCTACTTGGAAGGTGGCTGCCTCTGCATCTGAGAGTCCCAGGTTCAAGTCTAGCTGGACCACAAATGGAAAGCAAACTGAACCCAAACATTTGATGGTTGTATTTTTATATGGAAATACTTTTAAAATAAATAGGAGGAAATATTTTTTCACTCAACGAATAGTTAAGTTCTGGAACTCATTGCCAGAGGATGTGGTAACAGTGGTTATTGTATCTGGGTGTAAAAAAGGTTTGGACAAGTACCTGGTGGAAAAGTCCATAGTCTGCTACTGAGATTGACATGGGGAAGCTACTGCTTGCCCTGAGATTGGTAGCATGGAATATTATTACTATTTGAGTTTCTGCCAGGTACTTGTAACCTGGATTGGCCACTGTTGGAAGCAGGATACTGGGCTAGATGAGCCATTGGTCTGACCTAGTATGGCTATTCTTAAGCAAGCGGACAGTTATGAGGACAATTCTATAAGTGGGTTCCTCCTATTTAGGTGCCCTGATGCTGCCTGATGAGATCTTATTCTGTTATAGAAGACTACCGTAACCTGGCATTAGTGCACCTTACAAGTACGTGTCCACAGATATACCAGCTCAGTTGCAGGTACCTAAATGTGGTAAGAGTGTGTGCAACTTAGAGTATTCTATAAGTTATGTGCATAAGTGGCAGCACTGCCTATGCCCCTCCCATGCTCCATCCATGGGAACCCCTGTCCCCCTTTGCATTTATGCATACCCTAACAGAATAGTGCTTAGTCACTAATTGCAAAAGTGCTGGGACTCAGTACATTTACTTGTGCATGTGGTATATAAATGCAGGTGCCCAGTTCTAAAACTGCCCTTCACACTAACTTGCCCAAGATCACAAGGAGCAGCAGTGGGATTTGAACTAGGCTTCTGGTTGTCAGCCCAGGGATGTAAACATTAGACTAGGGTAGGTGGGGTTGAGAGGTGCAGGAACCATGGTGGATCTGAAAGCTTCGAGGGACCGAAGCAGTCCATGTCAAGTCCTTAACTAACAAAAAGACCCCAGAGTGTTGTCCTGGTCTCTTGAGCCAGTGGTCCACTTGCCACTTCCTTTTCGCATATCACCTGTTCTGAGATACTAACACAAACACTTTTACATAAAAACATAAGCATTGCCATACTGGGACAGATCGAAGGTCCATCAAGCCCATCCAGTATCCTGTTTCCAACAGTGGCCAATCCAGGTCATAAGTAGTACCTGGCAAGATCCCAGAACACCAAAATACATTTTATGCTGCTTACCCTAGAAATAAGCAGTGGATTTTCCCAAGTCCATTTTAATATTTCACAAAGCAGTTTGGACACCATGCAAACTGGCCAAAGTTGGGAGAGACACTAGTGCTAAAATGTGTTGGTTTTCTGATATTGAAACTGGAATGTTATCACATATGTTATGCCATTGTCCAAGTTTACTAGGGAAAAGTTTGGGACACTACTTATACATTACTTGGCATTAATGAACCACTGTCTTAAGGTGTTATCATTTTGAGATCTCTAATTATCACATAGTCTATACTGAAACATAATTCCTATTTATTATATACAATAGTAGCATTAGTAGTAAAAGTAATACTGTTGAATTGGAAAACTATCTCACAGACAGAGCATAATAGCTGGTGGAATGTAGTCTGCCTAATGGCTATGTTCAAACATGTAGTGCTGGAGAAACATAATAGTCTAAGAACCTTTGAAAAAAATATATGAATCCCTTAATATTCAAGCATGATGTATGGTAAATATTTTGGTTATTGCAGACTTTGTATAACGTAAGAATGAATTTTCCTGAACATTGGAAGTTTTGTATTGATATCTATTTTTATATGTTGATTTGTTTATTAATCAATAAAGAGATTTGAACAAAAAATAAATAAAATTTCATGCTTTCATTGTTATAACACAGATGTGATCAGATCAGCTAGCACAGTGGCATCTACACAATTTCAAACAAGCTTTTTCATTATTACTTTTTTTCATTATTTGTTAATTTTTGCTGTATACATTCCGTAGATACAGAACTGACTTTGTTCCTGTTACCATAGATACACTGTACGTCTGATTATTAATTAGTGATACTATAACCTCTACCCTACAAAGGAAGTCATATAGCACTTATCCTTCTTTACAACCTATTCCCATTTTCATTCTTTCTGCAACTGGGAATTAGTTTTCCTTAAACAAAGGCCAATTCAGTAAGAGAATTTTTTAAACTTTAGGCTTAGTCAAGGTTAACATTCTTTAAAGATAATGAAAAGCTGCCATTGGTGCCTAATGTACACTAAAATGTAAACAGGATGTTACATTGTACATGTTAACACTACAGCATTTAATCTTGATAAGTGGGTAGCAATCGAATTGGTCTTAGATGACTGTCAGGCTTATTTTCGAAAGTGATCGCCGGCCATCTTCCGACATAAATCGGGAGATGGCCGGCGAGCTCGCAAAAGCGGCGAAATTGATATAATCGAAAGTGGCATTTTTGACACCATTGCTGCTTTCCCATCGCCGTGCCGACGAAAGTTCAAGGGGGCGTGTCGGTGGCAAAGTGAAGGCAGGACATGGACGGGCATGGGAGTGGCTACCAGATGGCCAGCTTTCGCGGATAATGGAAAAAAAAGCAGCGTTAAGCAGTATTTCGCTGGGTTTACTTGGTCCTTTTATTTTCATGACCAAGCCTCAAAAAGGTGCCCCAATTGACCAGATGACCACCAGAGGGAATGGGGGATGACCTCCCCATACTCCCCCAGTGGCCACCAACACCCTCCCACACTAAAAAAATTAAAATAAAACACTTTTTTGCCAGCCTCTATGTCAGCCTATGCAAGTCCCTGGAGCAGTTTTTAATGGGTGCAGTGCACTTCAGGCAGGCAGACCCAGGTCCATCCCCCCCCTACCTGTTACACATGTGGTGCTAAGTGTTGAGCCCTCCAAACCCCCCCCCCCAAAAACCCACTGTACCCACATGTAGGTGCCCCCCTTCACCCATAAAGGCTATGGTAATGGTGTTGAGTTGTGGGGAGTGGGTTTGGGGGGGATTTGGGGGGCTCAGCACCTAAGGTAAGGGAGCTATGCACCTGGGAGCTATTTGTGTATTTTTTAAACATTTTTAGAAGTGCCCCCTAGGGTGCCCGGTTGGTGTCCTGGCATGTCAGGGGGACCAGTGCACTACAAATGCTGGCTCCTCCCATGACCAAATACCTTGGATTTCACCAGGTTTGAGATAGCCGGCAGTTTTTTCCATTATCGCTGA